>NC_139461.1:99722500-99997500 GCF_057233095.1 Heloderma suspectum
GGAGGAAACACCCGTTGACTGGGGTCATGGTGAAAGGCACACCCCTGGGCAGGGGTAGCATACCTGAGCTAAATGTAGGGGTTAAGCCACACAGCAGCTATACCTGGGAGAACCCAACTTAAGGAAAAGAATCAGACTTTAAGTCTCAGGAAATCCAGTTTTTCCCTGATATGCTCCGGGGTGGTTGCTGGATGGCCACGACATTACGTATCCCCAACAACTTCAACACGCAGCCAGCTCAGAGTAAATCGCTGGTGGAAACAAACACACACCCAGGCTTCCAAACTATGTACATTGTATGTGCATGGGGAGAGAGGGGGAGCATGGCACCGTCAATCCTCTCACAGTGACAGTATCAGGGGTTCACAGCACCAAGCAAGGGGCCCACTGCTATCCTAGGACCTCCAGCATTGCCCTTTCTTCTTGTTACTATCTCTCCACCTGCTTTCTCCAGATGTATAAGCAGTGACCAGAATAGGGAAAAGGAGAACCAGCCTCCATTTATCTTTCCCTTTGGCTGTGGGGGCAGGGCGTGATATGGATTATGCCCAGTGGGAAACAGCAAGCAAATAAGTAGTGGTAACAGTGGCAAGGAAATGGGCCCACTGAAGCCATCTTGCCCTAGCCCCCCCCCCACCCCCAACCTGGAGCCAACACTGTCCTCCCTACTGTATGAATGTCACCCTACTGTACTCTCTTCAGTTGGGAACTCTGGAAATGCAAGGTTGGATAGATTCCTAGGTGCATATAATTGTTCATGCAAAGCACATGTCTATGCCAGGGGTGCAAAATGTGTGGCCCATGGACTACATATACTCTGTCAAGCCATTTCTGGCAGTCCACCAGACCCCTACCAGAAAAAAAAAATATTGATGGCAGATATAACAATGGCAGAGACCAGAGATAAGGAAGAGTTTTCCTTGCTATGTAGACCTTCTCCTGATAGTGCATAGGTCACGGGCAGAAACTGTGCATGTGTTCCAATGCATGCATTCAGAGGGCAGGGTAGGAAGGGCTCTTATCGGCTGACCATTAGAAGGTAGACATGAAGTTCCTCCCTACTTTGCTGATAATGCATGAAAAAGGGGAGAGATTTAGACCCACCTGAACAGCATCCTTGAGTGCTAAAAATTAAAACACCACATTTGGGGACCTTGCCACTGACACTTAGCAGCCTATCCTCCTGTCCTCCATTGTCCACAGACAATGGGCTTTTCTACATGAAGCTGTTAATGCACTGTACTGACTTTCAGTTTTGTTGCAGAATTGAGATCTGAGCACTACACAGACAGCATTTCCTTTCCTGCTTTTCTGCTACATAATCTCCAGGTGGCACTGTGGTATAGGAAGATAGTGCAAGTATAGAAGTGAAAAAAGTATTTTCTTTTGCTTTTACAAATACCACATTTTCCCTGCTCTAAAAAAAAACTCACCAAAAGTGCTCAGACACAAAAGTGAAACTGAAGTGTCAAGATGTTGTCTAAAGAACAAGTAAACAACAAAGAGTAGGGAATTATGAGTATATGGTAAATGCCTCATGCAGAAAAGCTCAACATATGAAGGTACTAAACTGTGGAAGTGCAATACATTTTATTTTTTAAATGTACGCATATGGCCTTAAAAAGGAAGGCAACTTGTTGATATCCTGAGACTCCACCTACGTAGCAAATTAATGCTGTTTTAAGATTACGTTTGCCTCACAAAAACAAGATTTATATCAAATCTACACCTCATTAATTGTCTACATGGGCCATGGGAGAAGTAGATGGGAATGCAAGAAAATATATTTTTAAACTGCATCAGCTTTGGAAGATGCCTCCGTGTGGACTGAACCCACAATTTCTACACATGGTAGGTGGATAGAGTAAACTTACACTAGACAGATTAGTATCACATTGATACATGTCATTAAGACTGTCCGGTCTGCTTTGTAACTCTTAGCCATGTACCTAGCCTGGGGAAAACCCTGTAAGATGCATGGGAATGATTATTCAATGAGTATGTTGCAGTGAACTTTCCCTCTGTTTGGAAGCTACTGAATATGAAAGTTGAAAGGAATTATGTAAGACAAATGTAACTTGATAAAATGATAGTTTTTGTAGATATTACCCTTTTGATAAGTGCTTATTTGAAATCCATTTGTCACTTTATGGGATTTTGACCATACTCACATTTTCCCCCACCACACACACACTGCAGTCTAGAATGGAAAACTCTACATTCTGACTGAGCTACTGTTAAATCTTTTGCAAGCTATCATTATCATCTCATATTATGTTCCATCTATCATAATATTATCACTAAAGCTTATTTGTCAGTCAGAATGCCATTATAATAATACCGCACCTGAGGAACATTTACACAGACCTGTGGCTACATGGTTTATTAACATCAAAGACAGCAAGTGTGTGAAAAGTTTGAAAGCAGGATAACAATTTTCGAACTATTTGGGAATTAGGGATGGCGGAGAATTCCACCACGGATTTCAGTAAGGCCGAATGCACTGGCATTTGGCCCCCCAAAACCCATGGTGGAACAGCCTCCCATCCCCCGCAACCTCACAGAATCCCCGCGGAACGAAACTTACCTGGGGCTCCAGCGGCAGCAGCAGCTCCGCCGGTGGCGGCTGGTCTTTCGGCCAGCTGCTGCAGCCGCCATTTGTGTCCTGCCAAGCCGCCGTAATAGGCTACGTAAGTATTTATGTAGACTATCGCAGCAAAGAGCAGGGAAGCAAACGGCGGCCACTACACCGTTTGCGCCACTCTTCTTTCCGTGATAGGTTACATAAGTATTTACGTAGCCTATCACAGTAAAGGCAGCCACTCAAATGGCAGCCACTACGCCATTTCCGTGGCTGCCTTTACCATGATAAGCTACATAAATACTTATGTAGCCTATCATGGAAAGAGCAGCGGCGCAAACGGCGTAGCGGCCGCCGTTTGCATGCCTGCTCTTTGCCGTGATAGGCTACATAAATACTTACATAGCCTATCATGGCAGCGTGGCAGGACACAAATGGTGGCCGCTACGGTGGCCGCCATTTGCGTCCACAGCAGCCCGGCCGTGGCCGGAACTCCGGCTGTGGATGGCCTTGGCTGGCAGCTCCACAGAGCTGCCGTGGAGCGGAGCCGGCCAGGGAGGATTCTGGGGGGAGGGACGGAGCGCCTCCCCCGCCACCGTGAATCACATCTGCGAAAAGGTAAGTGACTTTCGTACATCCCTATTGGGAATAGTGGTTCTTAATTGTTTATTTTTACATAAAGAACTTGTCTGCCATTTAAGAATAGAGCCAGGACTAGGGGCCAATCTACACATATGGATTTTTTCGCTTCCAATGAGGTTTCACCACCCGTCTTTCACACTACGCAGTACCCGCCTCGAATTGGAACCAAAACTTCTCACTAGGGATGGACGAAAGGGACTTACCTGGTCCCACAGCTTGCTTCGCGGTGGGGGGGAGGCGCTTCGTTTCTCCCCCCGAAATTCAGGCGAGGGGGGGGAGGCACCCCACCTCGCCCGGCCGAAATTCAGGCCGGGGGGGAGGCGCCCCATCCCTCGCCGCCGAAATTCAGTCCAGGGAGGAGCGCCCCGTCTACCAGGCCGCGAAAAAAAAAGTAAAGTAAAAAAAAAAAACACCCACCCGTGATAGGCTACGTAACGATTTACGTAGCCTATCACAGCTAGATTTCCAAAGTCAGCCATGATAGGCTACGTAAATCGTCATGTAGCCTATCACAGGTGACTTTGGGAAAAAAAAAAAGCGCGTATGCAAATGGCGGCGCCCATGGGGCGCCACCATTTGCGTTCCTTAGTTTGGCACGTCTACTGTACATAAAGATTTACGTAGACTACGGCGAAAATAACGGAACGCTATTTGCGTTGCCCTTATTTTCACCGTAGTCTACGTAAATCTTTACATAGACTAGACGTGCCAAACTAAGGAACGCAAATGGCGGCGCCCCATGGGCGCCGCCATTTGTGTATGCGCTTTTTTTTTTTCAAAGTCCCATGATAGGCTACGTGATGATTTACGTAGCCTATCACGGCTGACTTTGGAAATCTAGCCGTGATAGGCTACGTAAATCGTTATGTAGCCTATCACGGGTGTGTTTTTTGTTTTTTTTTACTTTCCTTTTTTATTTTGCAATGGCGGCGGCGGTGGTAGCCGGTCAGAAGACCGGCCGCCACCGCCACCCCTGCCGAAATGCCGCAGAAACGCTGCTGGGACCCGCCGCCGGGACCCGCCGCCGAGAGGGACATTCGCACAAGGTAAGTCCCATCCTGGGGGGGGGGGCGGCAGAGAATTTCACCACCAATTTCGGGGGGCCGAATGCGTTGGCATTCGGCCTCCCGGAGATTTGTGGAGAAATTCTCCGCCATCCCTACTTCTCACATCTTCGAATCTTCAAAGATCATGCCTGAACTAGAAAAAAAAAAATCGCAGAGAAGCCACGATTCTTCGAAGACAATGCCTTCATTAAAAAAAAAAAAAAAGCCAAAGCAGGGGATAGAAGGGGGTAAAACTTAGTCTCATTTGAAGGGATAGAACAATCCCCGCTCAATGCAGGGGGCCTGATTCCCAGGCGGTCGCCCATCCAACTACTGACCGGGGCCGCCCCTGCTTAGCTTCCGAGATCAGACAAGCATGATCATATCCAGCCCTTTGCTTGTTGCTGAGGAAACACTGAGTGCTGAGGAAGCTATGTGATCAGTAGCCAGAAGATGACATGGGGCTGTCAAGAGCTACGAGTGTGGAATCAGCAGAAACAGGAAGAGTTTCTGATCCTCCAATGAGATCCCCCGTCTTTAAGAGCAGGAAAACAGCCCAGTGCTCAAGTGTGAACCAAGCTCGTGCATTCGATGAAGCACTGCAACAGGGAAAATGGGTGAGTGTGGATAATCATGTTTTAATGCGAAAGCGTTTAACCCGGCAGGACACCAAATTCATTGTGATGGTGGGCGCAATGTAGATCAGCCCTAGATCAACACATTACATGTCTCCTATGACTCATACAGTAGCACCAGAAGACACACCTACACTGAGCTCACAAGCACTATACATGTGCACAGACAGCTCACACCATCTCAAACAACTGAGTCTAAGCAGACAGGAAGGGATTTCAGAAACAGGCTGACAGGTTTTACACTACTGTGTAGGAAGGAACAGATCTTTTGCTAGAAAAAACCCTTCCCCTGAACATAAAGCTAGGGATGAGTGAGAAATTCATTTAAGTTCAGTTTCAATCAGAATTTAACAAAATGTGGGAAGTTCTCCATATTCAGGCCAAAAAGGACTGGATTGTTTTTAAAGAAATGACTGTGGAAGAAACAGAAACTGATAGATTTGTCCATCCAGGCCTAGGACTTTCAGTGCTTTGCTTCTAGGAGTCTCAATTCTAATCCTTATATGTTCTAGGGATGGTGGAGAATTCCGCCACGAACTCCAGTGAGGCCGAATTCTTTGGAATCTGCCCCCCAGGAGTCTGTGGCAGAAGGGAGCAATCCCCACCACCACCCCACGAAATCTGCGTGGACCGGATCCTACCTGTTTCCAGTGGGTCCAGACGCCATCTGGGCTGCGGCCACAAATGGTGTCCTGCAAGGCGGACGCCATTGGCATGCCTCCCTTTTGCCGTGATAGGCTATGTAAATCTTTCTGTAGCCTATCACAGCCAAAGGGAGGCACGCCAATGGCATCTGCTATGCCATTGGCATGCCTCCCTTTGGCCGTGATGAGCTACTTAAAGAGTTACGTAGCCTATCACGGCCAAAGGGAAGGACGCAAATGGCATCCTCTACGCCATTTGCGTGCCTCCCTTTTTGCCGTGATAGGCTACATAAATCCTTACTTAGCCTATCACGGCAAAGCAGGGATGCAAATGGTGTCCCCTACGCAGGACGCCATTTGCAGCCACAGCGTGGCCGCAGCCAAAAGTCAGGCTGCAGCAGGTGGCCCCGGCCGGTGGCTCCGCGGACTTGGAGCGGAGCCGGCCAGGGAGGATTCCGGGGGGGAAGAATGGATCGCCTCCCCCCCATCAAGGATTCTGGGGGGAGGAACGGATCGGTTCCACCCCAGCGGACCCCCTGCAGATGCAGGTAAGTGGGGTTTCATACACCCTAATATATTCAACCATGTTAGCGCAGAATTAGGGTTGGCACCTTTTCTTCTGACAGGCTCTTCATCTTTAACAACTAGGGCTGTGCAGGGATCCCCCAATCTGACTCAGGAGCCACTTTGTGGCTTTGGAGGCAGGCCCGATTCAGCTCGGGCTGATTTGGGGGCCCTCAGCCCAACTCCGCCCCAAAGCTGAAGCAGGATTTGGCCATCCAAATCCTGCTTCGGGCCCTCCCTGATGCCCCATGCAAACCCCAGTTCCTTACCTGGGCCGCTGCCTCCGCCACCGCCACCGCCACCATCATCACTGCCCACTGCCACCAGCTCCTGAGCCCTGGACATGCACCGGCTCTTGCTGAAGGGAGTCGCCATTTTAAAAATGGCAACTCCCACCAAAAAGAGCCAGTGCATATCCAGGGCTCAGGAGCTGGTGGCATTGGGCAGTGATGATGGCAGCAGTGGTGACAGTGGCAGCGGCGGCAACTCCTGTGAGTCACCTCAGTTAAGGAGCTGGAGGTACTGGCGCAGCTGAGCTGGGGTGCCGAAGTTCCGAAGTGCGCTGAGCACTTCGGAGAGCCCCCGACCCACTCCAGATCGCTTCATGCTCCCTCTGCTTCACCTCGGAAGGGCCCCCAAATGGACCCACTTTGACTCGGGGTTCGGGCCATGGGCCGAAGCAGTGCACAGCCCTATTAACAACTATATGGCAGGCAGGCACAACATGGTCATCTCCATATGCCTATTGAATTTGGCTGGTGCAGATGAGTGAGAAATTCTTTTAGTTTGCTTTTGATAAGAATTTATCAAAAATCACAACGTTTTTCATATTCAGTAATGAAAGAACTTGACATTTTAAAAAATCAAATGCAGGACAAAGCAAAACTGACAGATTTGCTCATTTCTCCATATAACAGGCTCTGCCAAAGGGGTGTATGGATTCCCCACCGTCTGTTCTGGTAGGGAATCTGTGCGAGGGGAAGGGATCCATTCTCCCCCCCGCCGGAATCCTCCGGAGCAGCTCCGCTCCACAAGGATTCCGGTGGGGGGAACCGGCTTGGGGGCTGCTTACCTTCCCTCCTGCCAGCCAGAGCCGTTCGCCTCCTTCCTGTCCCTGCCAATTGCCATGTCTTTTCTTTTAAAAAAAATAAAAAATGGAGATCAGCAGGATGTGCCCATAGACTTATACACAAAATAGAGCCATGAATCTTGCCCATGGACACATAGACTTAGAGGCAAGATTCATAACTCTATTTGCATCTAAGTCTATGGGCATCACCTTTTTTTCTTTTTTCTTTTAAGAAAAGACGTGGCAATCAGCAGGGAGGAGAGGAACGGCTCTGGCTGGCAAGAAGCAGCCAAGTGCCGTTCCACCTCCAGTCCTCGTGGAGCAGAGGTAAGTGGTCCTGATCCGCTGCGGATTCCTGAGGCCGGATTCCAAAGAATCCGGCCTCATTTGAATCCGCAGCGGATTTCTGACATTCCTACTCTGCCATGGCCAGATTAGCTGTCCTAATATACTTATAGGTAGGGATGGACAGAACAGATTTAATCTGGTCAGTGATTTAGTAAATCATCTGGTCAGTGATTAAATCTGGTCAGATTTAATCTGGTCAGTGACCATTTCACATACATTATTTACCACAAAGTCTGTCCCATCTTGTTTGTGTTCATTGGGGGGCAGGGGAGAAGTCTGCACAGTTTAACCTAATGTTAAACGTTAAAACCCACTTATTTATTTATTTTTTCATTTCATTTCTATACCGCCCAATAGCCAAAGCTCTCTGGGCGGTTCACAAAAATTAAAACCAAACGGCACACAATAAAACAATTTAAAATATATAGAACATTAAAACCACAATATAATGTCTAGAAAGCTAAAAAGCTAAAATGCCTGGGAAAATAAAACGGTCTTCACCTGGCGCCAAAAGGAATACAATGTAGGTGCCAGGCGAACCTCACTAGGGAGCTCATTCCACAGCCAGGGTGCCACAGCAGAAAAAGCTCTCCTCCTAGTAGCTACCCACCTCACTTCCTTTGGCAGGGGATCACAGAGAAGGACGGCTGAGGATGATCTTAAGGTCTGGGCAGGCACATATGGGAGGAGGCGATCCTTCAGGTAACCTGGCCCCAAGCCGTTAAGGTCATTAAATGTTAATACCAGCACTTTGAATCGGGCCGAGAAATGGACTGGCAGCCAGTGCAACTGAAAAGTACTTGCGTAATATGAGCTCGCTGGCCAGTCCCTGTTAACAATCTTGCGGCCCTATTTTGGACCAGCTGAAGTTTCCGGACTGTTTTCAAAGGCAGCCCCACATATAACACATTGCAGTAATCCAGACAAGAAGTTATCAGAGCATGGATAACTGTAGCAAGGCTATCTCTGTCCAGATAAGGGTGTAGTTGGTATACCAGCCTAAGCTGATAAAAAGTGCTCCATGCCACTGAGTTCACCTGTGCCTCAAGTGACAGTTCTGGATCCAAGAGCATCCCCAAACTACGAACATGATCCTTTAGGGGGAGTGCAACCCCCTCCAGAACAGGTTGAATATCACTTAAAGAAAAAAAAATAGACCACACGAGGTGGTCTGAAGGCTGCCTTTTATTCCCTCCCCTTTCTTTTACAGCTACTAATTCTTTGGAGCCACTAGAAAGCACAGTGTCTGCCATGAGGGATGAAAATGCTTTTGAAAATGTCCAGGAAGTGGTGGTTATGTCATAATGTGACATCACGTCCTTGGTAGATGTATGGACAAAAAAGATGGCTGGCCCCATATATTGATGGAAGAAGCTATATTTTCCCCTTACAATGTCTCTGGTAGCCTCACAGGGACATTGTACAGAAAAAGAAAGATGGCTGCTGCCATTGCTGCCTGAGGGCAGCCATCTTTTTTCTCATGATACACCACTGCTTCCAGAGCACTGTCAGAAGCGTTTTCAATGTTCTTGGCAGGCACTATGCTTTGTAGCTGTTCCAGGCATCTAGAAACTGTAAACAAAAGAAACAAAACTTTAAAGGCAGTCCTCGGACCATGTCATACAATTCCAGAAGAGTGCAGATCCTGGACAATGTTCTGATCCGTAACTGTTCTCAGGAATGGCTGATTCAGATCATTTTCATTCTGGAACTGCTGGACTTCTTGAGCATCCCTACTAAAAACAAACTCATTCTCCAACTGTCGATCCATAAGTATCCAAAAATGGCACCATCCGCACACAAAAGGATGGTATCAGCAGGCTTAGGATAACTCCAAGGTTTGCAGAAGTAAAAAAAAAAATTTAGAAAAGAACCCTTGAAGCTCAGGACAAATTTGGCATCCTGAAGACTTCGAGCAACTTTTCTTTTTGAGAATCAAGTTTGCAGATCTCTCTATCTCTCTGTGCGTGTGTGTGTCTGTGTGAGGGGGGGGAGAGGAAGACATTGGATATGCCTGCTGAAGCTTCAGACACAAGGTATGCAAGTGCTCAAGTAATGAAGCTTCAGTGTTGGTGAGATTTCATCAAAGTCAGCTGAGTGACCAAGCGACAGTTCTCTGAGACTAGTGCTAACTTGTAACATGGTCTCTTTTCCCAATCTCTGGTCTGTTTTGGAAAAAAGAAAGAAAATACATTGGTGTCCTGCTGCTTCTTTTAGCTTTCTGTCTGCTTGATAAGTATTAATATGGATTTGTACCATGTCTACCTGATCTACAGACATGGAAATATGGCATAGGTGTATTTAAATTATATATGACAGATAAATGCCCTTTAGACCCAATTTCCTTTCCCAGGGATTCAGTGCCCAATTTCAGATGTACTCTAGAGACCACATGCTTCTCTCATTATTTCCAGAGGGGTAGCCGTGTTAGTCTTTTTTTGCAAAACAACAACCAAGAGTCTTCTGGCGCTTAAAGACAACACATTTATTTATTCTGGCATAAGCATATGCCAGAATAAATAAATGTGTTAGTCTTTAAGGTGCCAGGAGACTCTCTGTTGTTCTCATTACTATGGTATTTGTCCCTCCCTCTGACTACCAGTCACCTGCCATACCATAAAATGGGAAGATACATGACTTTCTGTCTCTTAAACTCTAAGTCCTAGAATTTCCTATACAAGCCCACTCTCCCACTACATCTCCTCTCTCCCCACCCTCTTTTCAAGCATTGCCCTCCATGGGATTATAGCCACATGGAGGACTGCACCTGCTAGCCCTGCCCCCACCACGGCTCCCTCCACCATGCACCCATTTGGCATGGGGGGAGAACATCTCTAAAGCATGCTATGTGCACATAGGCTCCAAATATGTTGTCTTTAAGGTGCCAGAAGACTTTTCCATGATCTGGGAACCTGATGGTACAAATTTTCTTGTAATCTCCTCAGGGCACGGAGATATCTTAAAAAATAATAATAATTTATTTTCAGTGTTTATGACCTGCCTTTCTGCCTGATAACAGGCCTCCAAGGCAGCTAACATTAAAATGAATACATAATAAACGAAAGATTATTTTTATAGATGACTTCAGGGGGACGATGATGGAAAATGCTCATGCCCCATGCCTTAGTCATTTTACGTAGGACATTCTGCAAAGTACCATTTGCATTAATGTATACAGTCTTGTATATTATTAGTGCACTTTAATTTTGTAAAGAGGAAATGTATGTATTTATTTATTTAAAATTATTTTTAAGACCTCTTTTTCGGGGCCTAAAAATCTTTTTCTAGAAGTGTCTAGATTGCAAGGAAAGCCTTGCAATTTAGACCAACCAGACTGTATTAAAACAGACTATGAAGTGCTGTTAGGGATCCATCACAAAACCACGCTTTCAATTAAAGTGTGTGTGTGTGTGTGTGTACGTACGTACGCATACACATGGGCATACCAGTGCTAGCCCTCGCGTGTTCTGTTTAGCCATGCAGTATTCTCCTATTTTGTAGCTTGGTGGCTTTGGGACGCAGGGCTGGAAGTGAAGAGGGAATTCAGCAGGTGCTGATATGCCGGCTTCTGGAGGGGGGGCGGGGTGAGCAGGTTCATCCCAGGAGCAGCTGCTTTGGCTATGCACTTCCATAAATACAGTCATTTGCCATGTAGCCAACCACGGCGATAGCACATAAAAAAGAGATTCGGTGACATAGCAGGGTTCTCTAATGTGCCTGGGATGATAGATGGTCCACTTGGGCACCTCACAGAATGATGCTGCTTTTCAAAATGGAAAGCGGCATGTGCGACCATCAATATCTTACACTGAATTATCGGCTTCTGTCATCAGGCCTGTATTTTAGCCAACTCCAGTCTTGGAAAATTGTTTTATTCTAGTGACATCTATGAGAAAAGAGCCATCAGGAAATATTTTCACTGTGAAATGCATTGGCTGAGGGTTTTACAGGTATACAGGAAGTATGCGCTTCTGGGGAACTGGCTTGTGAATCTTTTTTTTTTTTTAATTTAATGTATTTTCAGGCAACATTTTCAGTTGAAAGTTACAGTGGAAAACCCCAGAAACAGGCTTGTCAGCAGGTCTCCTAATTAAATGAGCACACTGTCTGTAAAGTAGTCATTACAAGAGCCCTTTCAAGATGGATGGCATCTACCTCTCCCAGAGCAACAAAAAGAAAACCTCTGTAATAGGCAACATTCTTCACAATACTGTAGTCCTCCATTATCCATCATATCATTGGTTCAAATAGTATGGTTCCAATTCCCTGTGTTCGTACTGTATAATATATAGCAGCCCATCAAGCTAATGTTATTATCTTCGGGACTTTCTAGACCATTGCAACACCTGCACACACACTGCAATCCTGCATAGTTAGACTACTTAAACACCACTGAAGTCAAAGCAGATCCCAGTGACCTCAATGGGACTTAAGCAGCCTGCATTCAAGATCGCAGCTACATGTCCTGGTCCAGCTGCAGTCAACATCCCTGCAGGCTGAAAAGCCCCATCTAGGATCCAGAGTTGTGCATATGCACGTGGGTGTGTGCAGCCCAAGAAAGGGGATGGTTGATCACCTATTTAGCTGGCAAATCAGAGCAGAAAGCTAAACTCAGTCTGTTCCTTTCCCCGTCCCCTCCCTAAACAGGCAATTGTTGCTACGACTGAAAGTTTGGCTGCACTAGTTATGGTACTTTTACGAATGTGTGAATCAGCAAAACTCAGGCTCACCAGAGTCCTCCAAATTCCATCCCAAAGCTCATTCTGACTCAAGTCCTCATCAGATCGCAAGCTTTGTTTCAGACTGCAAGTGGGCAAATCATATTTTGAAATGCTTTCCTATGTTAAAAGATCCATATGTACAGAAACCAGCACAGCAGGCAAAATGCTGGGCTAGATCCTTTGTCCTTAGCATGTTATTGGTTTTGCTTTTTTACTTGCAGGAAAGTTGTTGTTGATTCCACATGTTCATATGATGTCTAACGAGGTACCCCTTTTGAATGTTCCCCAACAACAACCTTCATTATAAGGTCTGAAAGAGGCACCACATATACAACGTGGAGATGAAAGGCCCTTACTACATAACCAGGAATCCTGTTTTTCTGCACAGTCATATGGAGATAAGCCCTCCGAGTGCACAGTTGTATGCAGAGAAGCTCTTCAGACCTTATCATGTAGTAAGGTTTATATATGACCTTATAACATAGTAAGGTTGGGCACATGCAATCTTACTCCCATGATCCACGTATTCAAGTAATGTCTGGAAAGGTCTTGTGTCGGCAGTACTGTCCAACTGGTGCTTATGGCACTCATGCAACCATCGTTGTGCATGGAAGTCACAATAGCACTAGTTATGCTAGGTGGGAATGCTGCATTTTGCTAGAGACCAAATATTGCAATTTCAATGCTGGGGAAATACAATATTCCCACAACAGTAACATGTCCTTAAAGGAAGACATTGAACCCTGCATAGCAAATAAAATAAATAATTTGCTCCAGTTGCACAATCTGAATTCACTTGGCATTGGGGAGTCACCCTGCAATTTCTCTCTTGTTAATTCAGATCAATCTTTCAGTGGTAATATTGCCCTTGGGTTATATGCCAGTCTATGTTTGAGCACAGGGCCACGCCAGCAGTTATTCCCTTGCCACAAAAGGTGAAAAGGTTCCCAGTCAATCAGGTTACTTTTCCACAGGGCAAGTGATTGTTAAATACAGTCTTTCTGGATACTTCATCAATATGATTAACCTACTAACATCATAGTTATCAAATCACAGTATGAAAAGTGACACAGTTAACAGGAAATCTGCTTTACATTGATGGAATCTCTTCATGGGGCAGTCAGTACATTTAGGGCTTTAACCAAATGTATAACAGAAACCAGTCCATTAAGAATGATCACATGAGTACATTTTCCAAAGTAAATCCTTGATATATAATAAAAAGCAATGTCTCTAAGTGGTGATTCATGCTTTACTCAGGTACAAAAGTTACCCAAACTTAAATAGCAAACTATATGTGCAGCACCAAAATTATGAATGGCATGTACATATCAAAATGGCCAGGTTTTTCCCCACAATAAACATGAAAACAGCAATCAGAGAAGGATCAGGACTCCACTTCTAGGTTTATTGTAGGAAATACTACAGTTTAATTGTGAATGCACTGATCGACTGTTGACTGCATTGCATGTGTATTGTAAGCTCAAGTACTTTTTGTTCAAAGAGTTAAACGTAAAGTGGTTCTAAGGCAATGTGATCTTTTAAAAAAAATCCAAATTCAGCATGCAGAAATAAATTTGGTGTAAGGAAATATGTATATATTTAGGTTTTATGCATAATTTACTGAGCAACCAAGATTTGGATAATTTTTAACATGGAGTTCTATTCTTTTACCTTTTATCACTGCTCCAGAATCTGTCTAGATGCGGAGCAGTATATAAATGTTGCAAATAAAAATAAATAAATAAATTGTTTTTTGATGTTGCTGCTGCAAGGATAGGGGTGGCAGAAAGAAATGGAGGTAAAACATAGGGCAGTAGAGTAGAGCTAAATGGGAAATGGGGCAGTGAAACAGAAAGTAATGACCATAGGTGAGAACACTGTATTAATCACCTTAACCCCATCCAATGACCACTGGAATTCCGACCCAATTTACTACCATCATTTATTTCCTAACTTCCTGGCTCTCTCACACAACCATTTTTGACACTGTGAAATCAGCATGGGCCATGGGTTGACATCCATCTCGTGCCCATCTCAGGAATGTTTGTGTAGAAAAGGACTGTAGCCAGTGGTGCAGCTAGGGCTGAAATTTGGGCACTAACTCCAGGGTCCTGCAGACCAGCCCCCCCACACACACACACACACACACACTGCAAATGACCACCCAGAGAACAGCAGAAGATGGCAACAGCAAGAAACAGGCTTGGTGTCAGAACCTGGGCTAGCGTGGGCATGCTGGAGTCCACTGGGGCAGACGCTGCTCATTCCGGCATCGTGTGTGTGTGTTTTAAACCACGTTATAGTCATATGGCAACCAGCCAGGCATGTACATAGCTATGGATTCTCGTTTTATTACTTTGACTTTAAATATATGCTAACCTTTTCTACACATAAATGGTGCTCATTCCAAAGTGAATATGTTTAGCATCAGGGCAGCAGAAGCAAAATCCATTTCATTCCTGTAGTCAAGACGTTTACAATGCATAACTGCACATGTTCAGATATCTTTTTTAAATCACAGTTGGCAAACAGAGTTTTCGGGTGGCCACCCAGCCTCCCCTCAAAGGCCATTAAGTCCAGCAACTGAAATTACTTAGCTGCACCACTGGATGTAGCTCATTCATAGAGCACATGCTTTGTATACAAAAGGACGCAGGTTCCATCCCTGGTATCTCTGGAAGGGCTGGGAAAAGTCTCCTGACTGAAACGCTGGGGAGCCAGCCACAATACTGACCTAGGTAGACTAATGATCTGATTTGGTATAAGGCAACTTCCTTCATTATTTCCTAATATTGAGAGTGCTCCATCACATCCACATGGTGTGATAACAACTGACAAGAATAACCAACAAGGAGAAAGGGTGATTCCCATTGGGTAACACATCAGCAAGGGATCTCCCAGTACTTTAGGTAAGGTGAAAAAGATTCCAGTATTATAATACAAATTATAACATTAAATATAAGCAATTATAACAATGGCTTGGGGCCAAATTATCTGAAGGATTTCCTCCTCCCATATGTGCCTACCCAGACCCCAAGATCATCTTCAGGGGTCCTTCTCCAGGAGCCCTTGCCAAAGGAAGTGAGATGGGTGGCTACCAGGAAGAGGGTCTTTTCTGCTGTGGCACCCCAGCTGTGGAATGAGCTCCCTAGAGAGCTTCACTTGGCACCTCCATTGTACTCCTTTCAATGCCAGGTGAAGACCTTTTTATTTTCCCAGCGTTTTCGCATTCTAGTCTTTTAGCTCTGCTGTTTTAAATCTTTATTTTAAATCTCTGCATTGCTCCTAGGTTTTATTTTGGTTGTACTTTTATATTGTAGTTTTAAGCTTTCATATTTTATATTGTTTTATGCTGTCCTTGTGGTTTTAATTTTTGTCATCCACCCAGAGAGCTTTGGCTATTGGGCAATATAGAAATGAAATAAATAAATTAAATGCATAAATATACCGTATCACATGAAGCATATCCAAAGGTAATACAATATATGCAAAATATGAATTCTGGAATAATTGCACACTAAAATGCAACCGCAGTTCATCCCTTTCAGGGGAACTCCAAATCTCAGAACCCATGGGGAAAATATCCACCCCAATGGGAAACCAAACCAACTCATTCCCAATTTTAGGAATTGCCTTGTTCAGGCCTCTTTACATGACCATTTCAATGCATGGTGGTCATAGGAAAAGCCTAGGTTTGGGATTTGACATTTGACATACATCTAGACATTGCTTGAAAAGTGAGACGTGCATTATTATTCCAGAAGCTGAAGTTCGTACCTGCTCAGTGATACACACAGCTGACATGAAAGTTGCCATGAGTTTATGCAGGTGGGAATCTAACTCAGACAAGGCATTTCCAAGGTTGTGTAAGCAGCCCCATACTCAAAAGCATTTCCAAAAGCATGAAAAAAACTGACTCTAAGCAAGAATACCCATAGTACATATATTGTACAATAATAACTGCTAAATTAGTACCTCAAATGGTACAGGTCTGTGGCAAAAACCAGAACTGAAGTGTGTTTTCTCCAATCTGAACTCCCTGTTGATCAGACAAGAGCATCAATTCAGGACTAATAATCACTCTAAACTTAGTATTTACACTAGTGCATGGTATTGACAGAAGACAATGTTGTATACCCCTATTCCCTTCGGTGGCTGAAGACTTCTTTGGGACTGGAGCTCAGAAGTCCTGGGAAGCTTCCTACAGTAGATCACAGCCTCAGTTCTGGTTCAGCATCCAAATGGACAGCAACCTCCCATGAAATCCTCAAAAAATGCCATATTGGGATTTTATGAGTAAAACGCCATGCATAAACACCCCACAATTACAAATGAAGAAACAAACCAGATGAATTGTCACTTGATAAACAGTGAATGAGCATAGCTGAGATGTCACCTCATTATGTTGAGTGAGTGAGGACTTTAGAAATTAACTTTAATTTATAAACACGCTTGCAGTCTCAACAGATAATGAAAAATATTGGGATATATAAACACCCATCTCCTTCTACCCAAGAAACTTTCACAGCTGGATATATTTTCAAAACTCATTTTTTATTCTCATTTTAATCCTTCTTTTTCATTTCTGTTATTGTTAATTGCTATTATAAATGTTTGGGAAATCAAAAATACTTTTGGAAAGACCTGATCAAATAATGGACCCCAAAGGAGCTCTGTAGACTAGGTTGGCTAATAATTGAAAAATAATTTCAATTAAAAACACCAAAACATAATAAATTAAAACATCAGTATGGACCATAACCAACACAACTGGTGCATAAAAAATCCATCATATGCCTTCAAAGGCCTGGGAGTTGAGGAAAGTCTTGACTGGGCACTGAAAAGATGACAGTGTTTTAGCCCTCACTGTGGGAAGCATTCCACAGATGGAGGGCCATCACTGAAAAGGCTCTCCCCCTTGTTGGGAGAGGTGCTCCACCAGGTATTGTGGTCATGAGCATATAAGGCTTTATACCTTGAATTGGGCTTGCAAATGTATAGGCAGCCAGTGCAAGCAGGCCAGAATTGGTGTCATATGTTTGGACCTTCTGGTCTCCATTATCAGTCCAGCTGCGACATTTTGCATCAGCTGCAGTTTCTGAATCATCTTCAAAGGCAGCACCATGTAGAGCATGTTGCAGTAATCTAACCTGAAGGTTATTATCCCATTAAAAGCTTCTTATAAATTTTACACTTTAAGAGTGACAGGTGAATTAGGCCCATGTTTACATGGCTTGAGTGGGAGGAAGAGGTCTCTCAATTGCTCTCTTTCAGTACACCCACTCCAGGCATAACACAGAGCACCCATAGGCAAACTGTGCAACCCCCACCCCTAGCCTAAGCAGCACATGCAAGGAAATCTCCCACAGTCACCAGACTAATATGCCACAGCATAACTGCGGGTACTGAATCAAGAGAGCAAGAAGTCTGTGCTTAATTTAACATAAGGAACATCTTAGCATTAAAAAGCCATTTAGCAAAGAAATGCATCTAGGGTTTCTAATCCTCCTTTATGCCAGACCCCACTGAATGCTTCAGAATTTGTGAATTCACTTTTATCCATAAGTATGGAAGCCCAATATTAAGTGCCCTTTGTCCACCTAGCTAGGCCCATTTCTTCCTGCAATGCACTGCCATCACACTGCAGTGTGCCAGAGTTAAACTTTCAAACCATATTTAGAAGAGCCAAGCAGTTGCAGTTTCCCTTGTTTCATCCCCAACCCTTGGGTTACTTCTCTTACTGCCATTAAGAGGCTCCTCCCACAAAGGGCTCACGGAGCTGGGTAAAGCTTACTATAAAGTGTGCAGGGGAAGGGTAGCTACTTTCCAGAGGTTAAGAAAACAGGTAGCTGAAAGCATCATGGACAGCATGCTGGGACATCAGGAAATGACACATCTGATACATATAGGGTACTGAAAAGCCAAACACTACATAACTCTTAACATCCTAATTATGTTTAACGTAAAGAAGGAAAATTAGAATTTGTGATTTCTCTTATTCTGCAAATGAAGATAACCTACTCAAAAGGGCAAATATATACAAATATTTGTTGATGCAACAGTCCCAATTTTGTAATCTTGTTAATCTCACAAATAACTGCTGGATTTACTGTAATGATTTGGTTTTGATATATTAGCAAGATACCAAACCTAATAAGACCTAAGCACTAAATTGTATAACCTGTTTAAGCTGCTCTCCATTGAATCAATTAACCTCATTATACTTTCTGCTAATGTGCCAATAAAAATGATTGACTAATAAGATCATATACAAGTAAGCCAACAGAATGACAGGCCAATATGTATAATAGCATAAGTACATAAACTGTTGGCATGTCTTCCAATAAGAGGTCCATCATGATTTTAAAGCCTTAGAAAAAGAAGGCTGTCCATGGGCATTAGCTATTGATGTTCTCCCCGCCCCCATTGCCAGCAAGGCCTTTAATTGGAATTGCACCTTTAACTGCAGGTTAGATTTGGCCAGGCCACTGAGTAAAATGCAATATATTGGAAACAGAAGCACCCTTTAGCAAACTTTAGCTAAATAGCCATGGGGCTGATGGCATATAACCTCAATGCTAGACCTCAAGAGGCAAAAGCTCCTCCCCCCCCCCCCGCGCCAGTCAGTGGGCCTGATATTCCATACTCTTATTTCTTCTACACCTGAACTGGCCCTGAGAAATAAGTGAATACAATAGTGCATTAGGCCCCAACTTCTGAAGTTAAGGTGTCCAGTTCAAACCTCAGAATACTACACCAATAATAGCCCACAGGATCTGGCTGTAGAGACTTCCTTGCCACTGTATAAAGTAAATTGCTAGAAGTCTATCAGGAACAGCTTCACAACCAGGACATAACTGAAATAACTGAGTCAGGACCAGCAAGCCAGGATAGAAAAGGAGCAGGCAAACCAGCAGGATTCAGGACCATTAACAGGTTTGGAGAACATTTCCAAATGGGTAGCCGTGTTGTGGCTCCTTGAAGCCCAGCACATTTATTGTGGCTAACGTCAGAGCCAGGGAACAGTGAGGAGAAGGACAAACAAAAAGAGGCAGGTTTAGAGATATACAGAGCTGGTGTCAGCACCAGACATCCTTGAGTAGCTGCTGGGCCCCAGTGCATCAGCAGCATCCATCACCAATACCTGCCCTGGGGCCCCTTAGAAACATGCTACAGCCTGTGTTCTGAGTAGCTGTGCCTAACTACCATTTTAATTTCCCACAATTACCCTGATATAGCATCACCCCAGGGCATTGTGGAAGTTAAAATGGCAGTTCCCAGCCACCTGGTATTGCTTGGAGTGCCACTGTCACCCACTACTGCTGATAGCTGCCCAACAGAGGAGTGGGGCTGCTCAACTGGGGCTGCCCAACAGAGGAGTGGGTCCACCAGAGGAAATTTTGCCCAGTGTGCACTCAAACCTGGAACTAGGGATGTACGAATCCTACTCACCCATCCGTTCTGGGGCATCGGCGGTGGGGGGGAGGTGCTCCGTCCCTCCCCCTGGAATCCTCCCCAGACCAGCTCCGCTCTGAGGTGGCTCCACGGAGCCGCTGGCCAGGGCTGGCTGCAGCCGGATTTCCGGCCATGGCCGGGCTGCTGCAGCCACAAATGGCAGCCGTCATAGCGGCCACCATTTGTGTGCTTGCAGTCAGCCGTGATAGGCTATGTAAGTATTTACATAGCCTATCATGGCAAAGAGCAGGGATGCAAATGGCAGCCGCTATGCCATTTGCGTGCCCGCCTTTACCGTGATAGGCTATGTAAATACTTACGTAGCCTATCATGGCAAAGAGCAGGGGCACAAATGGCATAGCCGCCATTTGCATCCCTGCTCTTTGCCATGATAGGCTACATAAATACCTACATAGCCTATCACAGCTGACTGCAAGCACACAAATGGCGGCCACTATGACAGCCGCCATTTGTGGCCGCAACAGCCTGGCCGCGGCCAGCCGGGAGACCAGCTGGAGCCGCCGCTGCATCCGCCGCCAAGTAAGCTCCGTCCCAGGGGGATTCTGCTAGGGGTGCATGAAACCCACTTACCTGTCCTCGAAGCTTTTCGTGGTGGGGGGGAGGCGCTTCGCTGCTCCCCCCACAAAGTTCAGGCTGGGGGGGGAGGCTTCCCGCCTCGCCCGGCCGAAATTCAGGCCGGGGGGGAGGCTTCCCGCCTCGCCCGGCCGAAATTCAGGCCGGGGAGGAGGCGCCTCGCCTCGCCTGGCCGCGAACTAAAAAGTTAAAAAAAAAAACGCCCCGTGATAGGCTACGTGACGGTTAACGTAGCCTATCACGGCTAGATCTGCAAAGTCAGCCGTGATAGGCTACGTAAATCGTCACGTAGCCTATCACGGGTGACTTTAAAAAAAAAAAAGCGCGTACGCAAATGGCGGCCCCCATAGGGAGCCGCCATTCGCGTTCCTTATTTGGTCGCTGTAGTCTACGTAAATGTTTACGTAGACTACGGCGAAAATAAGGGCAACGCAAATACCGTTGCCCTTATTTTCGCCGTAGTCTTCGTAAAGATTTACGTAGACTACAGCGACCAAATCAGGAACGGGAATGGCGGCTCCCTATGGGGGCCGCCATTATCCGTACGGGCTTTTTTTTTTTTTTTTTAAGTCACCCGTGATAGGCTACGTGACGATTTATGTAGCCTATCACGGCTGACTTTGCAAATCTAGCCGTGATAGGCTACGTTAATCATCACGTAGCCTATCATGGGGGCGTTTTTTTTTTTCTTTTATTGCAATGGCGGCGGCGGCAGCCAGTCGAACGACCAGCTGCCGCTCTCGCCCCAGACGAAGACCCGACGAACTGCCGGCCGGACCCGCCGCCGGGAGGGACATTCGCCAAAGGTAAGTCCCGTCCCGGGGGGGGTGCAGGGGGTGGGGGGGTGCCGAGAATTTCTCCCCGAAACTTGTTCGGGGGGCCGAACACGTTGGCGCTCAGCCCCCCGAAGTTTCAGGGAGAAATTCTCCGCCAACCCTAGATTCTGCGGGGTGGGGGGGAGGGCATTCTGCCACGGATTCCAGGGGATTCTTTAGAATCTGGACTCAGTGGAGTCCATGGTGGAATTTTCTGTCATCCCTACCGGGAACTGGCTCTAGGATAAGAACATAATATAATAAAAGTGCTGCTGGATCAGATCAAAAGTCCATCTAGTCTGGTATCCTATATCCCACAGTGGCTAGAATGCTAGAAGAAATAACCAAAGGCGCACCAAACCTAGGCTTTTGACCAGCTTGGCAGTAACCCCTATGTCCTACTACAGCTGGGTCAGGGTCAGCCCTGAGTAGGGGTAGACGAAAGTCCCTTACCTGTCCTCGAAGGACGTTCGCGGTGGGGGGGAGGCGCTTCGCTGCTCCCCCCGCGAAGTTCAGGCTGGGGGGGAGGCTTCCCGCCTCGGCCCGGCCGAAATTCAGGCCGGGGGGGAGGCTTCCCGCCTCGGCCCGGCCGAAATTCAGGCCGGGGGGGAGGCTTCCCGCCTCGCCCCGGTCAAAATTCAGGCCGGGGGGGAGGCTACCCGCCTCGCCCGGCCGCGAACGCGAAAGTTAAAAAAAAAAAAATGCCCCCTGATAGGCTACGTGACGATTCACGTAGCCTATCACGGCTAGATCTGCAAAGTCAGCCATGATAGGCTACGTCAATCGTCACGTAGCCTATCACGGGTGACTTTAAAAAAAAAAAGCGCGTACGCTAATGGCGGCCCCCATAGGGAGCCGCCATTCGCGTTCCTTATTTAGTCGCTAAATAAATTTTTGCCGTAGTCTACGTAAATGTTTACATAGACTACGGCGACCAAATAAGGAACAGGAATGGCGGCTCCCTATGGGGGCCGCCATTATCCGTACACACTTTTTTTTTTTTTTAAGTCACCCGTGATAGGCTACGTGACTATTGACGTAGCCTATCATGGCTGACTTTGCAAATCTAGCCGTGATAGGCTACGTGAATCGTCACGTAGCCTATCAGGGGGCGTTCTGGTTTTTTTTTTCTTTGATTGCAATGGCGGCGGCGGCAGCCGGTTGAAAGACCAGCTGCCGCTCCCGCCCCGCTCGAACACCCGCCGAACCGCCGGCCGGACCCACCACCAGGAGGGACATTCGGCGAAGGTAAGTCCTGTCCCGGGGGGGTGCGGGGGGTGGGGGG
Organism: Heloderma suspectum; assembly: GCF_057233095.1. NCBI lineage: Eukaryota > Metazoa > Chordata > Lepidosauria > Squamata > Helodermatidae > Heloderma > Heloderma suspectum. The sequence continues at coordinate 99,744,903 of NC_139461.1, forward strand.
GGTTCGGAGGATTTCTCCCCGAAACTTGTTCGGGGGGCCAAACACATTGGCGCTCGGCCCCCTGAAGTTTTGGGGAGAAATTCTCCGCCAACCCTAGCCCTGAGCCAACTGTGGGGCAGATCCAATAGCAAGTCAGCAGATAGGCAAAAGGTCAAGTATGGTTGTATCAGCCCAGCAAGAGGACAGCTCAAAGGAGGAGAAGTCAGGAACCAGACAAAGGTCAAGAACACAGTATTATCAGTCAAGAAGGAGAGTTCAAAGGGAAGGGCCTGAGGTATGGCCAATGTCAAAACACAGGTAAACAGTCCAACACAAATGCAGTCCAAAAGTAGGGATGGCAGAAAATTCCGCCATGGATCTCAGTGAGGATGAATGCCAGTGCATTCGGCCCCCTGGAATTCGTGGCAGAATGAAGCCCCCCCCCCACGAAAGACACGCGAAACGGAGCACCTACCTGGTGCCATTCGTGATGCTTTGCGAATGGCAGCCGCATCTGCGGCCACCATTCACTTCTCGATTTTTCCCATGATAGGCTACGTAAATACTTATGTAGCCTATCACAGCTAATGCAGGGATGCCATTTGCATCCCTGTGGTGGCCATGATAGGCTATATAAATATTTATGTAGCCTATCACAGGGAAAAAAGGGAACGCAAATGGCGGCCGCCGTAGCTGCCGCCATTTGCATTCCCTTTTTTGTCATGATAGTTTACGTAGCCTATCACGGAGAAAAAAAGGGATGCAAATGGCAGCTACAGTGGCCGCCATTTGCGTCCCTGTGCAGCCCAACAGCGTCCGGATGTTGCTGCGGGTGGCCCTGGCCGGCGGCTCCGCAGAGTCGCCGTGGAGCGGAGCCAGCCGGCGAGGATTTCGAGGGGAGGGATGGAGCGCCTCCCTCCCACTGCGGATGTCATGAAACGAAACAGGTAAGTCATTTTGTACATCCCTAAAAGTGCTGTTCTAGCAGCTAGCAAGTTCAGACTGAAAGCTTAGATAGCCAGAGATTCCAGAGCCCCACCCAGGGCTGAGCTGCAGGTCATCAGCACTTTGGCAGGAGTCTTACATGACTTTGACTCCTGAATAGGCTTTTACTCATGAGGAGCCCAGTTGTTTGGGGCCTGTGCCTGCACCTTCTGGCACCAGCACTCTCTCAGGCACCTCTGCCGACACCACACAGGAGGCTTATTCCTCAGGGCCCATCCATGGGTTCCTCAGGGTCCACTACTGTTGAAGGGCCCAGTGTCACTTTCTTACAGAAGCCAGAGGGACCTGGGGATTCCACATGAACTTCAGGCTCTGCAGTCTCAAGCTCTTCATTTGAAGGCTCATCTTGGGTCTCGGTCAGGCATGACACCTTGTTTCCTTTAATGTGGCTTCTCAGCACAACCAAAGAGACCAAAACAGATAAAATAGTACCAGGTGAACTTTACCAAAAGTCAGCAAAGTAGGAATGAAGGCTGATTTTCTAGCCATGTCCCTGCTGAATACTAATCTCTTTGTGTATCCATAGGTCCTAATATTGACTTTTTCCCTGGCCTGGCCATGGTGCCTTTAATAACAGTCTAACTCACAAAAATTAAGCAAATGAAGCTTTTCTAGGGTGGCCATGTGACCTCTTTTACAGAGGACAGTCCTTTATTTGAAGGGCTGTCAGAGGACCATCCTCTGTTTGAAGGGCTGTCCTGTCCGTGTCATGTTTAAAAATCAAGAATTATGAGAACTGATGCCCATCAACAGTTAGAATCTGAACAACAGACTGAAAAAGCAGGTAAATGAGGTCACAGTCTTCCCCACAGTGGGGAGATTTACTATATTTCTATTTAAATCATAATAATTATTTCCAACTTTGCATCAATACGTATGAATTAGATGTGAAAATTTTATGCAAATCCATGTCTTTTTTATGTCCTTTTTTTAAAAAGCCTACTGCATGCTAAGAAAAGCTTCATCAGCTAAGCTTTATGCTGGGAGTTGTAGCACTTTTTTCCATCTAAACATGCATGGGATTGCATCCTAAATTTAATTTCCTTATGCTTGGCTGCTTTTAAAAACACAGGAACAGAGTCAAGGGAGAAATAAAATGACCACCCTAATAGCCCATAAATGGACTAGGAAGAAGACAAAGCAGGATTACATGTCCATGAAACAGGAGGCCCCTCCCCCTACATTCATTAATTGCAAGAAGGTGGTCCATGCAATTAAAGGGTCAACAGGACCATACTGCTAGCCGTATCCAAATTGCCCCCAAGACTGTGCAGAGTTCCAGCTCCACCAGAAGCCTATGCATGTAGAGGTCTATACATGTAGGCTTTCCCTCTGCAGATGTCCACATTTGACACATAGAGACCAGAGGGTGTGTGTGAAGAAGACATGCAATTCCAGGGTGGGGCTAGTTATGTGGCCCATAGCACCTTTCCTCACGTAGACCCCCTTCACATGATCAATGCAGTTTACTTAACACTCCACACCACAGAATATTGTTGCAAGTCCCACTTGTTTCTCCTGGAATGCCATTTAACAAATCACATGAAACAATCTCAACATGAAGTAGCATTTCATGTATAACAGCTACATCATGTCATTATAGCGCAATGACCATCTTGCCGTGCTGGCAACTTGGCACTGATGTTCGGTAGGCACATTTGCCTAGACCTCTGAGCACAGCATTAAAAGTTTCTGCAGCTTGCTTCACCTACCACTCATGGTGGTTGCTCAGATCTCTTTGCCCCACTCAGAAATTGGATTTGGTCGAGAATATTGCACGTGGGCCATGTGAGTCACCCTGAGGCACAATTCACTGGGCAGTTCTGCAGTGCGCGCCTACTGGAAAGGAAGGGAAACTGTATGAGTACATGCATGCGCTCTTCTGCAGCAATGGACCACGTGCAGGAAAAATCTAACCTTGGCTTTTCATGGTCAATGGAAATGGAAGGTAATGTGATATTTTAGTTCTCTCTGGGTTTGCTTCAGAAAAGAACTGTGCAGAAGGTTTTCACATAGATATCAGGAAAATATTATGTTGATGTGGATAATATCCGAGAAATAACTAGTGGATATACTTCATAAGCTTCCTGTGTATTGCATAACATTGATTGTACCACAAGCACACAGAGACAACATGCGAATAATAGTTACTGCATTATAAAGCACCCAGAAATATAATGTATCGTTCAGCTTAGACGTACTTATGCAGTGGATGCACTGGAGATGTCAGTGGCCAGCCTATAGCTTTTATTGATGGGTCTTATTATACTCTTTTTATTAATGGAAACCTCTGTGCTACAGAGCAAAAGTGTGATAGCGTCATATTAAATTTTCATAATATGATTCAACTGGCATTCTGCTCTATTTTAAGAGACAATTTAGATAATCCCTATAACCCCACACAAAGCTAAATGCTGATAAACAGGCAGGCAAGTCAGATAAGACAGGGTGTGTTTAGTGCACAGTAGACAGAGGAGAACAAGTGGATCTGAGGTGACCCGAGGAGGACTGTGGGTTGAATGGGTTTTGAGGAGAAGAAAATGTGTGTTTTTGCCATTAAAAGACGTATGAATATCTTCACCATATTTGTTTATTTTTTCCTCCTTTGTGTGTGAGTCCTTTAACAAATGAAAATATTGAATCTACTTGGGATCATGATGGGTGTGTTGTGTCTTCCTCTGGAGGGGACAGCTGTGTTCATCTGCGCCCTTTCATTCCTTAAACACAAAATATCAAGGGTAGAAGGGTAAATCAGGGACTCTACTATATAGTAACAGGTTTTGTGACTTCACAGTGATTTATCTGTTGGACCATTCTATATTTCCAATACGTTAGGAACAGGCTATTATTCCTATAATTCACTTAGCCCTCATGGAGCATCCAAGAAGGAGCAATATCCTACTCCAGAGATCAGTGGTCATAGCTAACCACCCGCTAGCATTTTCCCCTTTACTTTCTAGCCTTAATTTGGATCAGAGTTTAAGTGCTGGAAATATCATCTGTACAGAAGTCATTAAATGCCTCCTGGAAAGTCATTTAAGGCATAAGAATCACAATGCCTCATCAGCAAAATTAGTATTTATGAAATTAGTGATGGAGCATAACTATCATCCTGATTGCATAGCACTCAAAATGTTGGGGGAGGGAACCAAGATCTTGCTCATTTTCCCTCCCACTGCTAAAGCACTGTATTTAATTGACTTACAATTTTTTCCCTAATATATTTCTTTATGAAACCTGCCTTGAGCAATGGATACATGATTGTTCACTGAGGGCTGTGCCTCATTTGTTCCTGTAGATTGTGCCTAATTAACGTTAACTTGTCTGTACATAAAAAGTACAATAGGCTGTCCTTTCCAATTTAATTCCGACAGTTTAATCGAATCTGTATTCTTTCAAAAATAATTAGATCATTTACACTTCATTAACATGTAATGTAATGTTGAGGCATTCATCATAATGATTTCTTATTTTTCTTCTGCAATATTATCTCCTCTAATGAAACTGTTAACACCATGCATGTCTTAATTAGCTTTATCATATCACTGACAATTTCAGGGTGAGACACATTTTTACAAAAGAAATTAAATTAGTTCAACAGATATTTTAAGCACAATCTTCTTTTTAAATCCAAAATAAAAGAATTCAAGGCAAAAAAATACCTTCATACTCTGCCTGGCAGTTTCATGATCCATGTTAACTCTCTCTCTCCCTCAGCAAATAGTTTCATATTGTCATATTGAATTCCAATATTAAACAAAGTTATGTTCGCCTGCTTAGAACATAGTGTTTATACAAAATAATTTGGAAAAGGGCAACCAAACACTGGAATAATCAGAGGCTCAGATGAAGAAGAGTGGTATTTCTGTAGGCTTACATTGATAAGGAACTTTGTGGGAGGATGGACAGTAAATTTGGATAAATGAAAGTTATGGATAATCAATGATTAGATAATGAGGCCTCCCCTGTATTAAATTAGCACATGCAATTTTTATTGACTACAAGCCAATCAATCCATATAGCTTTTTAGACAAAACTGATATAAATTGCATGCCTGAATGGAAATATTCAAATATTTTCAGCAAAAACGAATTCTGGGTGTTTAATGTTGAACCTCTCCAGCAAAGGAGATCGTTACCTTGTCGTGGTGCTGGAGCTTGAGCACCTCAGTGACGTCATCAGCTAAACCATGAAGGGACACCCAAGATGGGAAGGTCATGGCAGAGAGGTCAGACTAAATACAATCCCTGGGGAAGGAAACAGCAACCCACCCCAGTATTCTTGCCATGAAAACTAAATGGATCAGTACAACCAGAGATATGTTGGCATACCATCGGAAGATGGGACTCCCAGGTCAGAAGATGGTCAAAATGCTATTGGGGAGGAACAGAGGATAAGTTCAACTAGCCCCAGATGTGATGATGCAGCTAGCTCAAAGCCGAAAGAACGGCTAGCAGCCGATGGTGCTGGTGGTGAACGACGAATCCAATGTTCTAAAGATCAACACACCACAGGAACCTGGAATGTAAGATCTATGAGCCAGGGCAAATTGGATGTGGTTATTGGGGAGATGTCAAGATTAAATATAGACATTTTGAGTGTCAGTGAACTGAAATGGCCTGGAATGGGCCACTTCACATCAAATGACCACCAGATCTACTACTGTGGACAAGAGGACCACAGAAGAAATGGAGTAGCCTTCATAATTAATAATAAAGTGGCTAAAGCAGTGCTTGGATACAATCCAAAAAATGACAGAATGATCTCAATTCGAATTCAGGGTAAGCCATTTAACATCACAGTGATCCAAATATACTCCCCAACCACAGATGCTGAAGAAGCAGAAGTAGATCAGTTCTATGAGGATCTGCAGCACCTACTGGATAGTATGCCAAAAAGAGATGTTATTTTCATTACAGGAGACTGGAATGCTAAGGTGGGTAGTCAAATGACACCTGGAATTACAGGCAAGCATGGTCTGGGAGAACAAAATGAAGGGGGACATAGGCTGATAGAATTTTGCCAAGACAACTCACTGTGCATAACAAACACTCTCTTCCAACAACCTAAGAGATGACTTTATACATGGACTTCACCAGACGGTCGACACCAAAATCAGATTGACTACATCCTTTGTAGCCAAAGGTGGCGGACATCTATGCAGTTGGTAAAAACAAGACCTGGAGCTGATTGTAGTTAGGGATGGCGGAGAATTTCTCCCCGAAACTTCGGGGGGCCAAGCGCCAATGTGTTCGGCCCCCCGAACAAGTTTCGGGGAGAAATCCTCCGCACCCCCCCGCACCCCGCACCCCCCCCCCCGGGATGGGACTTACCTTCCCTGAATGTCCCTCCCGGCGGCGGGTCCGGCTGGCGGTTCGTCCGGTGTTCGAGCGGGGCGGGAGCGGCAGCCGGTCTTTCGACCGGCTGCCACCCCCGCCATTGCCATCAAAGAAAAAAAAAAAACGTCCCCTGATAGGCTACGTGACGATTCACGTAGCCTATCACGGCTAGATTTGCAAAGTCAGCCGTGATAGGCTAAGTGAATCGTGACGTAGCCTATCACGGGTGACTTTAAAAAAAAAAAAAGTGTGTACGGATAATGGCAGCCCCCATAGGGAGCCGCCATTCCCGTTCCTTATTTGGTCGCTGTAGTCTACGTAAATCTTTACGTAGACTACTGCGAAAATAAGGGCAACGCTATTTGCGTTGCCCTTATTTTCGCCGTAGTCTACATAAACATTTACGTAGACTACAGCAACTAAATAAGGAACGCGAATGGCGGCTCCCTATGGGGGCCGCCATTCGCGTACGCGCTTTTTTTTTTTTTAAAGTCACCCGTGATAGGCTACGTGACGATTCACGTAGCCTATCACGGCTGACTTTCCAGATCTAGCCATGATAGGCTACGTGAATCGTCACGTAGCCTATCAGGGGACTTTTTTTTTGTTTTTTGTTTACTTTCGTGTTCGCGGCCGGGCAAGGCGGGAAGCCTCCTCCCCGGCCTGAATTTCGGCCGGGCGAGGCGGGAAGCCTCCCCCCTGGCCTGAATTTCGGCCGGGCGAGGCGGGAAGCCTCTCCCCCCGGCCTGAACTTTGCAGGGGGAGCAGCAAAGCGCTCCCCCCCACCACGAACAAGCTGCGAGAAAAGGTAAGTGACTTTCGTCCACCCCTAATTGTAGTTCAGATCACGAACTTCTTATTGCACAATATAGAATCAGACTAAAGAGAATAGGGAAGACTCACAGATCAGTTAGATATGAGCTCACTAATATCCCTAATGAATATGCAGTGGAGGTGAAGAATAGATTTAAGGGACTAGATTTAGTAGATAGAGTCCCCGAAGAACTATGGACAGAAGTTCGCAACATTGATCAGGAGGCAGCAACAAAAAATGTCCCAAAGAAAAAGAAAATCAAGAAGGCAAGATGGCTGTTTGCTGAGACACTGGAAGCAGCCCAAGAAAGAAGGAAAGCAAAAGGCAACAGTGATTGGGGGAGATATGCCCAATTAAATGCAAAATTCCAGAGCTTAGCCAGAAGAGATAAGGACGTCTTCCAGAAAATTAGAAACATCGGAGGTAAATTCCAGGCAAAAATGGGTATGATCAAAAACAAAGATGGCAAGGACCTAACAGAAGCAGAAGAGATCAAGAAAAGCTGGCAAGAATGTACAGAAGATCTGTATAGGAAGGATAATAATATCAGGGATAGATTTGACAGTGTGGTCAGTGAGCTAGAGCCAGACATCCTGAAGAGTGAGGTTGAATGGGCCTTAAGAAGCATTGCTAATAACAAGGCAGCAGGAGATGACGGTATCCCAGCTGAACTGTTTAAAATCTTGCAAGATGATGCTGTCAAGGTGATGCATGCCATATGCCAGCAAATTTGGAAAACACAAGAATGGCCAACAGATTGGAGAACAGCAACTTGTATCCCCATACCAAAAAAGGGAAGCACCAAAGAATGTTCAAACTATCGAACAGTGGCACTTCTTTCACATGCCAGTAAGGTAATGCTCAAGATCTTGCAAGGTAGACTCCAGCAATTCATGGAACAAGAATTGCCAGATGTACAAGCTGGGTTTAGAAATGGCAGAGGAACTAGAGACCAAATTGTCAATATCCGCTGGATAATGGAGAAAGCCAGGGAGTTTCAGAAAAACATCTATTTCTGTTTTATTGACTATTCTAAAGCCTTTGACTGTGTGGATCATAAGAAATTGTGGCAAGTTCTTGGTGATATGGGGATACCAAGTCATCTTGTCTGCTTCCTGAGGAATCTGTATAATGACCAAGTAGCAACGGTAAGAACAGACCAAGGAACAACAGACTGGTTTAAGATTGGGAAAGGAGTACGGCAGGGTTGTATACTCTCACCCTACCTAGTCAACTTGTACGCAGAACACATCATGCGACGTGCTGGGCTTGATGAAGCCAAGGCTGGAGTTAAAATCGCTGGAAGAATATTAACAATCTCAGATATGCAGATGATACCACTTTGATGGCTGAAAGAGAGGAGGAGCTGAGGAACCTTATGAAGAAGGTGAAAGAAGAAAGTGCAAAAGCACATTAAACCTCAGAAAAACCAAGATTATGGCAACCGGCTTGATTGATCCCTGGCAAATAGAGGGAGAAAACATGGAGGCAGTGACAGACTTTGTCTTTCTAGGCACAAAGATTACTGCAGACGCTGACTGCAGCCAGGAAATCAGAAGACGTTTACTTCTTGGGAGGAGAGCAATGACAAATCTTGATAAAATCGTTAAGAGCAGAGACATCACACTGACAACAAAGGTCCGCATAGTTAAAGCAATGGTATTCCCCGTAGTAACCTATGGCTGCGAGAGCTGGACCATAAGGAAGGCTGAGCGAAGGAAGATAGATGCTTTTGAACTGTGGTGCTGGAGGAAAATTCTGAGAGTGCCTTGGACTGCAAGAAGATCAAACCAGTCCATACTCCAGGAAATAAAGCCAGACTGCTCACTTGAGGGAAGGATATTAAAGGCAAAACTGAAGTACTTTGGCCACATAATGAGAAGACAGGATACCCTGGAGTATCCCTGCTGATGCTAGGGAAAGTGGAAGGCAAAAGGAAGAGGGGCCAACCAAGGGCAAGATGGATGGATGATATTCTGGAGGTGACGGACTCGACCTTGGGGGAGCTGGGGGTGGCGATGGCCAACAGGAAACTCTGGCGTGGGCTGGTCCATGAAGTCACGAAGAGTCGGAAGCGACTGACCGAATAAACAACAACAGTGTTGAACCTAAGGTTGAACTCCAGTGAAAACCCTAAAATGTAGGGCCTACATAAACAGATACGGTGTATTCCACCCTAATGTTCCCAGTCTTCCAAGCCATGGTTTGAAGGATCAGGAGCATGTCACTGTCTCACATTCTTCCTCAACCTGAAAACCATTCACAAGACAGGAAGGACTGCCTGGCCCGGCCACATCAGGATTAGAGGACGATGCGTCTTTGTGAATTCTTGCCTGCCTGGAAGGTCTGGGCAAAGGACATATTGTTTTAACATTTAGCTACAATCCATTGCCAATTCCTTATCTTTGCTCATGCTTTCTAAATGATTATGTCTTGAAATCGTCCTCAGGATTTCCCATGTGGGACAATGTGTGGATGTGTCAGACCTTGGCCTAGCCCCAAGATGGGCTGCAGCTGAGGTTCAGTTTAGGTGTGGACAGATGAGGATCAAAAGGGCAATAGATATAGACACAGATGGGATGGAGATCAGGCACCAGGTCAGGCCATCAAAGAGCAAAGGGCCAGAGGCAATAAACACAATTTGAGGCAGCAATCAAGAAAAGGAAGCAAGAGAGTATGCAAGGCAAGGTGCTCAGACTGATACGCTCACTAGGCTGCAAGGGCCTTATGAAGATGAAAATGTCCTGAATGGCTTGAAGAGTCAGCTGACAGTATTCAAGCTGGAAGGTCACCTGATTCTCTTCAGTAGGTGTGGTGGAGAATTCCGCCACGGATCTTGGTGAGGCCAAATGCCAGCGCATTCAGCCCCCCGAAATCTGTGGTGGAACAAAGCCCCCCGACCGCCCACCCCACAAAATGGGCCCGGAACGGAGCCTACCTTTGTCGGCTGTTCCGGTGCTCCTCGAATGGCGGCCGCGTCTACAGCCGCCATTCGCATCTTTCGAATGGCCGTGATAGGCTACGTAAATACTTATGTAGCCTATCACGTCTAACACAGGGATGCCATTTGCGTCCCTGCGGAGGCTGTGATAGGCTACGTAAATATTTACATAGCCTATCACAGCAAAAAAGGGAATGCAAATGGCGGCAGCTACGGCGGCCACCATTTGCGTTCCCTTTTTCACCATGATAGGCTACGTAAATATTTACGTAGCCTATCACAGCCTCTGCAGGGACGCAAATGGCATCCCTGTGTTAGCCGTGATAGGCTACGTAAGTATTTATGTAGCCTATCATGGGCCGGCGTAGGGACACAAATGGCGTCCCCTACACAGGATGCCATTTGCATCCGCAGCACCCCGGCAGCGGCTGGAGGCCCCACCGTGAGTTGGCCCGGCCAGCGGCTCTGCGGCCTGGCCGTGGAGCAGAGCCAGCTGGGCAGGATTCCGGGGGGGAGGAACGGATTGCCTCCCCCCCGGTGAATAGCGTTGCCCTTATTTTCGCCGTAGTCTGCGCAAATCTTTACGTAGACTACAGCGACCAAATAAGGAACGCAAATGGCGGCTCCCCATGGGGGCCGCCATTATCCGTACGCGCTTTTTTTTTTTTTTTTAAGTCACCCGTGATAGGCTACGTGACAATTGACGTAGCCTATCACGGCTGACTTTGCAGATCTAGCCGTGATAGGCTACGTTAATCGTCACATAGCCTATCAGGGGGCGTTTTTGTTTTGTTTTTTAACTTTCGCGTTCGCGGCCGGGCGAGACGGGAAGCCTCCTCCCCGGCCTGAATTTCGGCCAGGGTGAGGCGGGAAGCCTCCCCCCCAGCCTGAATTTCAGCCAGGGCGAGGCAGGAAGCCTCCCCCCCTGGCCTGAACTTCGCGGGGGGAGCAACGAAGCGCCTCCCCCCCACCGCGAACGTCCTTCGAGGACAGGTAAGGGACTTTCGTCCACCCCTAGGTTCGCCTGGCACCTACATTGTATTCTTTCCAGCACCACATGAAGACCTTTTTATTTTCCCAGGCATTTTAGCATTTTAGCTTTCTAGACTTTTAGCTTTGCTGTTTTAAATCTGTATTTTAAATCCCTGCATTGCTACTAGATTTTATTCTGGTTTTATTCTGGTTATATTGTTATACTGTGGTTTTAATGTTTTATATATTTTATATTGTTTTATTGTGTGCTCTTTGATTTTAATTTTTGTGAACCGCCCAGAGAGCTTCAGCTATTGGGTGGTATAGAAATGAAATGAATAAATAAAACTGTTCAAAACCAAAGAAAGGCTTACAAAAACTGCACCCCTTCACTTTAGTAGTGTTACTGTTAAACCTAATTGTATTCATTTCTCTTTATTTATGTACTGTCAAAGGTTGTTGTGTGAAGACTGTTGGAGCATTGCTGATAAAATTGATAATGACAGTCTCAGTGGTCTCATCAGCTATTTAAAGGAAAGGAATACAGATCACTTTTAATACATTTTAATATGCCTCTCTAAAATCCATAGGCCAAGTATAGATCAAAAATTAAATACTGACCTCTTCATGCTAACCAACAATAGATTCTAATTTTCTCTCAGCCTATTTCACATGTTAAGAAATTAAAGAATGTGCTGAAGTCTGTAATGATATATTGATAAATTTATCTCTTTAATCTATTCTTTAGAAGGGGAAGGAAAGGTATAAGTTTGTTGATGCTTTGCATTGTATTTATTAGCATGATGCAAACATGCAGAGCAGCCTTCCCCAACCTGATGCCCTCCAGATGTTTTAGACTTCAGCTCCAAGCATTCCTGATCATTGGCCACGCTAGCTTGGGCTGATGGGAGTTGAAGTCCAAAACATCTGGAGGGCACCAGTTGGAGAAGGCTGGCAGACAGAATGAAAGGAAAGCATTGCCGAGGAAGAATGTGAAACTTGTTGTCGTGTATAGGGTGTGACTATTCTACAGAAAAGGGGGGGTGGAGAGAGAGGGAGAGAGAGAGCATGTGAGAGCATCAACAAGCTGCTGTTCTCAGAATGGTGTTCTTGGGAACTGCAGAGAATTGTCAGGGAAGTGTTTTCCCCTCTCTCATCATACTAGAGCTTGGGTTCATTCAATGAAGCTGAATGGTAGAAGATTCAGGACAGATTAATGTATTTTATTTATTGTGGGGTTATTCATTCATTTCATTTCTATATAGCCAATTAGCTGAAGCTCTCTGAATGGTTTACAAGACAAAGCTTAAAACCATAAAATGCAATAACATAGTATAAAACCTTAAGTTTAAAACAGAAGCAGTAGCCAAGGTAAAAGCCAGCAATTGTGCAAAGATCTAAAAACACACGAATGCAATTTTTTTAACAAAGAGTTAAAAAGCCTGGGGGAATCCAAAGGTGCTCGCCTGGTGCCGAAAAGACCACAGTGTAGGTGCCAGCGAGGCTCTTTGGGGAGGTAATTCCATAACTGGGTTGCCACCACTGAAAAAGCCCTTTCCTTAGTAGTCTCCTGCCTCACCTCATTCAATGGGGGTGCCCACAGAAGGGCCTCTGAGGCTATCGTAGGGTCCAGGAAGGTGGATATGAAAGGAGACAGTCCTTCACGTAAGCTGGCCCCAAGCCACTTAGGCTTTCTAAGTTAATATCGGCTCTTTGAATTTAGCTGGGAAATGGACTGGCAGCCATGAAGATCATCAAGCACTGGCATAATATACTCAAAGTGACCAGTCCCCATTAACAATCTCACTGTCCTGTTTTGGACCAGCTGAAGTTTCCAGACCATTTTCAAACTAAGGCAGCCACACATATAACACATTGCAGTGATCCTGACAAGAGGTTGCCAGACTGTGGATTAGTGTCACTAATCGATCTCTGTGCAGATAGGATCGTAACTGGTATATCAGCCTAAGCTGATAAAATGTGCTCCATGCCACTGGGGCCATCTGTACCTCCAATGACACTACTGGATCTAAGAGCACCCCCAAACTATGAACCTGTCCTCAAGGGGGAGTGCAGCTCCCTCCAGAACAGGTCAAATATCTGGACAGAAGAACCACTGGCTAACAGCACCTCCATCTTACCTGGATTGAGTCTCAGTTTATTGGCCCTCATCCCATCCATTACCACACCCAGGTACTGGTTCAGAACGCCCACTGCCTAACCTGGATTTGATGAAAAGGAGAGAGAGAGCTGAGTGCCATACTGGTGACACCTCAGTCCATATCTCCAGATTACCACCCCCAGCGGTTTCTTGTAGATGTTGAATAGCATGGGGGATAAAAAGCACCCCATGCCATAACTGCCAAGAGACAAAGCAATAATCCCCCAACATCACCATGTTGAATTGGCCACCCAAGTAGGAACAGACCCACTGCAGTGCAGTATCTCCAACTCCCAGCCCAGATAGCCTTTCGAGAAGAATACCATGGTTGATGTTATAGAAAGCCACTGAGAGGTCCAGTAAAATCAACAGGGTCACACTCTCTTGGCAAAGGTTATCCCACAGGGCAACCAAGGTAGTTTCCAGCCCTGACGCTCAACTGAAATGGGTCTAGATAATCAGTTTCATTCAAGAGTGCCTGGAGTTGGCTGGCAACCACCTGCTCAAGCACCTTGCCCATGAAAGATGAACATCTTTCAGGTCCATGTTAGGCTTTTTCAGGTAAGTGGCCTAATAATTGCGTACTTTCAAGTGGCCGGGATCACCCTGTTTTGCCAAAGGCAGAGAGGTTCTTTTTAGTATTCAGAGATGCAACACATACACACAGGTGGCTAGAAATTAAAGGTGCTTATAAAAGCGCAGGCAAAATGATAACATATGATACCAGTGCAGAGCAAGATAGCTTCCTTCTCCTTTCTGTCACTGGGAGCTCCGGATAAATGGCAATGGAGAGACCCCAAGTGAATGGCTGGCACACAGCACCTCCGTATCCAGGACACGGGTGACAACACCTTGGGGACTTATATACCTAAGATCTCCTTTGGCTATGTGCAGTTTGGGGCAGCACCCTATCACCTGTTGTGGTGGTCTGATTTTTAGGTCTCATGATTCCTGTACCACCCAGCAAATAAGCTAGAGACAAGTGGACAGCAGCCAACATAATAAATGCAGAGATTCTTCCATATTCCAAGGTTGTGTCTTTCTAAGCAAGCAGCTAACCTTGAAAAACAAAACAAAAAAAACCCAGTCAGGCCAAAAGGCTTGACAACCCTTAAAGGGGTCTGGTTCTTAAGGCTGTTGAGGAGATTCAGGCATGGAAGGAATAGTTTGTGCTATTATCACCCTAACTCCTCACGATACAATCATCTTCCAGTGCATTTTCCTCTACACACACCCTTTCTCAGGGAGGAATTGACAACCTCCTAGACAGACCCAGCCGGACATCCCCTTCCTACTAGATGTACCAAGCCATGAAGGGCAGGAGTCAAGGACACCGGACTTGGCCAAGCACCTTGTCCACATCCTCAGGCCTCAACAACCAAAACTCATCCAATAAGACTAGATCAGCCAGTCAGATGGAACCGCATTAACTGTGGTATCCAAGTTGTGACGAATGTCAGCAACTTTATCTTCAAGGTGTCATGCAAACTCATCACAGCATGCTACCGAGGGTTCCACCATCTTTCTCCCTGGCACAGATTGCAAAAGGCCATGAGCCACTCAGAAAAGCTCTGCTCTATAACACTGAGAAGATGCAATGCTGGTGGAAAAGAACTCCCTCTTTGCCATCATCACCACCACAGAGTAGGCTCAAGCTCTAGCCTGTGTTCCGTTCGATTCGGCATGAGTCTTCCTCCACCTGCATCCTAGCTGTCTTCCCTCTTTCTTCACTGACTTCAGCTCAGGTGTATACCAAGGAGCTGGCCAGGCTCAGCTCAAAGGGAGAGGGTGCTTGGGTACTATCGTGTCAATTGCCCTATTCATTTCTACATTCCACAGAGCAACCTGGGCTTTGACAGGACACCAGCCGTATCAGCAGGAAAATCCCCCAGAACCCTCTGGAATCCATCGGAATCCACTAGCCTCTGAGGTCAGACCATTTTAACAGGTATCCCTAGGGATGGATGGACTCACCCATGCTTGGCTTTGTCAGGCAGTCACCAAGCCGCCGCCACCCACCCCTGTTTGTGGCACTGTGCAAACTTCTGGACAGCCCAGCAAATGCCTGATGAAGCTGCGGGGCCATCCATCCCCATAATGAGCTGCCATTTTGCACAGCAAAGGCAGCTAGGGCTGTTCTGGGAAGGTAATGCTACACAATTGGCAGCTGTAAAGGGGCCATTTACACAACATTACAGGTGTGGATGTTCCATTCCTGGCTGCAATGTTGTGTAAATGGCCTCTTTATAGCTGCCAATTATGCAGCATTAGCTTCCTGGAAGAGCCTGAGCTGCTATTGTTGTGCAAAATGGTGGCTCACTTCGAGGGTGGACAGCTGTTGGGAGCTCGCCGAGGCACAGGGTCTTCGACAAGCAGGTCTGCAAGTGCTCATGACATCCCCAGGTCTCCTACCCTTGCAGATAGAAAAGTCTGCCAGAGTCTAAACCTCAGGAGGAAGTGATCTGACCGTGGCAATGAGATAGATGTTAATTCCCCCACTCTCAGATCACCATCCTCCTGTCCAGTTAAGAAAATCAAATCAAGTGTGTGTCCTCCTATGTGCATTGGGCCAACAACAAGTTGGGAGAGCCCCATGATTGTCATGGTGGCCCTGAAGCCCTGAGCCATCCCGGATCTGATGGCCTCAACATGGAAGTTGAGATCCCCCAGAATCACCATTCTAGAGGTTCTCAACAGCAAGTCTGGGACCATCTCCATCAGCTCAGGCAGGGATAATGACAGGTAGCGGGGGGGGGGGGGCAGTACACCAGCAGAATCCTTAACCTGTCCATGTACCCAACACAAGATACAAACACTCAAGATTGGCACTCAAATGGACAAGAAACCTAGAGAGGGAGATAGAATTCCTGTAGACCTCAGCAACCCCCCCTTACTCACACTCAAATCTATATTGGTGCTATGGTGGCGGGCACAGCTAGGAGAGACTACCCCCCCCCAGTTCTCCAACCCAGATCTCAATAATGCACACCAGGTAGGCCCTCTCATCCACAATTAAATCATGGATGAGGGAGATTTTGTTTTGACTGCCCTGGCATTCAGCAACAGCATCACCAGGCTTGAGGGCAGGCTGGTAAGACAACTAGGAACAATCTGGTTGGAGCAAGAACTAGAACAGGGGATAGCTGTACAGTGTCTAGTCTCCCTTCTCCTCAGCTGGCCTGTTAATCCCCAAGAGCAATACCTCCCCCTACAGGTAACTGCATTTATGGAGGCATTCCCATCCCTCCCCTTGTTATCTAGTGAATTTCCCAGACACATGTTAAAATTTCAGTGTAAAATAGAGAGCCCCTAGCCTGTCAGACATCCGCCCACACCAAATAACATCCAGATGTTAATTGGCAATGGGGTGAGCCCTCTGTCAGCTGTGCTCCTCTCTCAGTGCAGCAGCTACGAAGGAGAAGGCCCTAAACCACTTAATGGTTTTGAATGTTCCTCTGCTCTCCTGGCTGCTTTACTCTTCTGCTGGTGGTTGCTGTGGTCCATTGGGCTGGGCAAGTATGATGTTTCTGGTGCTGTCCCCACGGATGCCACAGACTAAACACCACAGGCTAAGAGCCAAAGGCCAAGGAGTTAGTGATCTAACTCCTAGAGACACTAGCTGAGCACAGTGGTTTAAATGCTCCAGTAGAAGAGAGGTAGTGCTGGTGAAAAGTAGGGTTTTCAATGTAGTAGAGACCAGCTCCAGCTGCTGTGCTTGACAAGCCTACAGCCCCTTTGGAGCTAGAAGCAATGAGGCATAAGAATGGCCCTACATCTGCTATTCCAATGCAAACCACTTGTCAAGGGCTCCTTGGAGGCCTCTCTCAGTCTAATCCAGTAGCCAAGTCCAGACACAGACAAAGGGATTCTTTTCAAAGCTTTATTCCTCTTTTACAACTTAACAACTCTGCTGTTAGCAATTAGATATGAGCAGCAGAGTACCTATGCCCTAAGTTGGAACAGTTGGTCCCCGTTTGAAAGGGAATCACTGGCAGACCCTGAACTTAAGGGCTAGGGAGAGTCCCTCCCCTTTTCCCTTGGATCCTCTGGGTGCAACCGTTGTTTGCGCACCAACCAGGCACTACACCTCCTTTCCGCGCCCTTCATTTGGTGCCGCTCCCTGTGTCAGCGTCGCGCATCCAGCAAGTCTGCTTCCCGCACTCTGTCACTCCCAGGACTGCTATCTAAGCTAGGAATGCTGGTGGGAGGAATCTCTGTCAGCTGTTGGCCCTAGGAAAGAGAAGCGCGCTCCTCTCCCAGGAGCAACTCCTCTTCCTCAGAATCAGAACTACTCTGGGATCCTATGGGCTCACTGTCCACCCTGACACCACACCACTGCATGTGAAGGCAGATATCAATTATTCTGCTCTTTTGAATGGCAAGTATAGGATGCTGTTTAACTATAACAGGGGTGCACCACCTGAGACTCCTGAAGACCTTCACTGCATCCTGCAAGGATGCTCTGATCCTCCCGCTGCCACTGAATTTCCCCCTGCTTGTACTCTTGCTCCCTCCCCCAGGGATCCTCATAAAGATTTCTTTTTCCCCGCCACTGCTAGCTGTGATGAAACACTGATCTGTATCCAGATTGCAGGGATGCGTGTGTGCATGCATGCGTGCATGCATGCAAATCTGTGTGTATGTGTGTGCATGCATGTGTGTGTGTCCACACGTGACCCCCCAACCCCAAGCTAGTATCATACATGGCCCTTGGGGCCAAAAACACTTGTACTCCCTATAATGATGCAAACTAACATGCCATTGCAATTCATGTGACTCCTCACAATCAGGCTACTTGAGAAACTAAATAATACTGCAAAAATATTACAAGAATATTAGCAGCACATGCATTCAACTGTGTTTTGTGCAATCCATAAAATTCTTCACTGGTCCAAGTCCTGATCGTCCCCCTAGAGTTTGTATCGACACACCACTATGAACATCTGGGTGGATGATTAAGACTGTGGCTATTTTATAAAGTTTCCTGTTCTATTTAAAAGTCCTAGATATCCATGCATAATGATTTCTCCAGGCATGTTAAATTAAGTTAATTTGTTTATACAGTATCTATCTGATTTATGTCTATATTCTTTTTAAATTGTCTTTATGGTTGTTTCTATTAATTATAGAATCAATTGAAAAAGATTTTTTTAATTAAACTAAATATAGAGGAACACTCCATAATATAGTATGTTGTTGTTGTTGTTGTTATTAAAATCCAATATCTATATTATCTCTACTCTGGAAAATGGGTTTTTACTATAGGTGTGTGCATTTCCCTTTCACCTGCTATGTTGGTAGACACACCTTTCTGGATGTTAGATGCAAATTGAGCTTCAAGGCTAATGCTTTGAATTTCAGTATCCACTCCTTTGAGATCTCACATACACACAAACACACCATATTTTCCATTCCTGTGTTTAATTTCTCCTTGAGCCCTTTAAAACCATCAGATTTTCTTTTTCTTTTGGAGGCAAATCAGATACAGAATAGAAAGATGAGGTAAACAGCTTATCAGTAAGAAGAAAAAAATAGGATGCTTTAAATTATACCTCCATGGCTCAAAAGCACATCAGCTTTTTTATCCTATTGTTGAGGCAAGCTAACATACAAGTTAAACAACTTGGATCTTCTTTATTCCACACAAAATTCTTGATGCTTATTCTACAGTTTTACTATTATCAGTGGCCCTGATACAATTTAATGCAACCTTGTAGTTAGTTAAAAGTCACAAGATGGATTTCCCATGATAAATCATGGTTCTTTTTCTTCTCAGGATAAAGAATACATCAGTCTGAACTTCAAAGACATAGAGCTAGGTGTTCACCTTTCAGATGGAAAGGGTACACATTTGGTGGCCCCAAAATGTTTTAAGGAAAGTTACCACCCATGTTATATACAGAGGCAAATTATAAAGTAAAAACTATCTGAGGTTATAAAACAATACCAGTTCTTAAGAGTCCGTTTTGTCTTCCATGGTGAACCTCAGTTGTATTGTTATGAGTTGAAGTTGGGCTCCTCTTCTTCAGGACAAGAAACACAAGGGTTTGCTTATGTGTTAGTTAAAGAGACAGGCAACAGATGCAGAGAAAAAACTCCACCCGTCCCCTCATGTCTGCTAATTGAACAGTCAACTTCACAAAGTTTGAATAAATGATGCAAAACTATCTGAAGACAATTTATCAAGAAGCTGATCAAAGACAGAATTTATTGTATGGACTCCCAACTGCATATGGAATCTGTCTCTAATACTAGGTTTCCCTTATACTATCGGTTTATTACAATTGACAAATATGGGCTCATTAACCTATATTTTATTCCCTGATTCAAGTATTTATATGGTTTCAGGTCCAAACCATGCCATCAGCCTGCATAGATGATAAATACTCCAAATCTCCATGTGTCTGTGGTCACGGGGACATTGTTCATTACGTGCTGTATTGCATGTTATGTGATGGTCCTGGAAATAGACTTTGTCAGGCCTCTTTAACACCTCACTGGAATATGAAATAAAAGTGAGTGAGGTCAGATCACCCTATACATCAGCGTTCCCAACCTGGTGTCCTTGAGATGTTTTGGACCATGCTGACCAACAGGACAGGCTCCCCACCTCAGATGGTCATCTTTGCAACCCATGGAGTGTGGCAGGAACATGCACAGTGATGCACCAGAGGGTGTGGAGCCAGTGTGCTCATCCCCACTCTTCACATGAGGGGCATGAGACCTGAAAAGAGCTAGATTTTGAAAGATATTGGGGGGACACTTCAGACACTCAACAAAGCAGTAACATCATCATCATAAACATTTATATGCTGCCTTATCTGCTAAAAAGCCATTGAGGCGGTGAACAACAATTTAAACAAGACAACCCTGAAACAATACAAACAAGCAGTAAAAACATTAGAAATGCACATTTCAAAAGGCTAAGCTGAAAAGACACATATTTATGCCCTTTCTAAAGGCCAAGGGAGTGGGGCTTGAGGAAGTGAATTCCACAGTTCAGGGGCAACACAGAAGAAAGTATTTTTATGCATGCCCAACAAAAGGGCCTCTGTGGGTAATGGTGCTGTCAAAAGGGCCTCCCCTGCTCATCTTAATACTGGGCAGGTTCTTAGTAAGACAGGTGGTCCTTTAGATATTGTTCTGTACAGACATTCTAGGTTTAATATCTTGTGGACATCGTGACTTTGAAAATGCTACATGTGATGTATTATTTGCATTCAATAATGTCTTATTTTGTTTGGCCGAAGCTACTCCTCCGTTAAAAATGTTTCGAACACTGCACTGTACCACTCAATCCCTTTACAGCTTTTAATGTAATGGCACACACTGCCCATTCTGTAACGTTCCTGTGTTTTGTTGCAATGATATTGAAAGGCACACCACATTATATTTAGTATAGTTTAGACTCAACCCTCAGGCTTCTTTGAGTGTTGCCATTGGCTGCTCCTGTACTGGAAACATCAACAAGGAACCTCCACCCCCCCCCTTTTTTTTTTAATCTTTTCGCAGCCTTGCACATGTGGGCTCTTGCGAACCCTAGTGGGCGGTCCATTCCGATATTTCCGCAGTAAATTTGATTGTAGAGCAAGTCGATTTCAATTCCCTCTTTACAACTTGGATCCTGTGTGGAATTCCAGTTTGTTTTATAGTGTGTGTGTGTGTGTGTGTGTGTGTGTGTATAGAGGGGCAGGTATTTCAGTTTTATTGTTTATAACCTTAGTTCATCACAATGTAACAGAGAAAACATACCCAACGTATTAGAAAAGTAAAAGTGGAAAAATGAAACATAAATCAGAAGAAATTACTAAATAATCTAGATCTAACAAACTCAGCCTAAAGATGAAATGCCATAATAGAGATTTCCAAATTTTATAAAAGTCTCTCTTAAACAGACCATACGAACCTAAAAATCTACATGAGGCCGGGGGGAGGGGGGCAGGCAGAAAGACACTTGACCTCAATCATATATTCAAAGTGATGTATAAGTACATACATCTGCATGTGTGTACCAACTCACACAATCCCTACTCACCGCCTTTTTCTTTTTCTTTTTGATAGCTGACACTGGCACGGTGAATTGCAGTGAACAAGAGACGCACACACACCAAGTCCCACGTAAATAACATTCTCTTTTATCCAAATTCCTGATCTCAGGGCCTTACCTTCCCACTCCTACCCACATTGCAATAAGAACTGTATGGGTTAACCTGTGGAGATGGTTTGATATGAAGTGTCTTGCCTCAGCAAAGGGAGTTGTACTAGATATTCTGGCCAGATACTTTCCAACCCCATGAAGCATTTAGCCGAAATGCCTACCAGCCTTTTGTGAGCTGTTTATTAAAGAAGCCTGGATGTGAAGTGTGAATTTCCTCCCTAATAGGATGCTAGGAGAGACCTCTGCACGTGAGCTCGCCCTGCCATCCGCTCAGAAGAAGCCAGGAACAACCTGATGGGTGCAGCTACCTGGAACTAAAAGGGGGAATTCATTGAAATAAGTTTGCCAGGGGGCTTGGAAAGCTAAATTGGCTCCCATCGCAAGAGATGGCTTCACAGCCTGTTTACACACATTGCTGAATCCAGAGCATTGATTCTATGTTTGATGTGAAAAGAAATTAAAGCCCTGGTCTCATTAGATAACCTGTTATGGTTAAAGATCACAGGGACACTCTCTCTTCTTTTGTATGACACTCAATGGGTCTCAGCAGGCAGCTCCTTGTGCACAATTGATTTCAAGCAGAGTTTTGTCTGAAAGATGCTTCTAGATTATGGCAAGAAAGCATTCTATAATCCTCCTGCCAATGTAGTTATGTTTAACAGACATTCTGCTCTTATCACTGATTGATAACACTTAACTCAAAACATATTTAAGCTTTAGGGATGTCAATATTTTGCCGCCAAGTGAAGGTGACCCTTGCTCTTCTTGTTTGCTAAGTGTGCACCGTGGTTTGCTGGTAAATTTGTAAGGGTGGTTATGTGGGCAGGCTGTTATGGATTTGCTATCTTCGCCTGAAGTGTTTGCTGCTGATTATGTGATTAAATCAATAATAATTTCTGTTTGGGATCCCGAGCTTCTTGATTCATCTTCTTTCTTTCTTTCTCTCCCCCCCGCCCCATGCCGTGGAGCAGAACAATGAGCTTGCGAGCGCTTCAGCCTCCCAAGCACTTTTGTTGTGGAAGGAAGTGCCAAGAGGTATGGCAGCTGGTGGCATCCAAATCTCTCCAGAAAGCAAAATATTGTAACAGCTCTACAGGTAAATAAATGGGGGAGGGGGCTTTTGTACCACAGGAGGCTGACATGACAGGTGGAGAATAGGGGGGCTCATTTTAATCAATGTTACTGTGCATTCTGGCCTACCTTGAGGAGTGCGGCTCCTGCCAAATTGCCTTCATTCCATATTAAACAGATATTCTTTTATCCCGATGAAGGGAGGAATTTACATTTAGACAGGCACAGTACTCACATTTACTGCATCTGGTCATTCTACCCACCCAGGCAGTTTTACATTACAACACAGATCTCACTGAAGCGCTTCCCAAGACAAAGAGGATTTCCCCTCTTCCCCACACACACACTCTTTCTTCCTCTCTCTCTTCTCCAGTCCCCAACCCCATCCCCAATCCCATCTACATACACAAATACTGCGGAAGCAAAATAAATAGGGCATCTTTCACCATTATGCAGTTTCAGCTGAAATCTCCAAACTAAAGAAACGGTATGGCCTTGTTAACTTTCTCAGAGCATCCCCTTCAGTTGTCAGGGGTTTTCCCCCTTCCCACTGGTGTCAGTACATCCATTGTTTATAATAATTCATGCATTAATCTGATGGAGGAATCTGCAGGCTTTCCTCCACCCTGCCCCCAGAAGCCTTTAATCCCCTCTTTCCAAATGCCCAAGTGGCTGCAGGGGTTTTACCTGGTGAGCAACTTTTGTGCCACTCAAGCTCTCAGCAGGAATATCTGGGACAATTCAACATTCCCTCGGAAATCACTGGGACACCAACTGATCTTTTAGAATCAGAACATCTGGTCAGTCACCTTATCCCATATGGGTAAACAGAACTTGGTTAATCAGGCTGTGTATGTGTGTGCTTTAAAAAGAGCCATCTGACTGAAGGAAACCAAAGGTAATTTAATGGTTATAGGATAGCACTTGTCTAATGTTTTAACACCGGGAATGTAGCATACTGTGATGGACAACAACTGTGCTAATCAGTTCTTTTAAACAACAGATTGCTTGCAGCTATGTTAAATATTACTTTGAGGGAGGAAAAAAGAGAAAGCATCCTCAAGGAGCACTCATCACCATGGAAGGGAGGTTTCCTAAGGTGGTTGCTCTTGCACTGAAAATGGAAAGCAGCTTTTCTTGCAAGAAAAACATAGTTCATATTGTCACTTGGGCTGGCAGGTTTGTTTGTTTGTTTGTTTTACAACATTGATATACCACTCCACATCTAGACAGATTCCAGAGTGGGGATACACACACACACACACACACACACCACCTTTCTGGAAAAACCAGTCAAGGCAGTTTACAAAAAAATCAGAAAATGCAAATCACAAACAAATAGAGATGCCCTTTGAACTAAATCTAAGCCCAAAATCTTTCCCCTCTTAAAAAGGCACATCAGTTGACCTTCTGGTGTAAACATACAGCTTGAGAGAGAGAAATCTGGGCAGAGATACAAGGACTGCAGGAAAGAACGTAAAGGGCATATATTACATACAGCGAGTGAAGATGGTGAGGGTGGATGTGGGATTATGCTAGGTTTTCTAAGGGAACTGAGAAGATTAATTCTTGATAATACTTAGGATATATACACAAGCTCAGATCATTACAGTCCATGTCAGTTTATCAGGAATTGCCATGAGCCCAGCCCCTCCCCACACACACACACACACACACACACACTTCTGTTCTCATAACAATTAAGGTACATTCAAGTTGTCATTTAACCTTTATGCCAGCAGTGAAAAGATGGGAAGGATGGAAACACCAACTCCCTCCCCCCCCCCGCCCCTCTTTTAATTGTATGATGGAATGGTTAAGGGCGTAACTAGGGTAACTTATCCAAGCTTGGTTGTGTACCCTTGGACACAAAGTTAATCAAGAAAGGTCAATACATTTTAGGCATGAGAACAGAATGCTAACATCAGGAATTTGCTTTTAGATTTCTAGTCAGCTGCAGTGTGCCCCCCCACAAGTATCTCCTATCTCAGTCCTAAGCCAATACTGAGCCCTGTCCCTATGTGTGAGGCAGGCTTGCCCCGCAGCCTGGTCCTCTCCAGATGTATTGGACTATAATTCCAATTATCCCCAGCCATCATGGCTACTGACTGGCTGGAGGTGATTGGAGCTGGAGTCCAACACATCTGGGTGGCCACGAGGTTTGGGAAGTAGTCAAAGGAGGCCACCCCCTAATAGCAGCAGGGCCCTGTTGAGTGACCCCTTCCTCACTCTCCCAGTCAGCAGATCCCTCCAGCATTTGCTCAGCCCGATGGGAGACCTGCTACACCTGCTCTGCTGGGACAAAACTTTCCCAAGGTACCCCCCCCCCCCCAATGCTTCCCAAAGTAGCAGCCTCTTCCCAAACCATCTCCACTTCTCCATTGCTCATTGGCCAAAGTTGTGACAAAAAATATGCATCAGTTAACAGCCATTCCAGCCAAATGAATGCCTATTGGGAGAGAAAGAATGTCTCCAGGAAGGCAAAAAACTTGCAAACCTAAATGCTGACCAAGGCAGGCATTTAAAAATTTCCTTCCCAAAGGAAAAATTTCCTTTCTTTCTCTTTCCTTAAAGAGCAGCTAGCCATAGGCCAGGGTGAACACCTGCCTGCCTCCCTAACCCCAGCTGACCATGAACAGGATTAAAGGCCTAATATAGAACCCTCTTTCTACTTCCCACCTGAGATCACACAGGAAGATCCAAATCCAGCTCTCCCAACTTGGCCTGCCTTGAACCATAGGCCTCAGTGAAGCCAGGGCATTCTCATTCTCTATGCCCTCCAATATCACCCCTCCCTAGGCTGTACCATAGACCACCAGAGGGAGTAGAAGCAAGAACAGGGCACCCCTCCATCATGCCTGGATACAGCTTCACCCTGAGTGGCACCATTGTGCTTAGATCCAGCTCCGTCACCTGCTGAATTAGTGCCTAGCATGCAGATGTGAAGGACTTTGGATAACAGAAAGTCAAGAGAGTCTAAACCAGAGGTGGGCAACATGTGGCCCTCCAGATCTTGTTGCAATGCAGCTCCCTCACTGTTGGCTATGCTGGGTAAGGCTGATGGGAGTTGTAGTCTGGAGGGCCACGCATTCCCCTCCTCTGGCCTAAAATGAAAGGGAGTGCTGTTCAAATTCCAAAAACATTCTGTAATTACAACATTTCACAGACTGAGGTGTCAGACCAGCCAAGGAGGGAGGTGGAGCCAGGGGTGGGAGAAGGCATGAGGGCTGGGAACAACTTGGGTGGCTAGGCACAGCAGAATGACACAGAGGTGGGTGGGTAAAAGGGTGGGTGTTCAGGCCCTGGAGTGTATTGTAACTCATTTGAAAGCATAATATCCCTGAGATGTATGTGAAGCCAAATGATCCTGCCACATATATGAAGCTGATTATATTCTGAAAGCTGCTTTGCAAGGGCTTTGCCCTGAAAGGCGGCATATAATCACTGTAAATCAATATTTCAAATGCCACAAGAGAGAAGGGGGCTTTTCTTACAGTCTCTGTAAGAAGATCATGCCTGAATTAGAGAAAAAAAAACATCGCAGAGAAGCCCCGATTCTTCAAGGATAACGCCTTAATTAAAAAAAACACATCCGGAGCGGGGGATAGGAGGGGGTAACACTTAGTCTCATTTGAAGGTATAGAACAACCCCCTGCTCAGTGCAGGAGGCCTGATTCCCAGGCGGTCGCCCATCCAACTACTGACCGGGGCCGACCCTGCTTAGCATCCGAGATCAGACAAGCACGCGCAGGAAAACAGCAGGAAAACAGCACAGCGCTCGAGTGTGAACCGAGCTCGCGCATTTGATGAAGCACTGCAACAGGGAAAATGGGTGAGTGTGAATAATCACATTTTAATGTGAGAGTGTTTAACCCGACAGGACACCGAATTCATTGCAATGGCGGGCGCAGTGTAGATCGGCCCATAATAACGTTCCATATTGTGAAGTTGTGGCGGGGGAAATAGATTAGCAAAAGAGGCAGAGGTGGTATCATTAGGGGTGGATGGACTAATCTCTGTCTGGGGCACAGGGGAGCTCAACAAGCTGCCCGCCCCCCGCTCACTCAGCCTGGACCCCCTCAGCGAGCCTCTCTGCTTGCCCTGCCTGCCCACGCTGGCTGTCGAGGGCTTCCTTGACAGCTGGCGGAGGCAGGACAGGTCCCAGCACAGCATGCCCCCCAGCTCTCTAGCCCTGTCCTGGCTAGAGTGCCTGCTCCCACCACTTGTCGAGGGCTTCCTTGACAGCTGGCGGAGGCAGGACGACGAGTCCTCGCACTGTTACCAGCTGCTCGCCGAGCTCCAGGGCACTCAGCAGCTGGGTCCGTCACTGCCCCACGGCTTGGCAAGCAGGGTCCGGAAGGCCGGAAGATGGGGGGGAGTCCATCAGGCTCCACTCTCTCCTCGGACTCCCGCACCATCCCTAGGTGTACTGTTTCAACAATTTGGTCATTTGGAAGTGATTGACAAGCCTGCCCTGTCCTGTGAGAGGAGGGTCAAATGACACATTCCGTTAAAGATGTTGCTAGCGGCTACGCCTTTTTTTTTTTAATTTGCTCCAGAATAAGTGCAAGGGGCCTTATCCAGAGTGGGACCCTAGCATGAGGGAGGGGGAGGGGACCCGAAGCCTTTTCCCTTTGCTGTGGTCCCAATCCGGATCGTGGTCCCAATCCGCACCTCCCGTTTGCATTGCCAAAACAGAATCCATTGAAACAAAGTGGATCATTCTAGACTGGAGCAATGCAGACTGCAAGCAGGGGGCCCTTGATTCAGATTGGAACCAGAGTGGGGGGCAAAGGATTAACACCCCCCAACCCCCGTCATAGGGTCTCAAACTAGATTGGTCCTTCACACTTAATTTTGAGTAAAATGGGGGGAAACATAGCAGCTAGCTACGTTTTCAAAATAGTGTGTAGATTGACCCTCAGCGATGGACACACATTTGCATGTTCTTTGGTGTCTCTGCCAAGAAAAAAAAAGGAACCTGGGTAACCTAGAATGGAAAGGTAGCTGTATGACCTCTTGGAGATTTGTCACTGCTCAGCGTAGTCTATGCTAGACTAGTTGGCCCAAAGCCTGCTTTGACTTGCATGATCACCACCCTTGCTTTGTACAGTCCTGGGGAATGGAGCGTTGGACTCAAACCTGGAGATCTGGATCCCGAGCTCTGCTCATTTGGCTAGTCAACTACTTTGAAGATAAAGGCCTGGTCCATGTGTCATGCACTGGATGCATCATGCTCTTCCAGTACTTCTGATCCCTGCAGTCCAGATGTGCAGAGCACTTCACATCTCACACTGTTCCACAGCTGTCTGGAAGCAGCATGGGCTGTTTGTTTGTTTATTATATGTTTGGCCCACGTTTCAGGCAAAAATTATCTCCAGTTCCAAAGCAGCTCGCCTCAATCAAAAATTCAAAACAGGACTAGTGGCAGGCACTCCGCATAAATGAAAACGAAAGACAGGCCTTGCCTGCAGGCTTACAAACTAAAAAGACAAGACACAGATGGAAGGGAAATGGAGGGAAAAGGCAGAGGAGGGAGATCGAACTAACAATGCCAGAATGAAGTGGCGAGTTGGAAACAGGCATTTATCTTCACTTTGGGCCAGACCAATCATCCCTTACTGGTGTTCTTGTGTAGACAGGAGTGGCTCAGCCATGGGTGGAAATATAATTCTGTTTTTAGTCTGTGTGGTGTGCTTCCTTGTTTGCTAAAAAGTTTGGGTGGACAGCTGTTTTTCTTTTCTGCACTTCCAGCTGTGGAACATTGGGAAACCATCAGCAGTCTACATGACATCCCACAACTGTAACATTGCCTAGTCTTGTTCAAGAAACACTGGGCAACACTGGGCAAACCTCAATTCTATCACCTCATTTGTCCCACAACAGGGAGCATTATTATTTTGGGAAATCTGCAAAAGACACAAGTATCTCTCTACGTCACTATGGCCTGTGTTTTTCAAGCATCTCCATTTACAACAAGAATCTATAATGTGTGAGGAGTAATGTGAACAATTCCACCTGAAACCACCACATTTTCATCCCTCCTACCTGTATAAGGATAGGAATTAGGCCTGAGCCAAATTCTCTTTGGACAATGCTATAAAATGGAAATGTTTGGCCTCAAGGCCTGTGTTATTTCATCTGTGTGTACTATTTCCCCCTTTAAAGATTATACAATTCAGTGTGATTCATCATTTCTCTTCCCTTCGCTTATTCTTGACACCGCACTCATTTTACTCTGAGCAAGCTAGTTTCTTTCTGTCCTCTGAGGAAGTTCAAGGTATAATGAGCAAAACATCCGGATTAATTAAGAAACTCTACGTGTATTTTTTTTTCTCCCCTCATAGAATAGATTGGATCTCATCCAAACCAAGGCGGACCTCAAAGTCAGGCTCCAGCCAACAGTCATCCCAGACTGCTGACATCCAAAGAACAGTTTTACTATATTCATGATAAGAAATACCCTTGCTAAGACAAGAGGCCCTTTAAAAGCTTTAATGTCACCTTCTCAAATGTTTGCAGTGACTCCAGGCTCTTTCCAAATACTGTACAACATTTGCAAACTCGGCTGTTGCCAAGCATCTTGATGAAATGCAATGCCTCTGAGCATGTGAGCTTGGATGGCCACAGCCACTGACTGCCTTGCCTCTGCATTCACACACACGCACGCACAGCAGCAGCAGCATCCAGACCATTTCTCCTTTTATGTGTAGAAATTTAAACCTAGGCAGTGGCTCCCAGGATGTCAAAATACCATCATTCTAAGCCTGCCGTAAAACTGCTCCTTCCCCTCCCATGTTGCCACATCTTTTTACAATGCAAGGGGGAGAGCGTCGGGTTCCCAATTGTGGAGCTGCCCTTTAAATGCATGCAATTGATACTGATTTATGCTGGGAGGGGAGGGGGAATAGTGGCAAGCAGGAAAAGGTTATGTTTTCATTGAAAAGTGGCTTTCATCATTTCTCTTAGCCATGTATCTTTATGCAATCTCTGTGACAAGATGAATCAACTGACTCACCGTCTCCCTCAGCCATTCTGAATAAGTGCACCGTTGTGTTCTGTTTACATATCTGCCTTTTATAAGATCTCTGCCATTTATTAGGGAAGACTTTTAAAATAGGAAAGCTGCACGCCTGCATAGGCAATGGGGTGTCTTCTTTTTTTTCTTTTCTTTTACGTAGCCTGTATGATTGCAAAGGATGAGTTGGTAACTTATCTTGGGCAGACCGTCCAGAATTTCTCAACCTTTCCTTAAGCAGCAGTGAAAACACAGCACCTTCTGACACAGATACAGCCGTAATGGCTTTGCTCACATGGGGGCTGCTAAGTTGCTGACTTGATGCGGGTAAGGCCTAGATATGAAAGTCACAAGAGGGCAGATAAATGTATAATGTTCTCTGGTTTGTCTTTTCTTGTCTTTTCTTTCTCTCCCACCCCCTTCCTCTTAGTGGAGCCATATCATTTTATGTCACGAGGAGGCAGAAAAGCCCTAAAGATAAGTTCAGAAAGCGCAAAAGGTTTATTTACTGCTATTTTCTAAAAGAGGAGTCGGCAGAACAGAGGGACCTGGGGATCCATTCTCTTGCTAAAATCATTAGTATCTTCAGTAAGCAGCTGCTGTTTGCACCACCTACGCAGCAGTGACTTTCTGGTCAGCTGACTTCTACAGAGCCTTTGGAGGCTATTGATTGGAAGGAGAACGCAAGCCATATTGTCCTGTACCTTCCCACTTTGTCTCATGTGACAGTTATGAAGAGAGAGACTTTTAAAAAAGAAACCCAATGACAGGAACTGCCCTGGGTGAGGTAGCCAAATGTCCCATTCTTATCACCCTCTGCATAAACCACAATGTCTGACCACTGGACTCAGCTTCATGTTGCGGGGTGGGAAAATTGTTCTACCTCTGTCTTCCCCTCTCCATTTCTCTATACTTCGGCCAGACCACTATGAAGTACAGAGAAGGAAGAGCTGAAAGGTCTTACTTACTCAGTTACTTTGGGCATTCCTAGGGAAATAAATATTTCTTCATCACTGATTTCATTTCATTTCATTTATTAAATTTATTAATCGCCCATCTGACTGGTCACCCAGCCATTCTGATGACAGTGCAAACCCTCATTAAGAGTGAAAAGTTCAGCAGTGTGAAATGCGACAATTTCTAGAACATAATGCAACATAATACCTTCAAGGTGTGTGTGTGTGGGGGGGACCTTTTAAATGAGTGTTGCCTTTTTAAAAGGACATGAGTGGTGAAAAGCCTCATTAGAGGAAGGGAGGGAAGGATGAGTCCCTATATGCTTTGCAATCTGTATGACCAGGATTGTATCATGCATTGCAAAACTTAGCGTAAACATGGATGTAACCTCTTGTATCTATGACTGGGTTCGCACAACACACTAACCCACACAGTGGTTGAGCATGGGTTGTTGATGAACAACCCTTATTTTTCTTGAACAAGCCACCTTGAGAAGCCATGAATGGTTTGTTGTTGGGTTGTACAGGGTGGTTAACAACAAGCCACACTGCATGGTTAACAAGCCACCCTGTGGAAAATGTCCTGGGTTTGGACCACACACTAACCCACGGCTCAACACTGAGTGCGGGTTGGCGTGTTGTGTGAACAGCCCCTATATCTCACTTTACCTCTTCACATAATTCACAAGATTCCTACCCAAATCTCCCATCCGGGCCCTGACCCAAACCTGACTTGCTTAGCTTCAACTTAGCTGCTCTACCAGGACGACCTTTCCCAACCTGGCAAAAATCCTTCCCAGCCCTACCTAGAGCTGCTATGGATCGATCCTGGGATCGTCTCCCTGGAAAGCAAATGCTCTGCCCCGAGTTATGGCTCTGCTTCTGTGGCAGACTGACCGTCAGATTCAGGACAAGGCAGGGCAGCTTCGTATGTTCACAAATAACTAACATAAAAGGGAAAGAGACCAGAATATTTCACCAAAACATCACCAATGGGGTTTGTTTCGTTTTATATCATTACAGCAAGTTTCATTGTTGGGAAAAAAGTGAAAAGTTAATTGGATACGCAGCAAAAATCCACTGCCTGTTACTCAGAAGTAAGCCCCACTGAGTTCAATGGGTCTTACACCCAGGTAAGGATGTACAGCATTCCAGCCTCAGTGCAATTTGAGATTTTAATGGGTTGCCTTGTCATTTTATGGGGTTTCCCTCATCACAACTGAAGCACTGTCTGTTATTCAGCCAGAAAGCATGAAAGAAGGTCAAACTCAGCAATTAAATGTGAAAGTGGGATTTATGTACTGTCTCTCTAGTGGGCTAACTTGCTGCAGCACCACACCAATGGCTAAATATTTAAACTATATGTATCTAAGTGTGCAGCATAGTCTGAAACCAACCTGGCTGTGAATTCTGAATAATATTTCACCCTCCACTCCCAATAGCACAGAGCTAATTGGCTTAGCATGTGTCACAAGAGTATTTTTTTCCTCCCATCCTCCTTTTAGACGGGGTGGGGGAAGGGATTTCAGTTAAGAAGATCTCCATGTTGGATCACAGTTTTGCTCTGCAATGAGTTCAGTGCTAATAAGAAAACAGAGAAGAAGTCAATCATAATAATTCAGAAGCAGCAGGAAGAAAAATGCATGTCTTTGTTACTGGGCTGGTTGGAGCCAGTTCATTTTATAGAAGTTGATGCCAGCTACACTCCATAAATTTTTCACAATAATCATAAAATACCTTCTTTATTTTCTCTCTCTCTCTCTCTCTCTCTTCCCTTTTTGTTGCTCTCCAGAGTTTATTCATTACACATGAAGCATATCTGGGCTGTGAAATCCGTTACTAAATACCTCAGGACCTGTCATGCCGCTGTAATTTAAATTGAATGTAACAATAATCCAGCCTGATTGCCCAGCTCACTAGTTAATGTGAGGATATTTGACTCTGTTAATCACCACAATAGCCAGGTCACATTTCCACCATTGCATAAGTAAACAGATTAACCGGCATGCAGTGCAGCCCTAACAATGTATGACAGCACACACTTTAAAAAGAAGAAAAAATACAGAAGCATAATCCCCTGGCTGACGTGGTGCAGTGGACAACGTCTTGGGGTTTGGACAGAGGCTGCTCCCCATGACAAATCCCCAATGGTCAGGGTTTTAAAAACCATGTGAACATGGGCTTCTAAAAAGGCATGTCCATCCACACATTACATCAGTCTTCCCCAGCCTGACGCTCTCCAGATGTTTTGGAATACAACTCTCTTCATCCCTGACAATTGTGCATGTGAGCTGAGGCTGATGGGAGTTGTAGTCCAAACCGACCAGAGGACAGCCTTTTGGGGAAGGCGGCATCTCATGGTCTACATGCAGCAATAGTGTTTGCTGTATAATTTGTGGACCCGTCCACCAGACATGGAGTCGAGTCACTATCTCATAACCAAACTTACTTTAACAAGATTAATAAATACTGTGATGCCCTTTGCACAGTGATAAGTGCTATGGAAATTCATTTTTAAAAATTATAATGTTAAAATAGCCAAGCAAAAGTATGAAACTGCCTTACACTAAGGCAGACCGTTGATCCATCTGCTCCAGTGCTATCTGCTCTGACTGATAGCTGTTCTCCAGGCCCAGGGTCTCAAGCATGTGGGCCTTTCCCAGCCCTGGTATCTAAACTTCTTCAACAGAACATGCCAGCATTTGAACTTGGGATGCCAGCATACAGGGCATGTGCCAAGACATGGTCTGAAGGCACATGAGGCAGCCACCTTGCTGAAGCTATGCAGGTCTGAGTCTGGTCAGTCTTTGGAGGGGAGACCACTTAGAAACCTCATGTATCCACCTGGAGTTCCACAATGGAAGAAAGGTGGGATATTAATGCAATAAATAAAATAAAATAAATAATGGAGGTTGGTGGCTCTGATTTTGGTGTGGCTGTACATCCATTCCAGGTTTCAGCCAGAAGCAGCCAGAACTCTAAAGGAGCTATCCAAGGTGCTTTACCCTATCCCCAAATAGGTACAGCATGTTGGATAGCTCCTTTAGAGTTCTGGCTGGTTCTGACTGAAACCCAGAATGGATCCACAGCCCCACCAGAATCAGAGCCACCAGCCTCCACTGGCATGTGCTCAGCCTCCAAACTCTCTCCCCACATAATAAACCCATAATTTCAGTAGGGTTTGTTTCAGCCTTAAGGTGTGTGTGTGTGTGTGTGTGTGTGTGTTATAACTCAGTGATTTAACATAAATACTGTGGCAAGAAAGTAACTCTTTTGATGTGGTACACTTTACAAGGGGGAAAATGCACTGATGTCACAAACTGATAAGATTTAATCAGTTAAGATCACAGACCATCTTCTGTAGTACAATTTTTCAAAATCCCCTTCCCTCCATCCCACCTCCATCACACACAGCCCCTTCTTAATCCTCCGTGTGTACCAGACAGCCTGGATAAGAGCTCAGAGTGGATAATATCATTTTGTTTTGTCCTAGCTCTCTGATGCTATCAAGCAACGACTGTGCTTTTAATTAAGAAGAAGACTCCTAACGTGCCAGACAAATATGTGCAATAAATCTACTTCAGTACTATCTGGTGAGCAGCAGTGAACTAGCTGAGATCTTGAAGCCAAATCTTGGCCTTTCTGGTCCTCTTGTAACTTTAAGGCCATGGAAATGCTCTGGCCAGCTGCTAAGTGGGTTATATATCTCCAGTGATTTTTGTTTCTAGGGCCTCTTATTAGGACAAGTAAAGGAGCGGCCAAGGCACCACTATCTCATTTTGGGAAGGTTACTAGCCCACAAGGTAAGCAGTTATGACCCCTTCTGTATTGCATGTATATTGTGCTGTCACAGTACTAGGTGGGGTTCAGGAGCTGGTCCCTCTCCAGGAAGACTGAAGTGTATGTTGTTAGACAATCAACAAGGGGGACTAAGGGGGCAACACCTCCCCCAAAAAACCAGCCCAGTGAGACTGGGTATGCTCAGTTGCCACAGAACGCTGGAAGTCTGTTGGTTATCTTTTATTGTTCACTGCTCCGGAATCTGTTTAGATGTGCAGCATTCTATAAATGTTGCAAATAAATAAAATAAAATATCCTTGTGACTTGGTGGATCTCTGAACAGGGCACATTGCAACATTTTACTGCAGGCCCAGCAGGTTTATTTTATGATTAGCTGTAGAGGTAGATACAAATGGTAGATCTTTCTCTTATTCAAAGCAATTTACAAACAAAAATGAAAGCAAAACACATACAAAGATAAAAACAAAGCAACAAAAATATCCAGAAAAAGAAAAGAGGGCAGAGATTTCCAGTGAGAAGTAATGGAGGAAGTAATGGATAATGACATAGAAGGAGAGAAGCAGGTGTGGTGAGATGAGGCTATATAGTAGTTCTACCTCTCCTATACTACACCAGTATCTATACATATGCCCTGTAGAGGAGAACAGGTTGTATAACACTTTACCTGTTAGGAGTGAAAGCTCTGTTGCTGATATTACCAGCCCACTGCCACCACTAGAAGAACTTCCTTGTTATCCTGTACCCTAAAGTATACCAAGGTAACTTTCTTACTGGTGTAAAAGCAGTCAGCCCTAATCACATGGAAATAGGGAGAGTAATTAGTTCAGTTCACATTTTAATGCAAACTTAGCTAATTTCATATGTACCTTAGATGTGAACCTTGAACATTTGCATTTCCTTTAAAATTCACACTTCTCCAATTTTGTGATGGAGTTCTCCAATCAAAATAATGCATACAGAAATGCATATATTATGGGAAAGTGTGCATAAAATGCATATATTAAGGAAAATTATGTTCAAGAATGCATTATATAAAGGGAAGTTGTTTGCAAAAAGATGTGTATATTAGGCAAAATTGTGCACAAAAATGCATGTGAATTTTCATGGATTTTATTTTCTTATCTCAAACTGATGTGGAAACAGGATGAACCAAACTTGAGATTGGGAAAATGAGAAGCTAAAAGAAACCAAAACTGACAGATTCATCCATCCCAATGTGGAAATCCCATAACTAGGCCTGAAACCTGATCCATTCCAATCAGGTTTCAGGCCTGGTTATGGGATGGAAACAGCCTTGGTCGCCCTGGTTGATGACTTACGCTGGGGAATGGATGGGGGGAGTGCTACCCTGTTGGTTCTTCTGGACCTCTCAGTGGCTATTGATACCATCGACCATGGTATCCTTCTGGTAGGGATGGCGGAGAATTTCTCCCCGAAACTTCGGGGGGCCGAGCGCCAACGTGTTCGGCCCCCCGAACAAGTTTCGGGGAGAAATCCTCCGCACCCCCCCCGCACCCCGCACCCCCCCCGGGACGGGACTTACCTTTTGCGAATGTCCCTCCCGGTGGCTGGTCCGGCCGGCAGTTCGGCGGGTTTTCGAGTGAGGCGGGAGCGGCAGCCGGTCTTTCGACCGGCTGCCTCCGCCGCCATTGTAATGAAAGGAAAAAAAAAAAAACTTCCCCTGATAGGCTACGTGACGATTCACGTAGCCTATCACGGCTAGATCTGCAAAGTCAGCCGTGATAGGCTACGTGAATCGTCACGTAGCCTATCACGGGTGACTTTGCAGATCTAGCCGTGATAGGCTACGTGAATCGTCACGTAGCCTATCAGGGGAAGTTTTTTGTTTTTACTTTCGCGTTCGCGGCCGGGCGAGGCGAGGCGCCTCCTCCCCGGCCTGAATTTCAGCCGGGCGAGGCGGGACGCCTCCCCCCCGGCCTGAACTTCGCGGGGGAAGCAGCGAAGTGCTCCCCCCCACCGCGAACGGCCTTCGACGACAGGTAAGTGACTTTCGTCCACCCCTACCTTCTGGATCATTTATCTAGATTGGGCTTGGAAGGCACAGTTTTAAAGTGGTTCTAGTCCTTTCTGGAGGAGCGGTCTCAGAAAGTGGTGCTGGGGGACTTCTGTTCCACCTCATGGCCATTAGCCTGTTGGGTGCCGCAAGGTTCTGTCTTGTACCCCATGCTTTTTAACATCTACATGAAACCATTGGGGGAAGTCATCAGGAGGTCTGGGCTGAAGTGTCATCAGTATGCAGATGATACTCAGCTCTACCTCTCATTTCCATCTGCACATCCCAGGGAGGCTGTGGAACTCTTGAACCAGTGTCTGGAGGCTGTCTGGGGATGGATGAGGGTGAACAAGCTGAAACTTAATCCAGACAAGATGAAGGTACTGTGGGTTGGGAAACCAACTACTTTGGATAGAGGTTTACAACTGGCCCTAGATGGGGTTGCACTCCCCCTGAAAGACCAAGTGTGCAGTTTGGGAGTCCTCCTGGACTCTGAGATAACTGGGGAAGCCCAGGTGGCTGCGGTGTCTGGGAGTGCTTTTTACCAGCTTAGGCTGGTATGCCAACTGAGGCCCTATCTGGAGAGGATGGACCTTGCCTCAGTTATCCACGCACTAGTCATTTAAGTGGGGCTGCCTTTGAAGACAGTTCAGAAACTCCAGCTTGTGCAGAATGCAGCCACCCAAGTATTGGTGGAGGCAAGGAGATTTGATCATATAATGCCTATACTGCGCCAGCTGCACTGGTTACCGGTGCGTTTCCGAGCCCAATTCAAAGTGCTGGTTTGACCTTTAAAGCCTTAAATGGTTTGGGACCAAGTTACTTGAAGGACTGCCTACACCCATATCAGCCTGCCCACACTTTAAGATCAGAAAGAGAGGCCCTTCTCATTTGCCTACCTGTGAGAGCAGTCAGGTGGGTGAACACACGTGAGAGGGCCTTCTCTGCAGTGGCCCCACACCTTTGGAACAAACTGCCATCGGAGGTCCGCCATGCTCTGTCATTGTAGACTTTTAAGAAGGCCTTGAAAACATATTATTTTACCTTGCCCTTCTATTGATATGACTGAAACTGTTGCTGCTGTTAACATCATTGTTGGTTTTAATTGTTGTTTTAATTGCTGGCTTTTATTGTTTTTATGTTTTTAGCATTTTTAATATTTTAACTGTTTTTATGTATTTTATTGTAAGCCGCCATGGGAGGGCTTCTGCCTTGAAAGCCGGCCAAGAAATATTATACATACATACATACTTGGCTTAATCCAAAGGCTAGGCTGGTGAGTACAAGGGAGAGGGCCTTTTCAGTGGTGGCCCCACACCTCTGGAATCAGCTTCCATCAGAGGTACATCAGCCAGGCCCTTCCTTTGCCGGTCTTCAAGAAGTCTCTGAAGGCTGACCTGTTTTCCCTGGCCTTCCCATAATCTGTGGGCTGCAGGTTTTATTGATGCAATCTGTTTTTATAATGTGCTATAATATTTTATTGTATATTTATTTATTGCCTATTTGTATACTTTTGTATGGGTTTTTTTTATCCTGTACTCCACCTTGAGGAGGTTATCTTCTTAAAGTGGCATAAAAATAATTTTAAATAAATAAATAAAATAATCCAAGCCATACTATTAACAATGTGTTTAATTTTGTTTTTAAATTAACAGCTTTTATTATTTTATTATTCTTTTATTTAATAATAAAATAATATTTTATTATTTTGATTACAACCAAGTAAATAATCCAGCCAGAGTAGACAAAGACTTCTCTAGCTCTCTTTTCTTTTTCCTTCAAGCTTCACCTTCCAACTGTAGCTGCTTACAGAACCCCATTGTCCAATCTCATCTCAGGAAAGAAGCCCAGTCGCAGTGAAATGCTGTCATCACAGCCAATGAAAACTGTATATTTGCCTCCCTTCTTTTTTCAAAATAACCATCATATCACTTCATATTTTTCCAAGTATATATAAGAAGATGTGGTGACTGGAAAATGATGGAACTGAAGAGAAATTGATACACACTTTTGGTCTACTTTTTCATTGCAAATATTATCGCCTAAATTAAGCTAGTACCACAGTTTAGATATCTTCTGCTGCCTTCTCCTTTCTCTTTTTTGAGATTTCCCCCTCACAACTCTCGCACGTCACATGCCTCCGGACATTAACCGGGGTCTGGGGATGCTGTGGAAAATGGCAGTCCAGTTGGGAGTTCTCCTCTCTCCTCCGGTAACATGTAGAAAGACTTACCCATGTCATGCCATCACCACCTAGCGTGTTTTTCTGCCCCTGCCAGCAGCAGCCAATGAGGTGAGGAAATGCCCAATCTCAGTGACGTCAAAACTGGGGTGAGTGTTACTAAGCATTATGGGGGAAGAGGGGGTAAACTTAACATCTGAAGGCCAAAATAGATTACTTTAAAACTGTACCTTGCAGCTATGTATTCTTTACATTTTTCCTCTAGAATAGGCTCACTATATATATATTGTAATAGAAATTGCAGGCGCAGGACCCCCGATCCAGATTAATCCCATGGGGGGTGGGAGTGTTAAATCCTCCTACTCCCGACTCTAGGATCCAAGTCCAGAGTGGACATCCTGTACCTTCTCTAGAGTAAAAGTGAATAGGGAAAAAAGATGTAGCTACTAGCCCTGAGTGCCATTTTCCCTATCTCTCTTGTAAAGTGTTCTATCCCTAAACAGCACACTACAGCAGATACAATGTTTTGCATGCCACTGTTACCACAAGACCTGTCGTGTGTCTTCAGCGACTTTTCCATTGTTATAGATGGGAAGCTGATGTTGAACGACTGTAGCTTGCCCAAGAGTGAGGTCCATGGCAGACATAGTCCTTGAACCCAGGCCTCCCAGATTAAAATACAGCTTCTGCATCTTCCTTCTGCCAGTAACACCCAAGAAGAAGGGATGAATAAGATAAAGCGAAGGAGCTAGGCTTCTGCAAGGAGCTTGGCAGAGACTTCTGGCAAAAAGCAATGAAAATAGTTTCAGTTTAAAAAAATCTTCCTCCATATATAATGTGAATATTTATTGATTTACTTCTTTATTTTCAATAATTATGTACTGCCCAATAACTGAAGTTCTCTAAGCAGTTTACAAGTAAATACCACTTTAGATATATATCAGGTCATAGAAATACAGCTTTAAAATACAAGTTTAGTATCCATTTGGAACATTCTGGCATATTTTTCTCCCCCCCCCCCGCCCCAAACTTTATTTTTTTTTTGTTACAGTTCACACCATGGTATAAACCACTGTTTCTTTTGTATAAGAAGAAAAACCAAAACTGACTTAGTGGCTTCAGATGCTTTTATATAACCCTATAATTTTTAAAGCCCTTTGTTTCATAAAATGAAATTATGTAGGCAATTAGTCTATACTGTGCACTAACCCCTGTTATGCTTTGGCTAGGAAAAGGAATTCAAAAGAGCAGGGTTATTTCATCTTAAAAACATGTTATTGTGCATGCCCAGTAAGTTTTTCATCAAAAATGTATTTATTAGGTTTACTGCAGAAATGAATTGCTCGGTTAGCCTTTCCGCCTAATGATGCCAGAAACATGAAATGATAGAATACTGCAAGTTACGGCTCAATCCATAACAGCATAATTGGGCCCACTTTAGGAACTGAGGGGGATGCGTTCTTCAGAAGAATTGTAATAGGAACTCTTTCTCTTATAGTCACCATTATATATTCAGGGTCTAAGAATGAGTATTTATTCATGACTGTCCAGAACAAAGGCTTAATGTTGGCTAACGTTTACCAGGGCTTTGTCCCAGAACCTGTTTTGGTGTCACAATATGGGGTATAATATTTTTGTTTTATGTTCCAATCTATCACATCTCTACCCCAAAATGTATCTCAAAGCAGCTCAGAAGGCTTATCCAATTTTAACCTCACAACAATCCTGTGAGGTAGGCTAAGCTGAGAAGTAGTGAGTGGTCCATGGTCACCCAGAAAGTTACATGATCAAAACAGGATTTGAACCCAGGTCTCCCTGGACCAAGTTCTGCACTTGGTATACTGCACTGAGAATACCTTTGAGTATATGTAAAGTGCTTTCCTTCAGCACTGAGAAATCAGCCTTCACAGACCTGGGATTAAAGCTAAGGGTTTTCAGGTCAAAAGAGTTGCATGCAGAAAGGCAGGAGTTACTCATATGTTAGAAAGCAAGTACCCCTACAAAGTAACTTCAGCACAATTTATTATGCGTTCCATATGAGAAAACTGGGAATGTGCATCAGACTCAGATGAAGTCCGAAGCCCAAGCAGAACTGAGCCACTTTGGTCCAGCTCTGTTGAGTCCTGAGGTGAAGCGGGCTTCCCTCTAAAAGCAACAGAACCAAAGCCACTCCGAAACAAGGCTTCCTTACTGATTCTTGTTTCAGATACAATACGCTCCAACAAACTTGATGTCTCCAAATAGCATCTTTTGCTTTTGTTTCTCTAAAGATGCAAGGGGAGAGAGAGGGAGGGAATGCCATTTAGTGAGTGCGAGATCCACCTTCTAATCCTAGTGCACATTTGGAGCTCCAATCATTGTGCCTTGGGGAAGGACATGGATGGGACCATGAGATGGCTATTCTTCCAAGGCCACCTTGCTTCACTATGAAAAAGCCTTTAAAAAGCCTTATACCATCATAACTCCCTAGACCCTGCATGTATCCTTCTCAAGGTTGCAGGTTTCTTGCCTGGGGACACCTCTATGGTATGTGCCATTTTCACACAAATTGTCCAAAACAACAACAACAACAACATGGGAAGAGGAGAGGAGGGGAAGTAAATCACACACACCCCAAAAAAAGAAACCTGGGGGACTGCTCTTCCACATGAACCACTGCACCTATCCTTCTGAAACTTGCATGTTTCTTACTTAGGGACACCTCTAGGCTGCCTGTAATTTTCAGAACAATGATCCACAAGGAACATAGGGGGATAAGTGCATCTTTCTTTTCTTTTTTTTTTTGGAAGCCCTCAAAATGTCAAGGCTGCACTTGGACAAAAAAACCCTGTGGCTACCATTACAAAATTTGGCAGGCTTTACCCTCACAGAAGGAGTAGCTATCCCTGAAATTTTCACCCGGTTCTGCCAAGAAATTTAAAAAGTTACCAGCAGTTTCCTTTAAAAAATCAGATTATAAAGGCTTGAAGCACAAAAGCCCTGTACATATTTTTCTGACATTGCCTGCATAATCCCCCTTAAGGAGCTACTATGCCTGCAACTATCATTCAATTCTGACCAAAAGGGGAAAAAAGATATGGCTTATTGTTGTTTTTTATTTGCCACAATTGTCAATGAGAAATACAAAGCCTCGCTTTTCCAAACCTCAGCTCAGGTTCTGCACTGAGTTGGAGCAGACCAACTCCA
Source organism: Heloderma suspectum (assembly GCF_057233095.1). NCBI lineage: Eukaryota > Metazoa > Chordata > Lepidosauria > Squamata > Helodermatidae > Heloderma > Heloderma suspectum. Next base: position 99,786,500 of record NC_139461.1, read on the forward strand.
AATCGAACTGTGTAGACGGGGGGCATTTTCCAAAGCACTGAACAGGGGGTCTGAGTTGAAGGGGGGTGTCAGTGCACTCTAGAGGAAACCTCTGCTACAGTTCTTGTTCATTGTTTTCCCTTCTCAGCAGCCCCATTGTCAAAGAAAAGAGCAGCATACATGCGACCTCACTTTCTCAGGTGAGATGTGTGAATGGTGGAAACCTACCAATATGTATTCAAATATAAGAATTGTTGCATTATTCTTTTTTTGGCAAGCCTTTTGACAGCTTTGGCCCTATGCCTTTGTTTCAGAGGCTTGCTCTGTGTGTTTCTTTTTGCAGACCTCCATCTGTGGCAATATATGATCTCCCAGGATCCAGCTGTTACCTAGAAGTCAGGTGCACCTCCTCCAGGATTCAAACCAGTCTTGCCATCTCTTCTTCTCAGGTTCTCTCTCTCTCTCTCTCTCTCCTCTTTCAACTTCATCTGTCCCTTCCTACATTGGTTCCACAGGCTTTAATCAGACACAATAGTGGCAGTACCTTTATTTGTTTGTTTGTTTTTGCATTTCTATACTGTCTTTCTAGGCCCAACCAAAGCACTTTACAAAAAGTCAGAACACAAAAATGTGACTGTAGCCTTGCAACAAGCTGTGATAAACCAAAAATGACCATTGCAGCAGAAGCAAATCAGCAAATCCTCCTGACCACCCAAAAATCTCCCTGAGTCTATCTCATCTTGGAAGCTTACTAAGCTTTAGAATATGTATCTTCTGGAAGTGTTATGTTAGCTTTCTATTTGGACTGTGTCTCAGTGGCTGGGAATGGATTAATCTGGTATTTGATGATTGTAAACACACACCTTGTGCGTGCACTAAAAAGAATGATCAGCTGCATCAGCCAGTTGTCCTCCAACTGCAGAATTGGGGTAAAGCATTCTCTGCCACTAGCCAGAGGAACAAGCATGGCCACCAGCCAGGGAAGACCAGCCGCCTGCAAATTAGATTTAGAGAGGCCGTTTTTGCTCAGCTCTAGATTACTAGATCATGGAGGATAGTTTGGGTATGCTCCACTTTAAAGGTGATGCAGCCACATGCAAGAGCACTTGCCCCACCTGCCATGTCCACCATGGTGCTGGTACACAATGCCACATGTGCCGTAAAGGCTGGTGGCTCCAATGTCAGTGAGGCAGTGAATCTGTTCTGGGTTTCAGTCAGAACCAGTCAGATCTCTAAAGGAGATATCCAAGGTGCTGAACCTATTTGGGGGGTAGGGTTCAGCACCTTGGATAGCTCCTTTAGAGCTCTGACAGGTTCTGACTGAAACCCAGAGTGGATTCATCACCCCATGGCATTGGAGCCACCAGCTTCCACTGTGCACGTGTATAGGCTGGCACACAAAAATGTGATGTCTTAATAGGGTACAGGACCACATATAAGAGGGACTGGGCCATGCACTCTGGCCCTGTTCACAATGTCCTTGCATTGGGCTGGGATGTTTAATGGAGCTTCTACTCACATGGACACAAGTAGAAGCCTTCACATGACCAGGACCCCTGGTTTATCAAGGTTCCCAATCACACCAAGGAGTCCCCTCGTGTTCAAGCGAATGCAAGTAGAAGCCCACTTCAGATCTCCTCATTCAACCCAGGGAGAGTGAGGACAGGGACATTGGGGTCAGGGCTGGTGTGCATGTAGGGGACATGCAACGCTAAAAAAGAGGACAGTGATTTGCATACACTTTGCATATGCTAATTTATATGCATAGAGATGCTAATTTAGAAATAATGACTATATATAAATAGAAATGCAGTACTTCTCACCATTGTGTGCCTTACTCAGTCTGCTTTCCAGGTGCTGCTAATGGGCAATTTCAAGGCCTAGTTCTTCCTTCTGGTGGTTCTTTATCTTTAAACTGGGCTTGGACACAGCCCTTCAGAGAGAGGATGCCTTCAAAACAGGGGAAGGTCCTCTGGCAGCCCTTTGAAGAGAGCACTCATCTCTGTAAAAGAGGACACCTGGCCCCCCTAGAAGTCCCCTTTTAAACGTGGCACTGGCTCGATGGAGCACCTGAGGAGGCAAGTGTCCTTGTGCAGCAGGCTTCGATGAGGCCAGTGCAGGTTTTTTCATAATGTCTTCCGTCCCTTTTGTGTTTGGATTACAATTTGAAATACTCTTCTTTGCTCCAAGCACCAAATGGACAAAAGGGCTTCAAGAAACAAAAAGCTAAATGCCTGCTGTGGAGCAGAGTGTGTAAAACTGCTAATATGAGCTATTATTCTGTTATACCCTTGCATATCTCCATGTGCTTCTGTTCAGGGTAGCCCAGCAGTATTATACAGGCTTTCTCTGACTTGTTAATACTTCTCAAGTATGCTTCTCACATTGCTTATGATCAAGCATTAAATGACATTCTGTGACTGAGCTGTGGTTTATGTATTTATTTTAGCCTGCCCCTCACATTCATCTAAGTGCCATAATCAAATAATAGCTAGTATTAAATAATACCAGAGCAAGGCAAGTGGGAATCAAGCTACATGGTCTATTCATGGCTTTGGATACTACCAATGATACCTGAAATCCCAATAGCAAAATGCACTCAATAATTACAGGTATCAGTGGAGGGCAGAGCTCTGGAGAGATACTCAAGAAACCCCAAACCAATGATTTTCCTCTTCAGCTTATAGCTGCTTATAGTGCATGCTCTCTTTTAAAACGTTCCACACAGAAGAGCTTGTTGGTTTTAATGTAACTTTCACAGCTGTTAAGTACTAGTCTTTGAGGGTTTTTTTTTCCTGTTCAAGCCTCTTATTTTCTGCATTATTTCTGAAGTAGTAGATTTTCAGAAAACAGGAGGAAAACACAGAGCTGGATAAAGGCATGATGGATATTGCTTGATGACATTTAATTTGATGCCTCACTGGGGACTTGCTTAATTTCCCTTAATTTGGTTTGACTTCATCTGATGGCTGCTGCTGATATTCCTTTTTGCAAATATGGGAGAAGTTTCTGAAGTAACCCCTGTGTGTGTGTGTGTGTGTGTGTGTGCATGCGAGTGTCATGTAATGTGAGTTGAATGGCTGATATGCACTACAACTGGCAGTTGTGCATATTCGCCACACTTCATGGAGACTGTGTACATCATCTGTCTATGAAGAAAGAACTGTGCATGTTTCCCAGTCAATATGCATAATCTCCAACAGGCTTGGAGAATGTGTGTATCTTGACAGTATTTTGCACATTCTTGATGCATTATGTGTAATCTTTCAACAGGCCTTGGGGGATGTGCATATCTTGACATTTTAAATACATTTTAAATACCAGATTAAGTATCCAATTAAAACAATTGTATAAAAGCTGATTAAAATTATTCCACCCCTACTTAATCCTGGCTAATAAAGTTCAGCCAAAACAAGGCAGAATTATTGCATTTCTAGATTCTGAGGCTCCGATTTTAAAGAACCTTTTATGGGAAAGGAAGTTCTGTGACTGTGGAGCTACCACTGGGAATGCCTTTCTGCTTCCCCATGTGATTCAAACTTTGTATATTAACACTACAGTCAAGAAGGAAACTTGCCAGGGATGGGCAGGTTTTGCCCTGATCATAGCAGAGTTTGCAAATGAAACACTTTGTTTTGTATGCGTAGAAGTGAATGGCATTTATATAGGAGAAACTAAAGAAGTACGCCCAGGGCAGAGGGTGACCCATGGCATGGCCCACCACTGACATGTGTCCTGCCCCCCACCCTTTGAACATTATTTTTCCTAGCAGCTCCTGAAGGGTTTGGGAGCCACCATTTTAACTCCTCACAATATCCCATATTTAGTATTGCTCTGGGCGATTGTGGGAAATTTAAATGGTGGCTCCCAGACCCTACTGGGGACCACCTGGTGTTGACTAGAGCTCTGTTGTATGTCTCATCACTACTGCCACCACACTGCTCACCACTACTGTTACTTGTAGTGGTAAGCCTGCTACAGGGACCCACTGCTGTAGGATGGAGGCCATCAGAGGTCACTCTGCAAGGGCATCTCAAAGCCAGAACTGGGCCTGAGTGCATGTGGGGCCCCCATTGGGTGGGGGCCAAACCTTTTCCTTGCCACTGGTGACATCACTTCAAGCTGCCTTGCCGCAACATGGGGTTCTCTTCCTTGGTCATCCTTGATGTGATGGATTGTTGGGAATCATCAATAGATGTGAGTGGAATCCCAAATTCAGTGCAGGTTCACAGAGGCCTGGTGAGATGCTGGGAAAGAGTTTGTGTCTGAAACCCTGTTCAGGCATTAACTAAAAGCACTAAATGCAACATGTGAGCGGGGATGGGGCCACACTGAGTACCCCTGTCCCCCTAGCATCATATGCATTGCGTTGCCCTGCCTCCCTGACTTCATGTGCATTGCGTAGCTCTGCCCTCGGGCATCCATGCATAGAGTGTGTACATCTTCAGGGCGGTGGACTTTGCATGTACAGATGTACACAGGGCTTTCACATGACTCAGAAACCTGCACTGTCAGGATCCGAAGTTGTATAGAAACCTCCACACATCCACCATACACATGCAAACCTCTGTATGTTCAGACACCTGAGGGTAGACTTATGCCACACGTGTGCCATCAGGGGCCTGGGCTACCAGGCACAGCCGCACCACCACTCCTGTGTTGCATTTAGCACTTGTAGTTGACTCTGGAGTAGGACCTGGATCTGCTTAGCCTAATTCACATAAGTGCCCTGTTGTTATAACAACAATCCAGAATCAGCAGCCACCACAACAGCCTGGGATATCTCGGTTGTGTAACAAACCCTTGATATATTCATCCCACTCTACTGTACACCTTGAGAGATAGGGTTGTATTATCTTCTTCATACAACAGGCAGGAAACTAATGTAATAAGTGATTAAATGGTCACCTAAGGGTCGCAAATGAAGACTGTGCCTGGAAGAGAATTAAATCTTTGATCCTAAGCAAGGAATCCTTTCTTCCCTTGCTGGATAAAAAAGCAAGAAAATGGACTGAACATCTAACTTTCTCCAGTTTATTTCCATATAGCTCATGGCAGATGGTGATGACCTTCTAGCCTGATGTTTTCTAAGCTTTGACAGAAACCAGATATATTTGGTAAACGTTGTGATGTGGTCAGCTAGAAAATATGCAGCATATATATTCCTTTATCGGAGAGTCCCCCAACTACTTTGCAATGCTGCATGCCTGGAGAGAGTATGTTTGTTTTGCCAAATTGTTCTATGAGTGTGTTTTGTGATTACTACGTAATCTCGCTGTAAAGATAGAATGTCCTCCAAAGCAGAGAGACTTTCTGGTGGAGGGCCATATGTGCTACAGGGCTTAAGTGATATAGAATTAGGGGATGTGTCTGCTTTTGTATGCTTGCGGGAGACAGCCAGATTGCCATTTTGTTTTGGGATCTCAGATGGTTTATCACATTGAGTTTTGCAGTGGTTTGACAGCTGGAATACAGCATGGGGATTCCAAAGATGAAGCAAAGTTCTAAGGGCCAAACTGGACATGATGCTGAGGATCTTCTGCAGTTTTTAACAATGGTAGATGCAGCACGAGTAAGGGTAGATGAGTAGATCCTAATAATTCAGATTGGGATCAATCACTGGGAGAGCATTTTACCCTTTACCCATATGCCACATGTAGGATTTCTCCCATACAGCAAACCATGGCACTTTGGGTCAATTTGGATCAGAGGGAGGGGGGAAAGCACAGAGAAGAAAGGGCTACCCCCCCTTTACCCAGCCTTCCCAGTCCAAAGCACTTCTCCACTTCAGTGGTTCCATTTACCATTTTAAAGAAGCATGGGAGGTCCGATCACAGATCTCCTTCTAGAATGGCTGGTTTGGCCCTAGCATAGTCTGTGTACAAAAAATAAGAACCCCCATTAAGAACGCAAGAAGAGCCATGCTGGATCAGACCAAAGTCCTATCCAGTCCAGCATTCTGTTCCCACAGTGGCCGACCAGATGCCTATGGGAAGCTCACAAGAGGGATATGAGTGCAATAGTGTGTGTGTGTGTGCGCGCGCGCGCGCACCTTGTCTCACCAAATGGTTTAAACAAATGTATGTTTTCCTAAGCCATTGGTACCATGGCTTAGTAAAAATCTCAAACTCTAGCTAAAATTTTCTGTAAAACAAATGAGGTTTGTCATAGGTGCTGTGGTCCTGAAGCTCCCTTGGTGTCAGGGTTGGATCGGAGCCCAGAGAGCCCCAAAGCAGTTCTGATTCTGAGGAAGAGTTAGAAACCGTGGGAGAGGAACCCGCACGCTGTTCAGAGGAGCAGCCAAGGGGAGATCCCCTCCCAGTACACATTCCTGAGAGTGATAGTGACTCTGGCAGGGAGAAGGTGGAGCAACAGCAGTTTCTGGACGCTAGGCGCCGGCACACCCTCAAGCGCGAGATGGCGGGCGCTGAGAGGTGGTGCTCAGCCTGCTTGGCGCAACAGCAACAGCGTCGCCCCGATGCCCCATGGGAAAGGAGAGGCTCTCTCCTCCTAGTTCATAAGTACAGCAGTTTCCCACGTTCCCCTCCAAACAGAGATCAACTGATTCCTAAGGTTAGAACCCCCGAGTAGGCAGCTCTCTTAAGTCTCACTCCTAGGATCAAGCAATTAGCATCTGTAAGCATCATTAGGTTGAAAGGGAATAAAGCCTTGGAAAAGAGCCCTATTGTCTGCGTGTTGATTCTGACTACCTGAGGATTTCAGAAGGCAGCAGGGGCGATGGACCTCCCAACACTTGGTTGTATGTTCACTCTCCCCCACCCCCCACAACACACACACACACCATAACCCAAAACATACTTCTCTAAAGGTACCCCAGTATCAACAGCCCTCTGGCAGCGGGCCATGCTACATGTTACTTAAAATGTGTTATTGCATTTAACATAACTTTGTTTTTTTAAAACAACAACAACAACAACAACATCAAGAACAAAAAGAAACAGGTGCAGAAGGTCATATCAGAATTGGGACCACAGCAAGGGGAAGTTTAACCTTATACTCCCTGTCATACTCACAGTAAAATAAAAAAAATCTTCACCAAGGTTGGCCGTAGAATCCCTGTCCAAATGTCTGGAGACGGTGAGTGGCTGGATGGGGAGGAATAGGCTGAAGCTGAACCCTGACAAGACCGAGGTACTTTTGGTGGGAGACAAGAGGAGGCTGGGGGATGTTGACCTGGTGTTGAATGGGGTACGGCTACCCATGAAAGACCAGGTCCGCAGCCTGGGGGTCATTTTGGACTCCCAGCTGTCCATGGAGGCTCAGGTGTCAGCTGTGAGCCGGACAGTGCTGTGTCAACTCCATCTGATACGGCGGCTGCGCCCCTTCCTTCCCGACCATCTGCTCCCATCGGTAGTACATGCCCTGGTCTCCTCTTGTTTAGACTACTGTAATGCGCTCTACGTGGGGTTACCCTTGAAGACGGTTCAGAAACTGCAGCTGGTACAAAACGCGGTAGCTCGCCTGATTAAAGGCAGCCGCCGGCGAGATCACATCACTCCAGTGCTGAAGGAGTTGCACTGGTTACCAGTTGTTTTCCGGGCCAAATTCAAGGCGTTGGTTTTGACCTTTAAAACCCTATATGTTTCCGGCCCAGCCTATCTTAAGGAGCGCCTCCAGCAGCACCAGACAGGCCGCTTAACAAGATCAGCCTCGGATGGCCTTCTCTCTGTCCCATCAGCCAGGACAGCTAGACTGGTGTGGACGAGGGAGAGGGCCTTTTCTGTAGTGACCCCCACTCTGTGGAACTCCCTCCCTAGGGAACTCCGTCATGCCCCCTCTTTAATGAGCTTCCGTCATGCATTAAAAACGTGGCTGTTCAGGCAGGCATTTGGGGTGGGTTAGGGTATTTTAGAAAATGTTTTTATTGTAGAATTTTATTGTTTTAAACTGTTTTTATTGTATGTTGTACATCACCCAGAGTGGCTGGGTGACCAGCCAGATGGGCGATTAATAAATTTAATAACAAAGAAAGAAAGAAAGAAAGAAAGAAAGAAAGAGGTGCAGAAGGTCGTATCAGAATTGGGACCACAGCAAGGGGAAGTTTAACCTTATACTCCCTGTCATAGTCACAGTAAAATTTAAAAAAAACCTTTCCCATTTGTGCTATTTGTGTTGGGAGGAAAGCTCCTATTGATGCCAGTTTATGCCCCAGTTCCAAACTGTCTCACAAAAAGTGCCCTGAAGGTGACTCCAAAGCTGACCTTTGATCAAGCATCAGAGACTTCATAATGGCTCTCAAAGGCTATGTACCTAACCACTGTCATTCAAGACACATGTGAAGAGCAGTCCTATGTGTGTTTTCAGAAGTAAGTTCACTTTGTACAACAGGGCTTACTTTCTATCAAGAGCACATTAGGTACAGAAACTAGAACAAACTAGAGATGCCGCCGTTGTCTAAGTAGTTAGAATTTCTATCAGTCAGCAAACTATTGGATCACCAATTTTTCATGCTGCAGTTTGAAGGGAGAGAACCAATTCAGGCAGGGCCTTCAGGGCTGTGCATATTCACACAAGCAGAGAAAAGTAAGACAAATTAGGAACTGTAGAATCTCAGCTTCTATTTTTAAATAATCAAGTCTCAAGGCCTTTTGATGATGAAGATAAAAAGTGACTGGTGAAATCTCTGAAGTCAGAGAGGAGCTCAGTAGGATTTGCAGTGGGGATTAGTAGTAGTATCCACTTATAAAGCACTTCAAATTCTCTAAGCAATGTATAGAGATTAAGGGTGCAATCCTATGCATGTTTAGACAGAAAAAAGTTCTACAATTCCCAGAATTCCCCAGCCACTATGGCTGGCTGGGGTATTCCAGGAGTTGTACTACTTTTTTCTATCTAAACAAGTATAGGATTGTGCCCTAAAAGATGTACAGTCCCTGTCTGCAGGCTCACAATCCTAAGAGTACAGAAGGAAAAAATGCAGGGATGAGGAAAGCATGCAGATTCAGGCCCCAATCTCAGGAGATTGTGATTAGAAACAGGCCTTTGGTGACCTTCATAACTCTTTGCCCTTCCTCATGGTTTGCAGAAGCAGAATAAATGAGAGAAAATAAACAACTACAACATTTGTATCGTTTATACAGGTCACAGAAGTCATCTTTTCTTGGTATAGAATTTGGGTGGCTTGGCATAGAAACATGGTTGTAGTCTTTTTGTAGACTTTTTTCCCATCAGAGTAATTTACAAGAATTGGCCCTTACTTAACACAAGAGTGGGTTGGTCTAAAACAAAGGTGCTGAACCCTGGGCCTTGGGGCCAAAGCTGGCCCACCTGGAATCCCAGTCCAGCCCTCCAGGTGGCCCAGATGGCAAAGCCCCTTCCTCTGGCCTGGCCTAGTTTCCCTAACCATCAATGGTTTGATGGTTTCCCTAACCATTGATGGTTTCCCAACTTCTGTGCATTTTCCCCATATTCTAAAAGGTTGAAATGTCACTCCTAAGGCTTAGTTACCAGCAGTAAGTAAGAGTTCTCCAAAATGGAATTTGGCCCTTGGGATGAAAAAGGCTCAACACCCCTTGTCTAAAGCAAGCCTGCACAACATCTGACCCACACCAGCCTCAAACCAATCCACCAGCCACATATGGAAACCCACCAGGAACTTGATTTCCATGGCTAGAAAAACAGGGAAGTTTGTCAGACCACAATACATGACTGGTGGGCTACGTTCACCTTGATGAATCACAACAGTGGACAGGCCTGTAGGTTTAGACCCATGTCAATTGGTGGAAAGCATGATTAAAGCTAGAATTTTGAAACATATAGGAAAACTAGCCTTTCTGAGGAATAATCATCATCGAATTGAGTCAAGAGCCTTTGCTGAGGGACTTTGTCAAAAAAAAATTGCATGCAAATCGAAGTATAGAATGTTGACCAGGTTGCAAGTGGAAGTCCTGCCTCACCCACCATTTGGGGAGAGAGAGTGCTGTTGAGCATGTATTTAATTTATTTTATTTATTAATAGTACTTTTCTACCGCTTGATATGACAAAATCAGCAGTTTACATGACCAAGTATTAAAAATCACTGTTAAAATACTTCAATTAATAAACAATTACAACTACAGATAAAGAAGTAACAAAAACTAATAAAAAACAATTTTAAAATAACAATTAAAAAAACCAATCCCATGGAGCAGAAATCATGGTAAACAATTACAATTACTGTTGGAAACAGGTTACTGGGCTAGCTATACCCTGGGTTTGATCTAGCAGAGGTCTTTTTAGCTTCTTACATTGTGCAAACCCATCTAAAAATGACAAAAAGCAGAACAAACTGTACCTGGGCAGACCCTCCTGGAGTTTGTGCCACTTCCTTAACTTTAAAGTAGACCAACTGAAATAAATGGGACTTGGGTTAGGCAGACATTAGATACAACCCTGTAGCCTGGCAAAACAAGCAACAAGCAACCCACAGTTCTGGGTTTACCCATAATGACAACCTGTGGTTTAAACAACCCAGAGTTCACAACCCAACAGCAAACCATGAGATCTTTTTCTGGGCTGTTCATGGTTAACAAACCATGTTTTGTTAGCACAGCCATGTTCACACATCACTACAACCCAGAATTCACTAATCCATACCATGGGTTAGTGTTATGTGTAAACCAGGCCCATATGGGTCAGAAGAATGTGGGGCTTGAGATTATAGTTTGGTGAACCAGAGCCTTATGTCCTTGCATCCAGAATTTACCCATAATGCACTACGCTAACATTCCAGGGAGGGCTGTGAATAGGTAGGAAGTAAATAATATCCTTCCTGTAAAAGGAAGCTGCCATTAAGATAGTGTACCACTGTGATATTTATAGTTATTTGTACTGCATGTCACAACCTTCTGGTCTTATTCAGTATTATGCACATGCATTTTCTTTCTCCATCAATTTATACATCTTTTTGTGAATTGTGAACATCTGTAAATGTGAGTGCAACTCCCAGAAAGAAGGAATTTTCCACTACTGGCAGACAGTGGTCAAATCTGCTTACTTTATCTCTAAGGTAAATTCACCGTTTTTAGGCCATATATAGAGAATTAGAAACTAGGAGTCAACAAACAGTTTGATACACTGGCTGCAAAGGGAAGAAGGGCTTTTTCCCCAAAATTAGAAGGCCTAACAATTTCATAGACCAAACATAGACAGATAACCCAAACAGGAATAATGAAGTAGTGTCAAAAAAGGCACATTTTTATTTACAATTTACATTACATGTATACACAATCACTATCAAGAAGCCAGCGCTTGTAACTTGGATGAGGATTTTCAAAAAATGTAACAGTTGATTTGTGTCCTTGACTCTCCTTACGCTGGAGTACAACATGACTATTGCTAGTTGTTGTTTTCCTTGCAGATCTTTTGCAATCAGGATTTTGCAATCAGATTTCTAAGAGGCAAAATTGCAGTTTTATTACAAATTTAAAACAATACAAAAAAGAAAACTATTACAGACATATTGCAACAGAATTGGTTAAAAAAAACAGTCATATAAAATTCAAAAACAGAAGTAGAATTAAAAAATGTGTCAGCAGGCCCTGTTCAACATTTGTGCTCTAATATTCCTCTGTTTGGATGTGTTATTCTAATAAAGTATAAAACAATTCCAGTCATTAACAAAGTGGTTGATAGCAAGTTCATTCCCTGCTCTGCTGTGTACAATAGCAGAGATCTTTTCATGTGGCCAGTCATGAGTTTTGGTAGATAGATTTCCAGTTCTTAGCAATAAGATACTAGCAGGCAGAATCATATTAGGTATTCAAATGAGGAAAAAACTCATAAGAGAAGGGAGGGCAAGTATTTTGCACCTATCCAGCCTTCTGGTTGCTCTGTCAGCCCAGGGACCTTGGGATGTGGGCCAAGCCACCCCCAGAATCTTTGCCTGATCCTTTGCGATGCCAGGTCAGTCCGGAATAAGATCACAACCATCCATGATTTAATCTTGGATGAAAAGACTGACCTGGGATGCATTACAGAAACTTGGCTCAGGGAGATAAGCCTTGTATGGATGCAGCTTCCCCCAGTCGGGTACTCTGTGGTAGAGCAGGTAAGGAGAAGCGGACTGGGAGGCGGTGTAGCAGTGGTCCACAAAGATAACATCCCCCTGACCAGACTCACTGTGAAGGAACTGGCTCATATTGAGTGTGTATATCTCAGCCTCGGGACTAGAGACAGATTGGGGATTCTGTTTGTTAGGCAGCGGGGTGGCCGGAACACTGAGTCCTTAACTGAGTTCACAGAGCTGGTCTCGGAGCTGGTGTTGGAGTCAGCTAGGCTTTTAGTCCTGGGCAACTTCAACATCCCCCTCGGGTCCAGCTTGCCAGGTGCAGCTCAGGAGTTCATGGCGACCATGACAACCATGGGCCTGTCCCAGGTGGTCAGGGGGGCCAACACATGAAGCTGGTCACATGCTTGATTTGATCTTCTGCTCCAATCAGGAGAATGATCTGTGGGTGGAGGTTCTATCTGTCTTCACATTGTCATGGACAGATCACTATCTGGGTCAGGGCTGGTATCACAGCTACTACACACCTTCCCAGGGATGGAGGACCAATTAAGATGGTCCGCCCCCGAAGGCTGATGGATCCATTGCAATTCCAAAATGCCTTGGGGGGTTTCTTGGCTGGTGCCACTGTCAACCCTGTTGAGTCCCCGGTCTCTGTGTGGAATGAAGATTTGACCAGGGCTATTGACACAGTTGCTCCTACACATCCTCTCCTACCCACTTCCAAACAAGCTCTGTGGTTCACAGAAGAGTTGACGCAGCAAGGATGATGACTAGAGTGCTGATGGTGGAAAACTCAACTTGAATCTGACAAGACACGTCATAGGGATCATTTGAGGACCTATGAGGTAGTGATATGTGCAGTGAAGAGAGCTTTCTACTCTACACCTACTGTGTCTGCAAACTTGTGCCCAGATGAGCTGTTCAGGGTGGTTAGGGTGCTGAGACAGGTCCCCCCACACACACACATAGGGATGTATGAAATGTACTTACCTTTCCGCAGATTATGTTTATGGTCGGGGGGGAGGCGTTCCGTCCCTCCCCCCGGAATCCTTGACAGGGGGGAGGCGCTCCGTTCCTCCCCCCCAGAATCCTCGATGGCGGGCTGTGCTCCACGGCGGCTCTGCGGAGCAGCCGGCCAGGCCCAGGCCAGAGCCGTCCACAGCTGGATTTCCGGCCGTGGAGGGCTCTGGGTAAAAAAAAAAAACCCGTGTACCCAAATGGCAGCAGCTATGGCAGCCGCCATTTGCGTTCCTTATTTTTTGGCATCTTAGTCTACGTAAATATTTATGTAGACTATGACAGCGAAAATAAAGGGTAACGCAAATAGCGTACCGGGCGTTATTTGCGTTGCCCTTATTTTCGCTGTCTTAGTCTATATAAATATTATTGTAGACTAAGACACCAAAAATAAGGAACGCAAATGGCGGCGGCGGTTTTTTTTTTTTTTTTTTTTACCCAGCCATGATAGGCTACGTAAATCTTTACATAGCCTATCACGTCTTGAAAAAAAAAAAAAAGTCTGCAAATGGCAGCGGTGGCAGCCGCCGACGCCAGAGCCACTGCCGGAGCCGCCACTGCCCGGAAGATCCGCCCCAGGTAAGTCTCGTCCGGGGGGGATCCGCGGGGAGGGCAGGGCAGGCCGTTCCACCACAGATTTCAGGGGGCCAAATGCACTGGCATTTGGCCTCACCGAGATCCATGGTGGAATTCTCTGCCATCCCTACACTCACACTGAATCCGATCTTAGAGCCTTCAGTAGCTCACTGTGTCGCCTTTAATAAGTGTTTTTGTGGATAAAATCTCTCAGATATGAGTCAACTTGGCGTGGGAACAGAAATCTATGGGGGAGGAGGCGCTCCATCCCTCCCGCGGAATCCTCGATAAGGGGGAGGCGCTCCGTCCCTCCCCCCGGAATCCTGCCCTGCTGGCTCCACTCCGCAGCCAAGCCGCAGAGCCACCGGCCAGCTCCAGCCGCCCGCCGCCAGATATCCAGCTGCTGGGCAACCCTGCAGGGATGCAAATGGCGGCTGTCGTAGCTGCCGCCATTTGCGTCCCTGTAGTGAGCTGTGATAGGCTACGTAAATATTTATGTAGCCTATCATGGCAGGGGGGGGGAAAATGCAGCATACGCAAATGGCGGTAGCCGCCGCCATTTGCCTACTCTGGGTTTTTTTTCCCCGTGCCGTGATAGGCTAGGTAAATACTTACATAGCCTATCATGGCACGGGGAAAAAAAACCCAGCATATGCAAATGGCGGTAGCCACCTCCATTTGTGTACACTGGGGTTTCCCCCCTCTGCCATTATAGGCTACGTAAATACTTATGTAGCCTATCACGGCCTCCGCAGGGACGTACGTAGCCTATCACGGCTATTGAGACGAGGAAGCAAATGGCAGCCACAGGACGGCCACCATTCGCAAAGCAGCGCGGATGGGAGCAGGTAAGTGCTCCATTTTGCGTGCCTTTCGTGGGGTGGGGTTTAATGGGGGCTTCATGGGGCCACCCTCCCCCTTTCATGGGGGAGGGTGGGGGCTTCGTTCCACAATGGATTTTGGGGGGCCGAATGCACTGGCATTCGGCCTCACCGAGATCCTTCGCGGAATTCTCTGACATCCCTAATCTAGGGGTGCACGAAACCCACTTACCTGGTCTCGCAGCTTTTCGCGGTGGGGGGGAGGCGCTTCGCTGCTCTCCCCCCGAAGTTCAGGCCGGGGGGGGAGGCTTCCCGCCTCGCCCAGCCGAAATTCAGGCCGCGGGGGAGACTTCCCGCCTCGCCCGGCCGAAATTCAGGCCGGGGAGGAGGTGCCTCGCCTCGCCCGACCGCGAAATAGAAAGTTTAAAAAAAAAACGCCCCCGTGATAGGCTACGTGACGATTAACGTAGCCTATCATGGCTAGATCTGCAACAGCCGTGATAGGCTACGTAAATCGTCACGTAGCCTATCACGGGTGACTTTAAAAAAAAAAAAGCGCGTACGCAAATGGCGGCCCCCATAGGGAGCCGCCATTCGCGTTCCTTATTTGGTCGCTGTAGTCTACGTAAATCTTTATGTAGACTACAGGGACCAAATAAGGAACGCGAATGGTGACTCCCTATGGGGGCCGCCATTATCCGTACGCGCTTTTTTCTTTTTTTTTTTAAAGTCACCCGTGATAGGCTACGTGACGATTTACGTAGCCTATCACGGCTGACTTTGCTAATCTAGCCGTGATAGGCTACGTTAATCGTCACGTAGCCTATCATGGGGGCGTTTGTTTTTTTTAGTTTTATTGGAATGGCGGCGGCGGCAGCCGGTCAAAAGATCGGCTGCCGCCCCCGCCCCTGACGAAGACCCGACGAACCGCAACCGGGACCCGCCTCCGGGAGGGACATTCGCCAAAGGTAAGTCCCGTCCCGGGGGGGGCGGGGGGTGCAGAGAATTTCTCCCCGAAACTTGTTCGGGGGGCCGAACACGTTGGCGCTCGGCCCCCCGAAGTTTCGGGGAGAAATTCTCCACCAACCCTATCCTAATCCCTGCCCATCCTGGCTTGTAGTTCTGGGAGGTGAGGTGGTAAAGCAATTTTTGCTGAATATTATTAATGCCTCCCTAAGGGAAGGTAATTTTCCATCATATCTAAAAGAAGCAATTGTTAGACCACTTCTGAAGAAGCCTTCCCTTGACCCCCTAGACCTCAGTAATTATAGGCCAGTAAGTAATCTACCATTTGGGGGCAAGGTAATGGAGACGCCGGCGTCCATTGAGTTGAGACTGCTATGGTCGCCTTGGTGGATGATCTTCACCTGGGAATTGATAGGGGGAGTGCATCCCTGTTGATTCTTTTGGATCTCTCAGCAGCATTCGATACCATTGACCATGGTATCCTTTTGGATCACCTGAGGGAGTTGGGAGTTGGGGCCACTGGTCTGCAGTGGTTCTGCTCCCTGCTCTCAGGACAGTTCCAGATGGTGTCAGTGTCACTCAGGGATAGTTGTTCCTCGAAAAACAAACTATTATGTGGAGTTCCTCAGGGTAGAGGTGTACGAAACCACACTTACCTGGCTCTGCTGGGGTCTGCGGGTGGGGGGAGATGATCCGTTCCTCCCCCCGGAATCCTCGACACGGGGAGGCGATCCAGTCCTCCCCCCCGGAATCCTGCCCAGCCGGCTCCTCTCCGCGGCCAGTCCGCGGAGCCGCCAGCCGGGCCAGTCTGCAGCAGGGCCTCCATCTGCTGCCGGGCTGCTGCGGACGCAAATGGTGTCTTGCGTAGGGGATGCCATTTGCGTCCCTACACTAGGCCATTATAGACTATGTAAATATTTACGTAGCCTATCACAGCTAAAGCGGGGATTCAAATGGCAGCTGCTACTCCATTTACGTCCCTGCTTTAGCCGTGATAGGCTACGTACATATTTATGTAGCCTATCACGGCTAAAGCAGGGATGCAAATGGTGGCCACTATGACGGTCGCAATTTGCGGCCACAGCAGCCCAGAAGATGACCCAGAGCCACCACTGGAGCCACCACTGCCGTTGGAGCTGCCACCAGGTAGGTCCGTTCCAGGGATTTCGGGGGGTAGTGGGGGGTGGGGTATCCCATTCCGCCACAGACTCTGGGGCTCCAGATTCCAAAGAATCCAGCCTCGCTGGAGTCTGTGGTGGAATTCTCCAACATCCCTACCTCAGGGCTCCATTCTATCCCCGATGCTATTTAATATCTACATGAAATCACTGGGAGAGATCATCAGGAGGTTGGGTGCTGATTATCAGCAGTATGCTGATGACACCCAAATCTATTTCTCCTTAACATCCTTATCGAAGGAAGGTTTGACTCCTCTAAATGACTGCCTGAAGTCAGTAATGGGCTGGATGAGGGGGCTGAAGTTGAATCCAGGCAAGACAGAGGTGCTCATCGTGAAGGGTCCTAATTCAGGTATTGAGGTATGTCAAGCAGTTCTGGATGGAGTTGCACTCCTGCTGAAGGAGCAGGTTCGTAGCTTGGGGGTGCATCTTGACCCAACCCTGCTCCTGGCACCACAGGTGGAGGCAACAATGAGAAGTGCCTGTTATCAACTTCAGCTGATATGCCAGCTATGCCCATTCCTGGAACATGTAGACCTGGTAACAGTGGTGCACACGCTGGTAACCTCTAGTCTTGATTTCTGCCATGTGTGCTGTATATTTGTATACAGGCTGCCTGTATATTTGGTTTGGAAACTTCAACTGGTACAAAATATGGCAGCCAGGTTGGTCTCTGGGACATCCTGTGGAGACCATATTACACAAGTTTTAAAATCTTTACACTGGTTGCCAATTTGTTTCTGAGCAAAGTATAAAGTGCTGGTTAGGGAGCACTTTCTCCCCTACATCCCAGTCCACCACTTATGGTCCTCTGTAGGGATGTACGAAAGTCACTTACCTTTTTGAGGATGTGATTCACGGTGGGGGGGAGGCGCTCCATCCCTCCCCCCGGAATCCTTGATGGGGGGGAGGTGATCCGGTCCTCCCCCCCGGAATCCTGCCCAGCCAGATCCGCTCCGCGGCAGCTCCATGGAGCAGCCGGCCAGGGCGATCCGCAGTCAGAGTTCCGGCCGCAGACTGGCTGGTGCGGACGCAAATGGCGGCCACTGTAGCGGCTGCCATTTGCATCCAGCCAGGCTGCCATGATAGGCTACGTTAGTATTTACATAGCCTATCACAGCAAGCCAAGCAAAAAAAAACAGCGTACGCAAATGGCAGCAGCTACGGCGGCCGCCTTTTGCGTTCCTTATTTTTCGCCGTTTTAGCCGACGTAAATATTTACGTAAGCTATTATGGCAGGAAAAAAAGGAACAGAAATAGTGCCCACTACGCTATTTGCGTTCCCCTTTTTTTTCGCCGTAATAGCCTACGTAAATATTTATGTAGGCTAAAATGGCGAAAAATAGGGAATGCAAATGGCAGCCACCGTAGCCGCCGCCATTTGCGTACGCTGGTTTTTGGGTTTTTGCTTGGCTTGCCATGATAGGCTATGTAAGTACTTGCCATGATAGGCTACGTAGCCTATCACAGCAAAGACCAGAATGCAAATGGTGGCCGTGGCAGCCGGTCGAAAGACCAGCCGCTGCCGCCGCCGGAACATCCGCCCCAGGTAAGCTTTGTCCTGGGGAGGAATCCGTGGGGGGGCGGGGGGGCAGGCCATTCCGCCACGGATTTCGGGGGGGCCGAATGCCAGTGCATTCGGCCTCACTGAAATCCGTGGTGGAATTCTCCGCCATCCCTAGTCCTCTGAGGGTTCTCTGCTGAGGCTGCCTAATGTGAGATTGGCAGCCACATGCAAGAGGACCTTTTCCTTTGCCACCCCTCAGTTCTGGAATGACCTGCTGGTTGAAATGTGCCTGCAGACCTCGTTGAAGGTTTTTAAGCAGGCATTAAAGACTCTATTATTCTGGCAGGCCTTCACTTCTCAGAACTCTTGTTCCTTTTGCTGACTCTTGTATATTGTTTTTTAAGCTGTGTTGTTTAATTGTTGAATTTTTTAAAAAAATATTAGTTCAAAGTTGTTTTTAGATATATGTTGTCTGTATATATTGTCTGTATGCTTTTATGAAAATGGTTTTCCAACTTTGTATACTGTATGTTTTAACTTTTGTTAACTGCCCAGAGAGCTTCAGCTATGGGTCAGTATAATAATAATAATAATAATAACAACAACAACAACAACAACAACAATGTCCTATTTTATTTTTGTCTTCTACAAACTCAGTCATAAAGCCATTTCAGGAGTAAGTTTAAAGTCATTTCTAAAATTTCCCATATAACCCAGGATAGACAATTAACCTGCAAATAGCATAATGTTATCAGTTGTTGTTGTTCAGTCGTTCAGTCGTGTCTGACTCTTCGTGACCCCATGGACCATAGCACGCCAGGCCTTCCTGTCCTGCACTCTCTCCCGGAGCGTGCTCAAGTTCATATTCATTGCATCGCTGATGCTATCTAGCCATCTCATCCTCTGTCATCCACTTCTCCTTTTGCCTTCAGTCTTTCCCAGCATCAGGGTCTTTTCCAGAGAGTTTTCTCTTCGCATTAGGTGGCCAAAATATTTGAGCTTCAGCTTCAGTATCTGTCCTTCCAATGAGCACTCAGGGTTGATTTCCTTTAGGATGGACTGATTGGACCTCCTTGCAGTCCAGGGGACTCGTAAGAGTCTTCTCCAGCACCACAGTTCGAAAGCATCAATTCTTCGGCGCTCAGCCTTCCTTATAGTCCAGCTCTCACAGCCATACATTACCACTGGGAAAACCATAGCTTTGATCTGACGGACCTTTGTCAGCAAGGTGATGTCTCTGCTTCTTACTATGCTGTCTAGGTTGGCCATAGCTTTCCTCCCAAGGAGCAAGCGTCTTTTAATTTCATGGCTACAGTCACCATCGGTCTGCGGTGATCTTGGAGCCCAAGAAAATAAAATCTGTCACTGCTTCCATTTCTTCCCTTTCTATATGCCAGGAAGTGATAGGGCCAGATGCCATGATCTTAGTTTTCTTAATATTGAGTTTCAAACCAGCTTTTGCACTCTCCACTTTCACCCTCAACAAGAGGCTCTTGAGATCCTCTTCGCTTTCTGCCATTAGGGTGGTATTGTCTGCATATCGGAGGTTGTTGATAATTCTCCCAGCAATCTTAATTCCGACCTCTGATTCATCCAACCCGGCATTTCTCATGATGTACTCTGCATATAAGTTAAATAAGCAGGGTGACAATATGCAGCCTTGTCGTACTCCTTTCCCAATTTTGAACCACTTGGTTGTTCCATGTCTGGTTCATACTGTTGCTTCTTGACCCTCGTACAGGTTTCTCAGGAGACAGGTAAGGTGGTCTGGTACTCCCATCACTTTAAGAATTTGCCAGAGTTTGTTGTGAGCCACACAATCAAAGGCTTTAGCGTAGTCAATGAAGCAGAAATAGACATTTTTCTGGAATTCTCTTGCTTTCTCCATGATGCAGCGAATGTTGGTGATTTGATCTCTAGTTCCTCTGCCTCTTCGAAACCCCGCTTGTACTTCCGGTAGTTCTCGGTTCGCATACTGCTGAAGCCTAGCTTGTAGGATTTTGAGCATCACCTTGCTGGCATGTGAAATGAGCGCAATTGTGCGGTAGTTTGAACACTCTTTGGCGTTGCCCTTCTTTGGAATTGGAATGTAAACTGACCTTTTCCAGTCTTGTGGCCATTGTTGAGTGTTCCAAATTTGTTGCCATATTGAATGCAACACTTTAACAGCATCATCTTTTAGGATTTTAAATAGCTCAGCTGGAATACTGTCAAATGTTATCAGTGGTGGCTGGCAAACTGACAGCTACTAGCCCAGGAGTGTGGGCAATGTGGTGCCTGCAGCCATCAATGTGCCCCCAGACACCTTTCTTGGCATGCACCAAGATTCCCTACCACACTTCCACTTTTTTTCCCAATTAACATGTTTTCTTACTAGCAGCTGGGGTCACTATAGAATAGGTATCTGTTGATGTTGAAAACTGTGGGTTCAAAGGAGTTGTTTAGTGTGTTGGGTCTCAGACCCCCATCTCTGCCTTACACTGCATTTTTGGGAAACTTACATGGCTTTGGTGACTAGCCACACCTCCCATGGCAGCCATTTCGTGGTGGTGCCCAGGACAGTTTTTCAAATTGCAAAATGTGCCCACAGCTCAAAAAGGTGACCTATCCCTGACCTAGCCAGTGCAGAGCCCCTCCATGCAGGGACTGCATCAATGTAAAGTTATCTATAGGGTTTGCCAACTATTGGTGCCAAGGGGGAAGGCTGTAGCGCAATTGTAGAGCACATGCTGAAAACGCAAAATGTCCCATATTCAGTTCCTGGCATCTCCTAGTAAGGATGGGGAAAGACCTCTGTTTGAAACCCTGGGGAGCTGCTGCAATGCCAGTCAGTGCAGTTCTGGGGTGAGCAGAAGATAGATCAGGATTCACTGGTAGACCTCTAGGTGATTAGAAGTAGATCAGCAAGGAATTCTGACTCTCATTTATTTAACAATGGCAACATACGTAAATATTTATGTAGGCTAAAACGGGGAATCAAAGAGGGACGCAAATAGCGCCCGCTATGCTATTTGCATTCCCCTTGATTTTCGCCGTCATAGTCTACATAAATATTTACGTAGATTAAGACGGCAAAAAAAAGGAACGCAAATGGCGGCAGCCGTAGCCGCCACCATTTGCATAAGCGGTTTGTTAGTTTTTTAACCCACCCAGCCATGATAGGCTACGTAAAGATTTAAACTCATGAGATGGTCATAGGCAAGCCACTATCTCCCAGATCTTCACCCACAATAAGGGAATGATAATTCTGATTTTTCTTACAAGGTACTGCAATAATAAGAAAATGTTGTATGAAGGTAAAATGTTTGTGTAGGGTAGGAAGGAGCTCAAGGATTTGAGAATGATTTTAACAGCTCCTTCCAGAAACACAAAAGGGGGCAACTTGAAGAAAGACCAAGAAAACAGAAATATGAGACAAGGAATGCAAATTATGGACATGTTATTTGCTAAACTAATTAATGTACTCAATTGCAATAAATTAGTTATATTTACAACCATACAAGCTTGTCTGTATATGTTTCTCTCCTAACAGCAAAAGGTTGCGGCTATAATTCTTTAAGATTAGTAATTTCTCTCCCCAGTCTAAAAATCATGCTTCAAGTTTGCACTCCAGTAGTGGAACTGTCCATGGTCCTCGGGGCAATAAAAAATTCCTGGTCTACATAGCCAGACATTTGTGAATATGGATATTCCAGTACAATAATTATCTTTTATTCCTAAGGAGCATCATTAGTAAGCCTGTCCAAACTATAATGGTTATAACAGTTCTATATCCATTTCGCCATTTCAATTGAGGTTACTACAGTTCAGGAAAAGCATCAAAGAATCTTGTGGCACCTTAAAGACTAACACACTTATTTTGACATAAACTTTCATGGACATTGTCCACTTACATCATCAGATGCATGATGTGTTAACCTCAAATTGGAAGATTTATATATACATGCTGGGGGCGAGGGGGCATGGGAATGTAAATTGTGTTGTCAGAAGGGATTGAAATGCAAAAAGTACAGACAGTGTTGATTACTTCAATGGTTGCCATTCACAAAACATTGTTGGGTGATAACACAGATATCACTGCAATGGTGAGTTTATTACACCACAATTTACATAGAAGAAAGTGCTTTACAGCTGCAAATACCATAAACTATGCAATCTGTGGCGGTATTTTTCCTGTGATTGGCTAATGGCAACCACCATTAGCTGATCGCACCATTTAGAATGGAGGAGAGCCACCCTGCAAGAAATCTGATGGGCCTGGAGGTAAGTAGGCTCAGTCTGTTGTGGACTTTGCAGGTCAGATTCTTGAGAATCCAGCCTTATTTGAATCTGCGGCAGATTTCTCCACCATCCCTACACTAAGGATGCAATTAGGGGGCAGGAGACAGGGGCAATTTAAAGCCACATAGGTGGGTGGAAGAGGCTGAACCCTTCCTATGCCTATGCTTTCTACATGAAAACTTTGACGAGGGTCCTTTACTCATTGGTAGAGCACATGGTTTGCATGCAGAAGGTCTCGGGCTGGCATCTTTAATGTTAAAAAGGATCAGGTAGGAGGCAGTAGGAAAGACCTCTGCCTGAGACCCTGGAGAGACACTCCAGTAGAAAATACTAAGTTAGATGGCCAAATTGATGGCTGGAAGCCTACTGGAAGGCAGCTCTCTGTTTTAACAACATTTTAGTTTCTGGTTCAGCACTCGCCTCCTGCCTGCCTAAGCTGCTCTTAAGGGTAGATTAAAGACAGGTATTAAACAAGCTCTCTAAAGTGTAGTGGAAGTTGTTTGGACATTCACTCGTTGCATTCCAAGGCAGTTGCTTTAAAGACAGAGAATATATGTTCTGACCAGTTCCACCACACTGCATGAACACCTTTATTCAAAATCCCCCCACCCCCACTCCACCATTTTATGAAGATTTGGTATGAGACCCAATTCTGCACACAGAACTGTGGATGTCCGGTCCTGTTTGGCCCGATAGCAGTTTCAGTCTGCTGTCCAGAGCCTTTGGAACTTATTTCAGATTTCAGTTTTTTTTAAACTGTTTTATTATACACTTTGTACATCACCCAGGGTGGCTGGGTGACCGGCCAGATGGGCAATTAATAAATTAAATAAATAAATAAATAAATTTTGTCCCTGTAACCATTCCCTCTACCAGAAAGGGTATAGGTGAGGCTATACATTGGATATCTTGCATTGAAAGCAAATGACTCTATATACTTTGTGATCAAGGCCCTTGGATCTCATAGTTGACCTTGCTAGAACCACAGCCTCAGGAAGACCAGGCGGCACCATGGAGGATTGATCAGTTGTATCTGTTTACATTCACAGGATGTATTTTGGGTTTTCTTACTGAGTTGCATTTGATATTACTACTTTCATTTGATCCTGAGCAGCTTTAGCAAGTATTGTAGGTTTTCATGTACAGTTATTTACCCTTTCATTCATACTGGAATCTCTGAGAAAGAAAATAGCATGCTTTTTTTTTTTTGCCTTTAAATCTTTTAAATTATTACAAGCACTTCTATCCAGTTACAGCATGGCAATGTAATAATATGTATTATCTTCTGTTCCTGTTTTACCCACCAATAACTACAAAGCTCTAGCATACACCAGCCTTCTCCAACTGAGTGCTCTTCTGATATGTTGGACTACAACTTCAGTCATCCCCCTCAGCATGCCCAAGCTGGCTGGGGTGAAGTGGATTCTAATCCAACACATCTGGGGGGAACCAGATTGGGAAAGATTGGCATAGACTGTTATGAAAAGTAAGGCATTAGGAAGGAGAGCAGAAATATCCAGTCAAGCAAAGTTACCACACCTGAGTATGCTTTCATGCTTAAGGGAGCAACCCTGCCTAGACACTGCCTAGAGGGCCATAGGATTTTTTGATTTCTGGGAACTGAGGTCAGAGCCATGCCTTTGAGCTCGATTCCCAGAAACCGTGCTCCCCTCTCCCTCCCCTGCCCTCTCATAGGTGGCAGGTTCTTCCCTATCTCCATACTCAGAAACAGAGTGCAGAGAGGGTGAAAAGGGGGTGGTCCTGGGGACGGGGAGGGGAGAAGACCACAGAAGCCTCTTTATGAGGCTTCCTATGTACCAAAGGATGGGCGGCAGGCGCTGGCGGAGCGCTAGGGGCAGGCCATGCCAGGTAAGGGGAACAAGGGAGAGATGTGTAGTATCTGTCCCCTGCTCCAGGCCTGTCCAGAGCCAAAGGATGGCTGGGGGAGGCATGACCCCATCTTCTGGCCTTCGTTTGCTGCTCTGCAATGCCAGGTCTGTTACCCAGAAAACCTCCCTCATCCATGACATGATCCTGGATGGGGGTGCAGAACTGGCATGTATTACGGAGACCTGGCTGGCCGAGGCTGCTGCTCCAACCCTTGCAGCCATGTGTCCAGCTGGATTTTCGTATGCACAGCAGCCGAGGGCTGGGGATCGGGGAGGGGGAGTGGCTGTTATCTACCGAGAGTCCTTGGTCTTCACCAGACCCCCTCTCCGGGAGACCAAGGTTGCTGAGTGCATGTACTGGAGGTTGGGCCCGAAGGGCAGTCTGGGGATTCTGCTCGTGTACCGTCCACCCCGCTGCACAACTGACTCCCTGGCCGAGGTGCTTGAGGTGGTCTCTGATGTGCGTGTACAGTCCCCTAACTTACTGGTGTTGGGGGACTTCAACGTATATTCGGAGGCCATCCTCACAGGAGCACCTCGGGACTTCATGGAGACCATGGCCTCCTGGGAGCTGCACCATATTCTAACTGGGCCCACCCATGTAGCCGGTCATGCACTAGACCTTGTGTTTGTTTCTGGAGAAGTGGGGAGTGATCTGGAAGTCGGGGGTATATCCACCACCCCCTTGTCATGGTCAGATCACTATCTGGTGACGTTGGACTTCTCGGTTCCACAACCCCTCCGCAGGGGTGGAGGACCCATTAAAATGGTCCGCCCCAGGCGTCTTATGGATCCAAATGGATTCCTGAACGCGCTTGGGGATTCTCTGGGGCATGCCAACGGCCACTCAGTCAAGACCCTGGTGGGTGGCTGGAATGCCGCAATCACTGGGGCATTAGATCAGGTGGCTCCGAAACGCCCTCTCCCCCTGAACAGGGCTCAGACTGCACCATGGTTTAATCCGCGGTTACGAGCTCTGAAACAGGAGGTGAGACGGCTAGAGTGCCGGTGGTGGAAGTCTCGCTCCAAAGACGATCAGACACGGGCTAGAGCTGTATCTTCAGCCTATCACGTGGCAGTGAAGGCAGCAAAAAAGGAATATTATGCTGCCTCCATCGCGTCTGCAGAGTGCTGTCCCAGGAGGCTGTTCCAAGTGGTCTGGAGCCTGGTCGGTCCTGTGGCTCTGGAACCACTGGAGCATTCTAAGGCCTCCTGTGAGGCCTTGGCAAGGCACTTTGCAGATAAACTTGATCAGATTAGGTGTGTTACTCTGCACGCTGTGGATACAGTTAGTGAGCAGGAGGCGGCCTGTGGCAAACCGGTTTTGTGGGATCGATTCCAGCTTCTTCCTCCTGATGAAGTGGACAAGGTGCTTTCATCGGTACGGCCGACCACCTGCTTACTTGATCCTTGCCCATCTTGGCTCATTATGAGCTGCAGAGAGAGACTGGGGGAGGGGATCAAGGCGGTGGTGAACGCCTCCCTTGAGGAGGGAGTGATGCCATCAGCCCTCAAGGAGGCAGTGATAAGACCGCTCTTAAAGAAGCCCTCCTTGGATCCTCAAGTTTTGGACAACTTTCGCCCAGTCTCAAATCTGCCATTTTGGGGCAAGGTGATTGAGCGGGTGGTGGCGGTGCAGTTGAAGGCACACTTGGAAGAAACTGATTATCTAGACCCATTTCAGTCAGGCTTCAGGCCTGGGCATGGGACAGAAATGGCCTTGGTCGCCTTGGTAGATGATATGAGGAGGGCTCTGGAAAGGGGTGAATGCTCCTTCCTTGTTCTCCTCGACCTCTCAGCGGCTTTCGATACCGTTGACTACGGTATCCTCCTGGACCACCTGGAGGGGTTGGGCATTGGGGACACCGTATTGCGGTGGTTCCGGTCCTTCCTCTCCGGCAGGTACCAGAGGGTAGCACTGGGAGAGGAGGTTTTGGACCCGTGGCCACTTACTTGTGGGGTGCCACAGGGTTCCATCCTCTCCCCGATGCTATTTA
The DNA here is from genome assembly GCF_057233095.1 of Heloderma suspectum. Classification (NCBI taxonomy): domain Eukaryota; kingdom Metazoa; phylum Chordata; class Lepidosauria; order Squamata; family Helodermatidae; genus Heloderma; species Heloderma suspectum. The sequence continues at coordinate 99,812,722 of NC_139461.1, forward strand.
ACATCTATGTGAAGCCGCTGGGGGCTATCATCAGGAGGTTTGGGGTGCAGTGTCATCAATATGCGGATGACACGCAGCTCTACCTCTCGTTTAAATCTTCACCAAGGTTGGCCGTAGAATCCCTGTCCAAATGTCTAGAGATGGTGAGTGGCTGGATGGGGAGGAATAAGCTGAAGCTGAACCCTGACAAGACTGAGGTACTTTTGGTGGGAGACAAGAGGAGGCTGGGGGATGTTGACCTGGTGTTGAATGGGGTATGGTTATCCTTGAAAGACCAGGTCTGCAGCCTGGGGGTCATTTTGGACTCCCAGCTGTCCATGGAGGCTCAGGTGTCAGCTGTGAGCCTGACAGCGCTGTATCAACTCCATCTGATACGGCGGCTGCGCCCCTTCCTTCCCGACCATCTGCTCCCATCGGTAGTACATGCCCTGGTCTCCTCTCGTTTAGACTACTGTAATGCGCTCTACGTGGGGTTACCCTTGAAGACGGTTCGGAAACTGCAGCTGGTACAGAACGCGGCGGCTCGCCTGATTAAAGGCAGCCGCCGGCAAGATCACATCACTCCAGTGCTGAAGGAGTTGCACTGGTTACCAGTTGTTTTCCGGGCCAAATTCAAGGTGTTGGTTTTGACCTTTCAAACCCTATATGGTTCCGGCCCAGCCTATCTTAAGGAGCGTCTCCAGCAGCACCAGACAGGCCGCTTAACAAGATCAGCCTCGGATGGCCTTCTGTCTGTCCCATCAGCCAGGACAGCTAGACTGGTGGGGACGAGGGAGAGGGCCTTTTCTGTAGTGGCCCCCACTCTGTGGAACTCCCTCCCTAGGGAACTCCGTCATGCCCCCTCTTTAATGAGCTTCCGTCGTGCATTAAAAACGTGGCTGTTCAGGCAGGCATTTTGGGTGGGTTAGAATATTTTAGAAAATGTTTTTATTGTAGAATTTTATTGTTTTAAACTGTTTTTATTGTATGTTGTACATCACCCAGAGTGGCTGGGTGACCAGCCAGATGGGTGATTAATAAATTTAATAATAAATAAATAATAAATACCACACAGCCTCCCTTCCCCCCACTTCGAAGTCCCTGGCTAGATGCACAGAATCGCACTTCCAGCCAAAAATGCAGGGCAGCTGGAGCACAGAGGAAAAGATCTCCAAGTTTGGAGACAGCCGACTATCCTGATAGGATTGCACCCTAAGGCATCCCCCATAATCTGCTTGGTCTAGACCAGGCCTCCCCAACCTGGTGTTCTCCAGATGTGTTGATTACAACTCCCACATCCCCAGTCAGACATGATGTCTGACTGTTGTCTGGGAATGATGGAAGTTGTAGTCAATACATCTGGACGGCACCGGGTTGGGAGGGCTGGTCTAGGGCAAGTACATTCACAAAAACACATAAGCCCACATGCAGATGATGTACAAACTATTCTAAAAGTGGTGGGTACCGGCATTTCTCTGTCTTAGAAAGATGCTGGGAAGATAGATAACAGTATATCCTTAACAATTAGAATAGAATTCATAGAAATGTGAAACTGGATAAATGATAATTCTGTTTATATATAAAAAGCACATAATGTAAACAGACGTGACAAGTCATGAGGGGGGTAACAATGGGTTGGATCCAGACTTAGAGTAGACCCACTGAAGTCAGTGGGACTTAGGTTAGTTATGAATAACTTACATTCCATTGATTTCCACTGATCTACTCTAAGTATGACTAAGTCTGGATCTAACCCAATAAATGGGGGCTTTGCAAAACATTTATGAGATGTTCAGATGCTTCAGTAAAATCTAAGAACTATTAGTTATAGCTGGTCATCGCTTTTGATCTAATCAAGCATCTTTAAGTTAATTAGCAGCCCTATACCCCCAAACCCATATTGCACTGTATATGCCTTCCAAGGAAATATGTAGCTGAAAACAGCAGACTTAGGATGAGTTCTTACCATCACCACCCAATCATTAGACTTATTCATGTTTTTTGTCCACGTTTCTCCACACCAGCCAGTCAATCAAGTGGAGCAGGGGTAGAGCATCAACCTGGGCAAGTCTAACTTAATGTCATAGCGATGGGAAGAAATGAACACAGGGCTGTCTCCAATAGTTCACTGCCTCTAATACCAAACTCAGGTTGTGGGTGCTGATAAGACTGCATCCAAACTGGGGCTACTGAGGGTGTCTCTATATGAGGCATTTATTGTGCACTTGTGCTTGTTCACTTACAGAAGTTCATGGGTCCTTTTCATGACACTGTCAACCTTCAATGCCATTTGCGTCGTTTTCAAGGGATAATCTGCCATTTTAAAAGTCACCAAACATGCAGGAATAAACCTAAATCACACGACAAAACAGTGCCATCTGCTGGCGGTATCAACAAAACATATGGGAGGAAACTGGCAAAAATAAAGGGGGAGGGAAACACGTGTATTTCGCTGATCATTAAGTCCGGAAGGCAAAGCTCCAGTAAGACTGTATGATTTTCACTAAATGTGGAAAAGCTCTGAAAAAGATGAGGGTGGTATGGGCATGCTCAGGCGAACCCTAAAGTTTACAGAAGTATATATAAATATAAACATTAACAAATCTAAGAGGGCTTGTTAAAACAGATCAATGAGGACTGAGCATGCTCAGAAGCCACAGAATGTTGAGTCTCAGTTGGAAAAGAAAAACAGGGAAGCTGTGAGGGAAAGGATGGAATGGAATATCCCAGAGGAGGGCAAGTCAGGAGCCCTAAACAGCAGGAGTTTTGCTACGAGGTGAGGGTACACTGCAACACTTTTTTTAATAGTGTGTTTGAAAGGGGTCTCTGTGTGTGTAGGTTTTACACTCTTCAAGTAAGTCATGATATTTTCATTTCTTCTATAAGGCTCGCTAGAAGGTACAAGAACAAATACATAAGGATAAAATGCACAATCCTGCAAAAATTAATCAACTAGCTGAAAGCAATGGAATGGGATTCCATTCTCAATCCTATGATTATTTATTTGGAACTAACTTCCATTGAGTTTGGTGGGGCTTATGCCTCAGTAAGAGTATACAGGATTGTAGCCTTAGGGCACAATCCTAGGCATGTTTAGACAGAAAAAAGTCCTACAACTCCCAGCATCCCCGAGCCAGCCTTTTCTGTCTAAACATGCCTAGGATTGCACCCTTAGGGCACCTCTACACCAGCCTAAAATCCTGCATTTAAAACGGGGCTTTCTGCTTCCATTTTAAATGCAGGATCACAATGACTCCCTTTTTCCCGTGCTTCCATTTCCCCCACCCCCTTCCCCCTCCTTCTCCCTGTATCTGAGTCTCCCATTATCTTTCATTGATCTCACTCCTCTTCTTGCTGCTTTTCATCTTTTCACGGAGGGAACTCAAGAGGAACACAATGGGGTAATTTGATAGCTCATTATCTGCAATCTATTTAAAAATGGAACAAATGGCATTTAGTGCACGAGACGCCTTGAATGATCACGGTGTCATGTAAAGAGCCTGCAAACTTCCCGAAGGAGTAGGGGTGTACGAAACCCCATTACCTGGAGTCTGCTGGGGGTTCTGTGGGGGGGGGAGGTGATCTGGTCCTCCCCCCCCAGAATCCTCCCCGGCCGGCTCCTCTCCGCAGCAACTCCACGGAGCCGCCATAGCGGACGCCATTTGTGTCCCTGTTCTTTACCGTGATAAAGTAAAGATTTACATAGCCTATCATGGGAAGGGAAGGGACGCAAATGGCGTCTGCTAGGTAGGACACCATTCGTGTCCCAATACCCGTCGCGGATGGACCCGGCTGGACCCGGACCCGGCGGTGCCAAGTAGGATCCGGCTGGGTCAGACTTCGTGGGGTGGCGGGGTGGGCTGATCCATTCCACCACGGACTCCGGGGGGGGGGCAGATTCCAAGAATCCGCCCTGGAGTGCGTGGCAGAATTCTCCGCCATCCCTACAAAGGAGGAATCTCAATCACAGGATAAAAGCTCCATGTGAAGAAGCCCTTAGCTAGCTTAAGCCTTGCTGATTTCAATGAAAGCTAGTCCTGGCTAATATTTGCTGTATTGTGGCCCATGCCAATAATTAAAACTTCACCAAGCCATCATTTTTTTCCAGTTTCTAAATTTACATAATATTGTGCTGGGTCTGAAACAAAATATAGTCCCATTGCCCATAAAAATGGCATAGAAATAGCTGATAAACCTTAGACCTAAATTATATTGTTAGACTAAAGAAGTTTAGACTTCTTCTAAGTTTAATTGAGAAACATCCAGTTTATGTTATTAAATGTTAAATAGGAACAAAATTTATTTTAGGCAATCTGGCAATGTGTTGTGGAAGAAGAAAGAATATTTATGATAATAGAATATGAATGTTAATTAATGTATGCCTACTCCAATTATGTGTATTTTTATCCTGTTACTAAAATGAAAGCCCGTTCAATATTTTACAAAGTATAGAGTCCCTACTGGCAAACATAACATCCCTCAAGTTCCTGTATGGTTAGTGAATAAAGCATTTTATCAGACGTGTGTGTAATTGTAGAAAAGCAGAGGAAAAAATGCAGAAACTTTAGCATCTCTGCGATGTAATTTTAATGTTTACTTAGTTTGATGAACATCAGTAATGAACCATCAGTGTGCATGTGCTTATATCAAAATACAAAAAAAGCTTTTTCATGAAAAAATAAAATTATTCAACAGGCAGCAAAGTCAATCTCTTTTCTGTTCATCTGAGTCACACCCTTTTGCCTAAATAATGAATCCATTCTCCAAACGCATCACAGTTTACCATGCTTAAGTAAAGTTCACTGAAATAAAATGGGCCTATGTGTGCCTCTGTGTGCAATCCATACATATACTCCATTTATACAACAGATACTGCTGTATTAAAATACCAGTGTCTTCTATTACACTTCTTTCTTGTTTTTGATCTTCAGACTCTACCGTATAGTAGGGTTGGACGGAACACTTACCTTCCGTTCCGTTCTGTTTCCGCAGGGGGGGGAGGTGCTCCATCCCTCTCCCCAGAATCCTCGACAGGGGGGGAGGCGATCCGTCCCTCCCCCTGGAATCCTGCCCAGCTGGCTCCGCTCCGCAGCCAAGCCGCGGAGCCACCGGCCGGCTCCTGACACCCGCAGCCAGACATCCGGCCGCTGGACAGCCCTGCAGGGACGCAAATGGCGGCTGTCATAGCTGCTGCCATTTGCGTCCCTATATTTAGCCATGATAGGCTATGTAAATATTTACGTAGCCTATCATGGCGGGGGGGGAAAAACCCAGCATACGCAAATGGCGGCGGCTACCGCCATTTATGTACGCTGGGGGGTTTTCCCCCTGCCGTGATAGGCTACGTAAATACTTACGTAGCCTATCACGGCCTCTGCAGGGACGCAAATGGCATCCCTGTGTTAGCCGTGATAGGCTACATAAGTATTTTAGGGATGTATGAAAGGGACTTACCTTGTCCCGCAGCTTTTTTCGCAGTGGGGAGGAGGCGCTTCGCAAATAGCATTGCCCTTATTTTTGCCATAGTCTACGTAAATCTTTACGTAGACTACAGGGACCAAATAAGGAACGCAAATGGCGGCTCCCTATGGGGGCTGCCATTTGCGTACGCGCTTTTTTTTTTCTTCAAAGTCACCCGTGATAGGCTACGTGACGATTAACGTAGCCTATCACGGCTGACTTTGCAAATCTAGCCGTGATAGGCTACGTTAATCGTTATGTAGCCTATCACGGGGGTGGTGTTTTTTTTTTAAACTTTCCTTGTAATGCCGGCGGCGGCAGCCGGTCAAAAGACCGGCTGCTGCCCCCGCCCCTGACGAAGACCCGACGATCCGCCGCCGGGACCCGCCGCCGGGAGGGACATTCATGAAAGGTAAGTCCCATCTCGGGGGGGACGGGGGGGCAGAGAATTTCACCACCGATTTCGGGGGGCCAAATGTGTTGGCGCTCGGCCCCCTGAAGTTTCGGGGAGAAATTCTCCCCCATCCCTAATGTATTTACATAGCCTATCACAGCTATGAAGAGGAAGTGAATGGCAGCCGCAGGACGGCTGCCATTCACAAAGCAGCGCGGATGGGAGCAGGTAAGTGCTCCGTTTCGCACGCCTTTTGTGGGTTGGGGGGTGGGGGCTTCGTTCCACAATGAATTTTGGGGGCCAAATGCACTGGCATTCGGCCTCACTGAAATCCATCGCGGAATTCTCTGACATCCCTACTGTATAGCATCTCTTAGACACAGCCACTTGCACGTAGTTGGAAAGATGCCCTGTACCCAATATTTGAGATACACCTAGATTCAGTGATGCACAGAAGAGACTGAACTACTTACCTAGATATGCTGTCAACACCACCTTGAGGGCTTTTTAGCATATATGGTGGTATAGAAATGTTAATAATAAAATAAATAAATATCTCAAAATGGTGCTGTTGTTTTGATTTTTCCTAATGCTCAGGTCCAGGACAAGTCACATATTCTTAAAACCCAAAAGTATTTAAACACACACACACACACACACACACACACAATAACATATTGTGCATGCGGCAGCGAACCTTCTTAAAACAATTGGCTGGGTTGCTGGGATGTCATAGAATTTACCTAAAAATTCTCAGTGCCTATCTGCAAGAGACAGTTCAGGATCCAGTCTTTGTAAAGAAAAAAAAGTGGGAGGAGGGACAGTTATCTGTTTGGCTGGCAGTACAACCTCCACAAGCCCTACGGACATAGGATAGGATCTGTCTAAAGCAGTCGGAGGAAAAGACTGGAACACTGTTGGTACAAAATACAATAGCTAATTACTAGGACTATAGCTCATTAGCCTTGAAACAATTGCAAAACCTACTGACCCTCTCTGAGCATAATTCAAGGTGCTAGTTGTTATTTTTAAACCCCTAAACAGCCTGGGACCTGAGTACCTAAAGAACTGCCTTTTTCCTGCAGGAAACTGCTTATGTTCTTAAGAACATCCTCAGAGGCCCTTCACTGAGTCCCTTCTCCCTCCATTTTCTGAGATGAGGTGTGTAGCGACAGTGGAGAGGGCCTTCCCTATTGTGGCACATGCTCTATGGAACTCTTGCTCCAAAGAGATTCACCTAACACTGACCCTTGAGGTCTTTTTTCCACACCAGGTGATGAACTTTTTATTTGTCTGGGCTTTTTCAAAGTCAACTCTTAGATCTGTTTTCCACTGAAGTTCTATTTATTTTTAATGAGATTGCATGAACAGAGCAAGCAGTGCGTGGTCAAGTAGGGCATTCAGCAAATGATGGCTGGCAGAGGCAAGGGGTAGTGTGGCCACTTATGCAGTGCCACAAAAGAGGACACAAGGGGACACCAAGTTGCATAACGTTTGCATATGCACATTTATATGTATATGTACAAAGGTAGAGATAATAACTATAATTTAAATTTATTTAAATTATACTATATTGTTATGATGATTTGAATAATAATTATAATTATACTATAATTATAATAATTATTTTATGGTTACTATACTACATTATTTTATAGCATAATTTATCATTTCTGAGGGGACACCAAGTTACATAACATTTGCATTTGCATATTTATGTGTGCAGGTGCAAATGTAGAGATAATAACTATAATTTAAATTTAAAGACAATACACCTCACCACAGTGGAGAAGAGGTGGCCTGTGTTCCTGCTCAGTCTGCAGTCCAGGCGTTAACTGTTGATGGGCAACTTCAAGGCTGCTGTCCCTCCTCATGGGCAGAATCCAATGGGGAGCTTATGCCCCCACTGATTCACTTACGCCCTGCCAATTCCATTGAGCAAGTGGCCCCCTGCTTGCACAACACCAATTTAGCTCTTCTGGACCAACTCTAAATGGGCAGAAACACGCATTTCTGAAAGGAGGCAGCTTGGTGGAACTTGCATAAGGGAGCACCGCCAACCTGCCTCCTTCTAGAAATGAGTGTTTCTGCTTATTCCAGGGCTTCCCCTAGGAAGTGCTAAATCTCCCTTGCATAAGTGATGGGTCCCGCTTGTGCACTGCAATCGATGGGACCCACCATTTGCAGCAGGGGGGGGCAGAGAAGAATCAGTGGGGGCATAAGCACCCTGTTGGATTCTACCCCATTATTGTTTGATTTTAAACTAGACTTGGACTGGACACCACTTCAAATAGAGGACACCTTCAAACTAGAGGACTGTTCTCTGCCAGCTCTCCAGAATTGAGGACTGTCCTTTGTAAAGTAGGGCACCTGGCCACACTAGGAGTTAAAAGGAAAAGGGGCCAAGGAGGACACTACATTAAAAAAAAAAACTCACATGTGGCTTAGGAATGAGATATACAATATATTGTTAGCAAGATGAATGTGTACAGGAAGTGGAGCTTTGGAAATGTGGACTCTGTGGGCCCGGCAGCCAAGGGGGCTTCTTCTTCTACTGGCAATTAATCTCTCCAGTATTTTGCAGTTGTATGGTATGTTCATTTGGGATGTTCATTTTTCTTCCAGGTTGATTTTATAATAAAAGCGACAAGGTCCCTGTCTTTCTTGACATCTTTTCAGCCAGCAAGAATGTCTCTGTATCGAGTGATTCCAAAGGGAGATGAGAGACGCAGCAGAAATTGGTCTGTGCAGCTTCTCTCCTTGCTTTGCAATCACATTTGCACACCAGTGTCTTCTGGAATCAGATACTGTATGAAATAACAGAGGAGACAGTAAATTGACAATAAAAATGTATGTCTCTGAATCTGATGGAGTAACAGGGCTATGATATCACTGCTTCTATGCAATGAGGCTGACTGCCAGACAGAATGCAAACATTACAAAGACAAGAAACTTTCTCCTATCTGGAAGCGCAGTCTGGCTGCCTCTCGTCTTAGTACTATTGATTATGCTCCCAAAAGGTCATAAATTACTGTAAGAGTTATTTTTAAGAATATTTGCTGAGCCTGACCTGTCAAGAGAGGTTAATCTAATGACTTTCCTACCTCTAGCCAGAAGAGAGAAGAACACACAAGAGAGACAGAGACAGAGAGAGAGAGAGAGAGAGAGTCCAAGAGACAGATTTCTTCTTAAAAACTGCTATTTGGCATTCATATTTATTCTATCTTGCTACTACAAAAATAAAATTACCTAACAACCTCAGAATAAACTCTCTGGATGGGGAAAGGAAGGATGCAAAAAAAAAACCTGTAGAAAATCCAAATACTGCAGATGCTATGAAGAATGTATTATCTGGACGTGAACCCTGGGTGATGTGCTCAAGTGATTAATTTGGTGTAAAACCGAATAACAACATGGCTGAAATGAAATGGCTGAATATAGTTTATTTGTAGCAAATTGAACCGAATAGCCAAAGAGTACATTGTACAAAATGCACAGGGTATTCAGTTTTGGATAATAAATTTGCAGAGTACCTGAAGATTAGAGAGCTTCTTCAGGACCAAAAGCAGTTTGGTCACAGCAGTTTCACAGTGAAAGCTCAAGCCTAACCCCTTATTCATAGAATCATAGACTCAAAGGGTGGGAAGGGACCTACAAGACCATCGAGTCCAACCCCCTGCTCAATGCAGGAAGTCTGATTCCCAGGCAGTCTCCCATCCAAGTACTAACCACGGCTGACCCTGGTTAGCTTCTGAGATCAGCATCTCTTACTGATAGTTGCTTAGGTTCATGCAACTGCATATGGCTCCTCCTCTCTGTCAACTGTCGTTTAGTAGCAGCCATTCCACCCGGCTTCAGCAGTGAGAGAGATGGGATGGCAGGGCCCACCCCATCGATTCTGCTGAGAGACAAGGAGCTTTTGGTTCCTCCCTGAACAGTTTCCATTCAAACTGGTCATTCTAAGAACTTCAAAACTTTAAGAACGGGTACCTAGCTTAGCTTGTCTTCCTCCTCCCTCCCTGTCCATTTTTCCTTTTGTGTTGTGCCTTTTATTCTAAGCCTACAGACATGGACAGCTTCTTCATATGGAGCTTTGCTCACTCACAGAAGTTTGTGGTCCCTTTGGATGATGCCTTGAACCTCCAGGGCATCTCCTGCACTAAATGACCTTTATTCCATTTTTAAATAGATTGGAGATAATAAGGTATCAAATTACCCCACTTGTGTTCTGCATGAGTTGCCTCCATGAAAAAGGAGAAGCCACGAGAAGAGGAGCTAGTTCAATGAAACATATGGAAGACTCAGATAAGGGGGAGAAGGAGAGGGAAAGGAAGCACGTATAAAGGGAGTCCGTTGTGATCCTGTATTTAAAACAGAAGCAGAATGCTCCATTTTAAATGTGGGATTTTAGGCTGGTGGAAGATGCTGGGACTGATTTTATTCCTCTTGCATAAGCCATCCTAGGAGCCTTCTTGGCTAAAGAGTGGGCTAACAATGCTTGAAATAATATGCTCAAATTCATTAATCTCTTCTTAACTTTGTCTCTCCCATTTCTCCCCTCCTTCTGTTGTCTCTTCTGCTGCTGAAATTTAGATTAGACATTCCTTGGCACAATTACAAATATGTGAAGGATTCAATATTTCTACATGTAATATTATTTATTTATTTTAAAAATGTATAAGCCTTTTAGAGTAAGCCCTCCCAAGATGGGGTTCAACAAAACTTAAAATGATAAAGCATAATAAAAGAATAACAAGGATAACATCAGAAGTAACTGTTAACACCAGGCAGCAGCATATGCACAATGGCCCCAGTCGTACCAATGTAATGATGAGCAGAATCGAGCAGAATCTCATTGAACATGAAGGGTGATGGTAGGAGAGGATGATTAGAGGAGGAGGATGGTAGGAGAGGATAATTCATACAGACAAATAGTCATCTTCCAGTTGAAATTAGGAATGTGCAAACTCACCCCTATCCGGGTTCTCTGGGTCCCCACCCAGCCCCTGTCCCCACTTGCTGGTCCCCGGACAGCACTTGAGCCCCTCCCATGCTCAGCAAGCAGCCCACACTTACGCCAGTGGCCTCATCAAGCTCCGCAGTTGCCATTTTCTGAAAAATAAAATGGTGATCGCAAAAATGCACATATTTGCGTATGTGCGAAAATGCGCATTTTCATAAAAATGCACATTTTTGTGTATATGCAAATATGCGCATTTGCAAAATGCGCATTTTCACACATACGCAAATATATGCTTTCCATGATCGCCATTTTATTTTTCAGGAAATGGAAACTGCGGAGCTCAACAAGGCTGCTGGGGTGAGTGCAGGCCATCCGCCAAGTGTGGGCAGGGGGTGGGCAGGGGCTCAGTGAGCAGTTCTTGGGGGTGTGGGCAGGAGGGTTTCTGCCAGATTTCCGGACAGAATCAGGTGCCCATGCCATCCCTAGCGGAAATGAATCAGCAGCAGCTAGTGGAAACAACACAACACCACAGAGTCATATGTTCTGAGCATCGCACAGCAGATAACCATCTGGCCACCCTGGCTGCTGAACTTCCCAAAGGCAGCCCTGTCAAGAGAATGTTAGAATGGTGGAATCTCCATTTGACGTGACTGGCCAGGCATGACCTTTCCATGAAGGTGTGCGACTGGCACACCAGTCAAAGCTGCCGCCAAGGGCTCCTTTGCCTTGTGCTGATTAAGCTTTAGTCTGTTCACCCATAAATCATAAAAGGGCTTAACATGTCTTTGACCAAAAGGGGCTTCTTTTTCTGAAATAAGGTATTTATTCATTATTTTTATCCCACCCTGAGCTTTAAGGAGCTCAGGGTGGCATACAAGGTTCTTCCCCCATCTATTTTCTCCTCACAACAACCCTGTGAGATCGGTTAGGCTGAGAGGTAGCGATGGGCCCACAGTTGCCTAACAAGTGTTGTGGCTGAGTGAGAATTCAAACCTAGGTCTTCATCCTGGTCCGACACTACACTGGCTCTCAAAGCACATAGCAGAAATGGAACAGAAAATGCACACATTGAATAGGACTCTGTACTCTATATTCCTATACTTGATCCCCTACTCATCTCTCTCTCTCTCTCACACACACACACACTCACACATGCTCTCCTGCTGATATCCTGGAAGAGAAGGACATAGCTATGCTATCATGTAGTCTTTTTCACCTTGGTTTCTTTATCCTTTGAACCACAAGTTGGGGGGAGGGGTATGGAGAGGGGGAGGTTGTGATCCATCTATTTCATTAAACTGTGCTTGTGTTGTGGGATTCAACACATGCATGAACATTAACTTCGAAGACTGTAGAAGCCCTGTTCTCTTTCTTCATCTCCCTTTCTCTTCTCTTCCCTTCCCTTTCGTACTTGGAGGCAGATCTGATTAATTTTACTGCAGCTGAAAATCATGCAAATATAGTTGAGAAAGAGGCATTTAATGCTTTATTGCTCTTGCACACAGCACAAATAGCACCTCCAGTGCTAACGCTGCTAAGTGTTTTTAGTGTTATTCCACTATACAGTACATCACAATGTTAATTTTCCACATTACTTTATTCCCTCTCTAGCCCATATTTTACAAGAGAGAAAACAAACTGCTTGTAATTACACTGCATGCCAGGACAAATTAAGTAAACACGCATTTTTAATGCTTTTGGCTGTTAGGGTGAGAAACAAAGGGCTCGAGTTAAGGTCAATATTAGAGTTATGCAATTGCTCTGGGATACAAAAAGATAAATGCCGGTGATTGAACACTGGTAACATGGAAACTATCCTTGCCAAACTCTTGAAAATAACATCCTTCCTTTGCGACAAGGCCAGTGCTCTACCTAGTTTACATTTCCTTTCACGGGGGGGGGGGGGGGATACCAATACCAATAATAAATAATAATAATAAACTAATGGGAAAATCTATTGTATCATTAGTGAGGTGATAAATCAGCAAAAGGTAAATTAGAGGACAGCTATCTATGCTTCAGTCTATTGCCACAATGCAAAAGAGACAGAAAGAAAGAAAACAAGTCCTCTGCTCTTTCAGTAGGACTGTTGTTGTGACGCCGATAAAGGTTAACTGCAACTATGAGGGATACCGAAGGTGATGGTTGCTGATACCTGTATAAATCTGATGGCTAGATTTACACAGTTGTGTTGGAGAAAAAATCGAGGCCTGGTGAGTTTATGGATTTGTGTGCAAAACAATATATTCAATGCATTTTCTCCTATTAATAGAAAGAGCCGATTGCATCCTCTTGTATGTCAAACACTTTCTGCCCATGAATAACTAACTGGTCAGGGAGAAGGATTCTAGCCTACTGTTTTCCCTGACATGCTAGTCCCATATGTTTGGGGATTTCTTTAACAAGAGTGAGCATTTGAACATGCAGCCCCCAAGAGATGGTGTTGAAGAAGGGCAGGATAGACAGTCACCTGTAATTAGAACTCAGGAGCCACTCCTGTCTCTCTGCTTCTCTCCTTCCCTCTATTTCCAGTGTTCAGGCTGCGAGTGCCATTGCATATGTAGCCAAAACAGCACCACCCACACACAAGAGTGAGGTAGAAGCAGGCTTGGGGGAACCCCAGGGTTTGCAGAAGTACAAAAAGCCTTTAGAAAAATAACCCGAAACACCCCAGCAAGAACTACTGAACACAGTGGAGGCCAGTGGCTGATGCCAGAGGGGCGGTGAATCTTGGATAGCTCCTTTAGAGTTCTGACTGAGACCCAGGGTGAATTCACCATCCCACTGATTGAACATGTTCTGTGGCCACAGAACACTGACTGACTGTTGCGGGGGGGCAGGGGGGGAGAAAAACCAAAAGATGGGGGAGGAATAGAGTGGATGGAACCATGAATAGCAGTACTCTACTCTGCAACATTGTTATATAAACAAAGTAAACCAATGGGCCTATGTCAGGGGAGGGAAACCAGATTAACATCTCTCTCAGACCAAGCTGGCAGGTTGGATGATATCAAGGGGTGGGATTTCACCTCGGAAGCCCCACCCCTCCCATGATGCAATCTGCCCCATGCCATGCCACCCACTTAAAAAAAGATCTCCATGCAGAGAGAGACATGGGGCTTCATGCCTCCTGCATGGAGAAAGAGACTCATCTGGAGCTTGCAAGAGCCAACTCCTTCAAGCCTTGGACAAGTTGGGTTGCTCCTTCCTGCACTGCTCACACCCTAATCAGGACACAAGTGGTGTGGGAATGGTCTCAGCTGGGACCTGCAGGAGCAGTGGGTCCCTCTAGGGCATGGGCAGCACTGGATACTGCCCAAAGCATTTGCTCGACCACCAAGCTACAGCCCTTCTCCCTTCCTGTCCTGCCTAGGCCTTTCTGGAAACTAGAGGTATAAATCACACGTGTTAAGCATATCCCAACACATTTCAGCAGTGGGAAGGGAATTTCTAAATGAAATCAAGAGCCTCTAGGCAGTCATGCAGATTGGGTCCAAGAGGAGAGGGCGAGCAAATGGTCACTGTGACAAGGAGGTGGAGATGGGCTCACTGAGGGCATTCTGCCCAAGGGCCCCCTCAAATCTGGAACCAGCACTGCCATACGTGTAATGGTTCAGTTCACATCATGGTGATGCAACAGTAGAAACAAACTGGAAAACTCCAGCATTTTCCTACCTCACTAATTTTCAGAATGGAAAAGCTCTGTTTTTGAAAATCAAAGGTTCATAAAGGGCTTGTAAAAGTTTAGTGAATGAGGCCCATAACCTATTGATCCCCTTGTATTCAATCCAATTCACTTGAGTCAGAGCATGCGGTAAATAATGATGCTGATGTTATGAGGATCTTTCCATCCTTATGAACAGTAGTTCACTCGTATCCTGTTATAATGATAATGTTGCTGATTTACAGAGGCTACCCAAGTTAAGTTATTAATTAGAAGATGCATTACCCAACTGCAAAACATTGCTCTGACTGAGCTATTGGTGCCCAACGACCTCAGAAGACAAAGGATGCCATTTTACAAAATCTAGTTAACATATCAAAGAGCAGTAAATGTGCAAATTGCTGTCATAAGGAATCCTTTATTGCTTTCCCTTTTCAGAATCGGGAGCCCCCCTCCCCCACGCTCTCTATTCTAGCCCCTTTGACAAGGTTACTCATTGGAAAGAAAAGCAGCTATTTTATGCTCTTCAGATGTTTACCTTCTGTAAAAAACACTTCAAAGAATGCTTATGGGACCCTCCCATCACCCAGCAAACACTTTAAACCCATTGTTGTGATGGATGGATCCTTCCTGCAGATTTAATAAATATAAGCAGAAGCCAGATCTGGGGGGGGGGGTCCCCCCCAAGGCCAGCTGTCTGCACAATAGGCAAATCGCTCATGGGTGGCCTATGTGGACACGGCTCTTTAGAAAAAGCCTAAATAACTATTTAATGCTTTCTGTCTTGGTGTCTCCACCAAGTTAGTGCTATTTGTGCTTGTTCAACACTTAATTTTATTTTTCTGCCAAGCCGGATGGATCATAGGTATCCCGGGCAAATATTCAGACATTCTACATGTAGGAGCAGAAGTCAGGTCAATTCTTGCATGAAGTTTGATAATTTCTATACTTACAGGTGGGTTAATATAGACATCTATTTACCAAATGGTAACTTGGCTGCAAGCATGCAATCAAATGATGGTAACCCCATCATTTGTAGCAGCCACCTGCATGGTAAAAAGAATTTTACCATGTCCTTCATTTCCCAGATCTCTGATAGGGTATGGATATGCATTAAAACTCTTTTCACAGTCTGAACACTGTACTCAGGCTATGGATGTGGGTTAAAACTCTTTCTGAACACTGTACTCAGCTCTGGTGAACTCAAAAAGTATGCTGCTTTCACAAATATGTCCATTTATTACAAAATGGCCCCATGTCCACAAAGTCTAATCACTGATCACAGCTATAAGAAACTGCCCAACAAACTGGGCTACAATTCAGTCATTTGTAGACCCAGTAACAGTTATAGGATGAAAAGCTCAGCATGGAAAAAGCTAAACAAATTCTGTAATATATACTAAGAAAATAAGCACTGGGTTGAATCCAGTCTGTCACACTTTAAGGATGCAATCCCAGGCATGTTTAGGCAGAAAAAAGTCCTACAACAGGCTTGGGCTGATGAGAGTTATAGACAAAAGCATCTAGAAGGCCTCAAGTTGCCCATCCCTGGTCTAGAACAATATGACTATAATTGTTTTGCTAAACCAATGTTGAGAAACCACCAAAGGAACCATCTAGAACAGGGGTGAGGAATGTGCAGCCCTCCATATAGTGCTGGACTGAAAGTCCCCATCAGTCATATAGCCAGCATAGTCACATGTTCCCCATTCATGAGCTAGAGATACTTTCATAAATCCCACAAACCTGGATATCTTTATTCTGGGCAAAATAAATGAGCAATTTATTTGGTAGCGTCAGAAATATCAACAAAGAAATAAATACTACACTATGGCTGCAATCTTTTGCCCACTTACCCAGAAGTAGGACTTACTACAAAGTAAACAGGTATAGGATTGTGCATTACAAGGCTATGGGGTAGAACCCCAGTCCTGGAAAACAAAGGTGTAGAAAAGTAAGCAAGATTTAGCTGCATCCATATTTTTTAATTATTATTTATTTCATTTCTATACACCCCATAGCCGAAGTTCTCTGAGCAGTTTACAATTCATAAAAATACATCAGCATTACAAAATACAACATAATAAAAATAAAATAAAATTTTAACACAGAAAAGTTAAAACAACGTAAACACAATTGAAGTAAACAATTTAATTGTGTTTGCTTTAAATTACTCCACTCTTTCCACACAGAGTTGAAATATTAAAGTGCATCTTTAACAGCATGAAAGGTTGGACTCAATTCACTAATCAAAATTTGTACACTGATCCTATCCTTCGCATTTGAAAGAATACAGAAACAAGCTAAAATGGTAATTTCAGCTATGTGTCCACAAGTATTGAATCTGTTCTTAACTATATAGGTTTTGTTTTATTTATTAGAATTTCTAGGCAGAACTTCAATTATAGCTCTTAGAGTGTCTTACAAACAGAAACATAAAATCCAGTATATAATCAACAAATAAACAACCAACAGCAGGCTGTTAAAACTAGCATAGAACAGAGGCAATAAGCAAAGCTGAAGAAGCTAAACGTCAAAACCTAAAAACCCTGGGCAATTCTTTTTAATGTTTTCACCTTGTGCCTCCCCTCCCGCCCAATATAAAGATGTTGCCAGGCAAGACGCTTTTGGAAGCGAGTTCCAAAGACAGAGTGCCATGACTGAGAAGGCTGCAATGTACATGCTGGCTGGGGCTGATGGGAGTTGCAGTCCAAAACATATGAAGGACACCAGGTTGGAGGAGGCTGCACTAGCACAAACTTCCACTGTCATGGCTTTGGACTGGCCTGAGAAAAGGATCATACTGCATTTGTCCTGGTTTTATTTTACTTTTTCCCCTCTAAAGTTATATGCAATTAGATATTAACAGGAACGCCCCAAAAAAGTTCATATATGAGAGCCTTATTGTGACTTATTGAAGATAAATTACCTAAGTCTAAATGACAGCCCTTTTCAGACACTCAGCTGTATAGGAGCTGCTTCTCTCTCATGCTTTCCAGTGCAGCTGTGGAATGTGTGAACATCACCGTAAGATGGATAGGATCAGGCAGACAGGTCTTCCCCACCCATTCATCCCCTTCCTGTCCAGTATCTCCCACTGTCAGGTGTGGCCACCCCATCTGGTGAACCAGTGAACTGCAGATGGCAATCCTCTCAGTGAAGTACCTTCAGGCCTTGGACTGACTCTGCCCACCCTGGGTGGCCATTGGATCCTACTGGGCAGGAAGAAATAGTGGCCTGCCTATACGCTGCTGTTTCTGGACAGGCGGGCAGGCAGGCAGAGCTTGACAGTGAGAGGGAGACGACTCCCCTGCTCTCTCTGTCTGCTCATCTCCTGCACTCTTGCTGCCAGACTTCTCTGCCCCTAGCCACCCAGACCAGCACTGCCTCCATATGTGCAGGAGCACACCGGTTGTGGTGTAACGCCCAGGAGCTTTTCCCCTGCTCAAGTGTTTCCTGCAATGCAGGCAACTAGGCTATCTAGGATATCGAAATGGTCCTGCACAACACTTTGCTGCTTCTGTGGCAACCCAGGCTCAGCTGCAATCTGAGGGACCACCTCAGCAGCAGGGACACTTCAGAGGAGGCACTGCTTGGCACTGGTAGCTCTGCCTCTCCTCCCCCAGTGCTCATGACTGGAATGCTGCTGCCTCTTTCAGAGGAGATATGAGGGCTGTCAAAAAGATCCCATGCTTCAGCTTCAGTGTCTACCGCAGCCTTCCCAACCTGGTGCCCTCAAGATGTGTTGGACTGCAATTCCCATAATTCCTAGCCAGCATGCAGCCTGCTCTGCTCTCCACCCCCTAATTTCCCTGCTGACTTCAGGTGCAGTGGAGGATGTCATCCCATCATCAATGGTGAAGACAGATTCACCTGACAGCCCAGTTGGCTTTTGTAAATGGAATGGAAGGGGCACTATCTTGTTTGACACCTCGGGCAGCCAGATGCCTTGGGCTGGTGCTGTATCCACACACTGGAACGAACACAGGGGGAAAGAAAAATATTAGAATACGGAGACGAGAAACACAGAGAGATTAACACAGAAAACACTGAATTTAAATCAAACCTAAATGCTACAAACACAGTTTTTTCCACAGTTCTTTAGATATTCTCTATAAAACACAGACAACTTAGACAATGAAGAAAGCCTGAGCAATTATTTGAAAATGTTGCCACATTTCCTAAAATTCAATAGGGTGAGGCTCATAGATAGCTTCTCCCAGGCTCTGGAACTCCCTGCCAAAGAAGGCCAGGCAAGTTCAGTCTTGGTCATCCTTCCACCACCACAGTTTTATTCAGACGGGCTTTTGGCATCTAAGCTGATTTGCCACTAAAGTCGCTTTTAATCTAGTCATTACTGTTCTTCCTTTCTTATTGATGTGTTTTTATTTGTGTTTTTATTGGATGAGTTTTAATGTTTTCATTATAACTTTGCTGTTTTATCTGTATGTCATTGTTAGCCGGGATACAAGGCAGGCTACAAATTCAATCCATCGATCTATAAAGGAAGGTTCTGCACTGGGGACCCTGTCAAGAAGACTCCTACTTTCTTAGATCTTCTGAGAACCCCAAGCTCTCCTGAAATTTGACCATTGGATAGAAAGGCTTTGGAAGAGAACAAGTGATTGCATAGGCAAATGGGCTCCCTGGGCTCTGAGAACAAGAGGAAAGTGCATAGATGGTGTACCACTAGCGTAGATAACCCCATGCACCTTCTTGTAGCAATTATTATTGATCTCAGTGTTAATAACAATTATTAGCATGTGTGGCCTGAAAGTGTTCACTTACACAGATGTTATTGGGCCATGTACATGGAAATTCTGAAATGTAATCTTTGAACAGTTCCAGAACCGACGCATATACTCCCCGCCCCCTTCCCATCCTGTGTAAAACATCCACCCCCACGTGCATATTATCCTGCCACCCACTATGCATATACCCAAAGCTCCATAGTTCCCATTAATCGTAAGAAGAATAGCAATTATAACAACACATGAGGGTATGCTGCCCTGGTGTTCAAAATGTCCTGCACACGATTTTGATCACTGTTCTATCATCTCACATTGTGTGGAAGGAGGGCTATCCGCACAGGAAGGCTTTGTCAAAGTCAGAAAGAGAGGTCTCTCTGTTGTGCTGATGGCTTATTAAGGAGAATTGCAAATACAGCCTTAAACATATTTGATAACAGCCCTTCCCACCTATCACTCTCTGCCTTCTCCACTCTATCCCCTCAGGTTTTTCCTACAGCTGATGACAATTAAATCTATGGATGTAAAGAACTCACCTCACACCACTCTGCTGTAATTATAACTTTGCTGCTGACTTCCAGATCTGACAGGCTCCATCTTGTCTGCCCCTTGCTGCTGTGGCTTTTATTTACAATCTCAACAACATCTTGAAGAAAATGACTGGCACCGATGCCAGGGATCCATGACAGATATATTACAAAATGGTAGTAGGAGCAAATCTTGAAAGACAGAGGATGGGGGAGGGGGACTTAGATAATGGGCATTCATGCCAAAAAAAAAAAATCCTGTATGCACTCTAGAGAAACATTGCCCTTTGCTGATAAAATAAATAAATGAAACTTGAAACGAAAAAAAAATGACTATATTCCAACAGTTATGTAAACTTTCCTAGAATCACTAAACTTCTGTAATAAAATTGATACAGTTGGCATCTCTGTTTTTTATACCAACCCATGGTAAGGGACTATTTTTTAACAGATATGCAGAAGTCTACTTACTGAGTAGGCTTCAAGTCAGGAAGAATCATATTTTGGCCCTGCCCACTTTGTCTTTGTCACCATGCACAAATGGAATGTAGCCCCTGAGATCTACCAGATTGGAATTTGGCCCTTGGAGTGAAAAAGTTTCACCACCCCTGGTGTCAATCCAGGCTTAATGTAAAGCCCTAAATACCTTGGATCCACAGCAATTAAGGGAATGCCTGCTCCCATTTGAGCCGCCCTATCTCTTAATTCATCAGAGGGAATGTCTAAAGCTTGAAAGTTGAAGAGGGAGTAGGGCCTTCTCAGTGGTTGCTCCTTCACTGTAGAACTCCCTGCCTAGGAAATCCACCAAACTAATCCCTTTCCTGTTTTTGTTTTGTTTTTGTTTTTTTAGGAAACTAGCAAATGTGTTTCTGTTTTGTAAAGACTTTGAAGTAGTCACCTAATTGTTGATTGTACTCATTCCCCTGATTTCTGTGTGCTTTCTCTTACTGGTTGTGATTGGTGTTTTTTATCTGGATGATTTATTAATTTTGAATGGACAAAATGTTTTTTAGTTTATGTAGGCCGATCTCAGTATCACTCTAGATAAAAGGATAAAGAAGAGGGCTAGAAATTCAGTACAATTACAGGTGCAATCCTATAGGGATGGCTGTAAGCCTCTGAATTTGGATGTCTACAGCTATCCAATGCAGAGGAGGAGGCGCGGCAGAGGCGATCTTCACCTCTATGCTTCCCCCACTCTGCATTTTACTTAGGTGGGTGTTTTCTCCCATCTAGCTGTGGTGTCAGGGAGTGGGAGGGAAGGAGGCCTGGGGATACTACGTAAGCCGTCCCTTCCCCTCCCTGCCCACCAGCATGCCCCTTTCCCTTCCCTCCGAGGTCACCTTTGCAACCCTGCCCACCAGCACACCTCCTTTCCCTTCCCTCCAAGGCAGCTGGCGCTGTTCTTTCCAATGCTGGCTGTGGGGGGGGGAGAGGGGAGCTCAGACTCTGTCTTGGGGCCATAGGATTGCTCTGAATTAATTAATGAAGAGTCTAGCAGCAGGAGTAGATGCTCAGATGTGCCAACTGTGTAAACAAATGGCAGGCAAAAAGTGATCTGCAGTAGGGCACTGTGCAGGCAAGAACAAAAGAAGGCAGCAGACATTTCTACATGTGCTAATGCATCCATAAGGCTGGAAGACGCATCCCTCAAGCAAATCAGAATGGTGGTGCATTTCTGAGCAGGGTTGCCCATTGGAATGGAGCCCAAAGGGATCCTTTCCCAGCTTGGTCTTTTTTCATAAAGTGTCTGTGGGCGGGTCGGTGGTGTGGGGCGGCGGGAGCACTGAAGGCAAAGCTCCTGAAAAGCAACTCTTGCTCAGATTTTGGAAATTGATTAATGATTAAACATATTTAGATTGGTCCCTTGCAAAGTAGTAAAGATTTGCTGATGACACAGATGCATTCTTGAGGGAAATGGATGTTAATTGCTGTCTAGACATTTTATTACTACAGTGGGGCACTAGCCATTGACCAGCTCTCTCCTTCTCCTTCTCTTTTCTTTTTTTAACACATTAGGCCAGGCTAAAGTGTTTGCTTGTTTTTGCAGAGATAACAATATGGTTTCAGGGTGGTATGTAACTGAGAAGGCCGAGATACCGATCGCAATTGTTTCAAGAGAAATTCAACAGGCAGGTTTCCACATGGTATGAACGATATTTATTTTATGCAATCCAAATTTCCCAAGCTTGTAAAATATAAACTATAAATCTATTTTCATTTTTTAATAGATTCGGTCTACTAGACAATGTATGCATTGGATAGGTGGCTGAGATCTCTCCCCCAATGCCTCCCTTCCCCTGAGTCAATGTTTCATTTTGAAGTAAGTCTTTAACTAGTTTCACAATGGTTGATGAAAAACTCTGCCTGCTCACAAAATAGGGAAAGAAATCACTGTAAAGTTTGAGGCCTGTATGTACTCCTCTTTTTATAACTTACCTCATATCCAAATGCTACTAACTATTAAGAAAGAAAAGTATCATGGATTTTTTTCCCTTGATGCCTCTTCTGTGTAATATATAAACACTGGAAAACATGCAAAGAAGTTGGAATGAAAAGTAATTGTAACGAAGGCAGGTAATGTTTGCACTATCATAAAAATGTATCATATCAAAATACATTAAGATGCTTATCTGTAAGTCCTCTTAACTCCTGTTCAACATGCACACACACGCGCACACACACAGAGGTACTCCTGCATGCATGCACAGCAATGATAACACAATGTAAAGAGGTGTTACAAAAAATACACATTAACTTGTTGCAGTTAATGTTGGATGTTTAGACAGTCCTGTAGAACATGGGTGTGGAAACTCTTTCAGTGCAAGGGCTGAATTCCAAGCTGAGAAAGGTCTCAGGAAACACATCCCATACGTGGGCAAGGCCAAAGGCAGAGTGGGTGTGGTCAAAGGCAGAGTGGGCAGGGCCAAATGTAATATTTATCCATTTTAAGCCTACTCAGAAGTAAGCAGGTCAAGCTTCTGCATGTCTACCCAGACATAAGCGGGACTGATTCACTCAGCAGCATTTTCAGATAGCATCCAAATACTAAGCCTCTACAGGTCTAGTCAGGAGTAAGCATGATCAGCATGTCTACTCACAAGTAAGCAGGACAATCCTCAGAAGTACACAGGACTGTGCCCCTCAGCAGCTTCCTCCCCAAGCCCCACCCAGCTGATTGGAGATAAGAGCTTTCCCCTGCTGAGCACAGAGAAAGGCAGCCTTCTTCAGTGCTCAGCAGGGGAAAGCTCTTACCTCTGATCAGTTGTTGATTGGAGATAAGAGCTTTTCCTTGCTGGGATAGAGGGTGGGGTCTGGTGAAGAAGTTCGCAGGCCAGGTATGCCATATCCAGTTCATGGGCCAGAAAATCCCTATGCCTGATATAGGATGAGAAAAGGCCCAGG
Source organism: Heloderma suspectum (assembly GCF_057233095.1). Lineage (NCBI taxonomy): Eukaryota > Metazoa > Chordata > Lepidosauria > Squamata > Helodermatidae > Heloderma > Heloderma suspectum. Next base: position 99,835,862 of record NC_139461.1, read on the forward strand.
TTAGGTATGATGTGATTTCAACTCATACTACCTAAAAAAATGAAGATTGTGATCTTTCTCCAAGACTTGTTTTCCATAAAGATTACAAAGAAAATATGATGTGGTGGGGGTTGGGGGGCTGTTTTTTTAAATCCACTGAAGCAAATAAAGGTAAACAGAGGGTCCCACGGGGATCTGTATCAGGACCAATACTTTTAAACTTGTTCATAAATTATCTCAAATTAAAAATAAGCTGGGAGGTGGCTAAGTTTGCTGATGACACCAAGTTATTTAGGGTATTTAAAACAAAACAGGATTGCCAACAGCTCCAAAAGGATCTCTCCAAACTGGGTGAATGGGAATTAAAATAGCAAATTTGATTCAACGTAGACAAGTGTAAAGTGATGCAAAAAATCCCAACCTCACCTATATGCTGATGAGATCTGAGCTAGCAGTGACTGACCAAGAAAGAGACCTTGGGGTATAGTGGACAACTCGATGAAAATGTTGATCCAGTGTGCAACTGCTGTGAAAAAGGCAAATTCCAGGTTAGGATAATTAGGAAAGGAATCAAAAATAATACTGCCAATATCATGCCCCACTTATAAAAATCTATAGTGTGACCACACTTGGAATACCATGATACAGTTCTGGTCACCGTACCTAAAAAAGGATATTGTAGAGTTGGGGAAAGTGCAGAAAAGAGCAATTAAAATGATTGAGGGGCTGGAGCAACTCCACTATTAGGAAAGGTAGAATATCTTGGACTGTTTAGCTTAGAAAAAAGGCAATGAGAGGAGACATGATAGAGGTGTAAAGCAAGTGTGATGGGATGCATGCTAGGGCAAAAAAAAATCCCAACTTCAAGTATAATCTGATAGGATCTGAGCTAGAATGACCAACCAAGAAAGAGATCTACAGAATTATGCATGGTGTGGAGAATGTGGATGGGAAGACATTTTTCTCCCTCTCTCAAAATACTAGTGCGCGGGGTCATCCCATGAAGCTGATTGGTAAGAAATTCAGGACAGATAAGAGGAAGTAGTTCTTCACACAGCACATAATCTACGGAATTCACTACCACAACATGTAGTGATGGCCACCAATTTGGATGGCTTTAAAGGGGGATTAGACAAATCCATGGAGGATATTAGTGGCTAGTAGTGCTGATGGCTCTGTGCTACCTCCAGTATCAGAGGCAGCATGCCTATGTGCACCAGTTGATGAGCAACATGAATGAAAGAATGTTATTACACTCATCCTGCTTGTGGGTTCCCCACAGACAGCTGGTTGGCCACTGTGTAAACAGAAGGCTGGACTAGATGGACCCTTGGTCTGTTCCAGCATGGCTCTTCTTATGTTCTTAAATACTGATTGCCCATAAAGCATCTCAAAGATCTAGTCATTGTACTAACATTAAAAACATAAAACATGCCCTGGGCAGTTTCATAAGACAAGAAAATCTGTGAATAGAAAATAGGACATAAAGAGAAGGGTAGGGGACAAAATGTTGATGAAAAATTTGGTCTTCATGTGCTACTTCAACTGAATTAGAGGGCAGATAAAATGTCCAGTGACATTCTAGTGCAGTCTCCCCCAAACCTGGCATCCTCCAGATGTGTTGGACCACAACTCCATGATGGGAGCTGCAGTCTAACACATCTGGAGGACACCAGGTTTGGGGGTGCTGGTCTAGTGATATGGTACTTCCTGCAACTGAAAAAGGGCAGAGATGCATAACTATAGATGAAACTCTTAGGGCACAACCCTAAGCATATTTAGACATTAAAGCATGTTCTGTGTGAACAGGCTTAGGATGTGCCCTTAGTTTATGGAGGGAGCAATCCTATGGCCACTAGACAGTGGCTAGACAGCCATACGATATGCCGTTTTCCGGGAACCGACCTCCCCCTACTTCCACGCTGCCTCCGAGGCAGCGCAGAACAGCCCTGTCCTCCGCGCTTGCAAAAGGAGCAGAGCGGCCAGAAAGGGGCATGGCTGGGGGTGTTCCGGGGCGGGGAGAGCGTAGCTGCCTGTATGACACATCCTATGTGTCATACAGCAGCTTTCCTCCCTGCTCCGTGCTCCTGTGGCTAGACAGCCACAATCAGCTGACTAGCCAAAAAAGCAGGGCAGGAGAAGTGTGGAGGGAACGATCCCCTCCATGCTTCTCCTGCCCTGCTTTGGGTAGGCAGTCCCCTCTGAGTTTGGAGGCGGCCACCTATATTGATAGGATTGCGCCCTTAGTTTGAGTTCTGGTAGGGTGAAGAAAATATGCAGGAGCATAAAGAGCCAGAAGAAAGGGGAAATCACATGAACCAAGAGAATGAACAAAAAGAAGAACTTTAAAATGAATACAGTAAGGGAAAGGAAGCCAATGAAAAAGAGCATAATAGACCATTGTGGTAAAAGTGATCAGCAGAAAACAAAGCAGGCAACTGATCTCAAAACATAAGAAAGATGAGAAATAGATGGGCCAGAAACGATAATACTGCAATAATCAAGTCTAGAAAGAGTAAGGGAGTGAACCTGACCATGGATTTGGCCCCTTAGCTGTGGAAGGACAAAGAGGGTAAAACATAAATATCAGGTTACAAGCTTAGGAAGAATAAAAATATTGTCCAGGACAAAGGACAAGGATAAAGAGAAGGTTTAAGGGGACAAATCAAAAGTTCAGTTTTAGAGAGATTAAGCTTTAAACAGTGAGAAGTCATCCAAGGTGAAGGAATGGAAAGACAGGAAAAAACTGACAAGGCAAGTGTCAGATTTATCAGGAGATGAAAAATAAAGTTGCAAATCATTTATGTAAATTTTATCTTGTAAATGTAGTAATTGATTTTAAAATAATGAACAAGTGGGAAAAGATAAAGATTAAAGACCAAGGGGTTCAGGATGTAACTCTGTGGAACCTCCACTAACAGCAGAAAAAAGACTAAGAGCTTTAACTGAAACTGTGTGTGTTTCCAGATGAGGCTTTTATTATGCCATCACTCTGCCTCATTCATGGAATTTTATGGGAGGACCAGACAACAATGTATTCTACTCATAACCCTCCCATGTTTTCCTATCACTTTTTCCACCTTTTTTTCTTAGCTCAGAAAATCCATTCAGGAAGAAAAGATGGAAAAGCTGTACAATGCCTTCTAATTGGTAGCACTAGAAGCCCTCTGTCTGGAAGCACCCAGTGTACAAACAACCAGAGAGGTAAGACTAAAATCAAGAAAGAATATTCCAATGAATGCCTAAAATATAAAGAAGGGAAAATAGAATGATCAGTGGTATCAGATGCTGAAGACAGACTGAACAGAAGAAGACAAGTGACTTTGTGATGTAGCTTATAGAAAATCATAAGAGCTGTTTCTGAAAAATGAAATGTACGAAAGTCACCTTTTCAAAGGGTGACATTCGCAGTGGGGGGGAGGCGCTCCGTCCCTCCCCCCAAAATTCTCTCTGGCCGGCTCCGCTCTGTGGAGATTCCGCAGAGCCACCGGCTGGGGCTGCCCACAGCCGGACATCCAGCCGCTGGGTAGCCTGCAGGGACGCAAATGGCGGCTGCCGTAGCCACCACCATTTGCGTCCCTGTATTTTGCCGTGATAGGCTATGTAAATATTTACGTAGCCTATCACGGCAAAAAAAAAAAAAAACAGTGGACGCAAATGGCGGCGGCTATGGCAGCTGCCATTTGCGTTCCTTTTTTTTGCCGTTTTAGCCTACGTAAATATTTACGTAGGCTATTACGGCAAAAAAAAAGGGGGGGAATGCAAATGGCATAGTGGCCGCCATTTGTATTCCCTTTTTTTTCTGTAATAGGAAATATTTACGTAGGCTAAAACACCAAAAAAAAAAAAGGGGGAACGTAAATGGCGGCCACCATAGCCACCGCCATTTGCGTTTGCTGTTTTTTTCCCTTTTTTGCCGTGATAGGCTATGTAAATAGTTACGTAGCCTATCACGGCCTCCATAGGGATGCAAATGCATTAGCCGTGATAGATAAATACTTACATAGCCTATCACGGCACTGATGAGGAAGTGAATGGTGGCCGCAGATGCGGCCACCACGCCAACGGCAGCAGATAAGTGCTCCATTTCGCACATCTTTGTAAGGGGGGGCTTCGTTCTGCCACAGATTTCAGGGGGCCAAATGCACTGGCATTCAGCCTCACCAAGATCCGTGGCCAAATTCTTTGACATCTCTAGAATGAAACAAACAGCTGGAAAGATATTGCGCAAAAAGAAAAAGAAAAGAATCACTGAGCAAGCACCAGATATTCTTGAACTGTCAAGAAGATATGATAACTAGAAAGAGAAGAAGGATCTAGCGCAGAGTTTTTCAGAATTGGTGAGACAAAAGCAGAATTGAAACTAATCAGGAAAAGAGAAGCAAAAAGAGAGATTAAAGGCACAATCCTATGCATGTTTAGACAGAAAAAAGGCCTATAACCCCAGCGTTACCCAGCCATCCTGGCTGGCTGGGGAATCCTGGGAGTTGTAGGACTTTTTTCTGCCTAAACATGCATAGGATTGTACCCTAAGAATATGAAGGATGGAAGAATAGAAGAAATAAATTTTAAAAGAACAGGGTTAAGGGGATAGAAGCCAGAAGCCAGATCAGATAGAGAAAAGGAGCAAATAAAAAGCAGAAGAAGGGGAAAAACACTAAGGAAGAAAAGGAGAATCAGGAGGAAACATACCATATGTAAAACGTCCTCTGACAGTGAAAAAATGTGCAAAGGACTGAGAAGTAAGTAACAGAAGGTAAGAAGAGCAGATGAAATGACATATAGAAGAAACAACATGGAGAAGAATTGGACTGAAAGAAGGTAGAAAAATCTCTGCTTGGCATGAAAAAGAAAAAGGAAAAAGAGTGAAATTAATATAACATGACCACAGTCAACAGAAGTATTCCAGGCTCTGGAATGAGCTCCCTAGTGAGGTTCGCCTGGCGCCTACATTGTATTCCTTTCGGCGCCAGGTGAAGACCTTTTTATTTTCCCAGGCATTTTAGCTTTCTAAATTTTTATCTTTGCTGTTTTAAATCTGTATTTTAAACTCCTGCACTGCTGCTAGATTTTATTGTGGTTGTATTGTTATATTGTGGTTTTAATGTTCTATATATTTTAAATTGTGTTATTGTGTGTTTGGTTTTAATTTTTGTGAACCGCCCAGAGAGCTTCGGCTATTGGGCGGTATAGAAATGAAATAAATAAATAAATATTAGATGTACATGTAATATAGGGGTTCAAAAGCTGAAGTGTTAAAGCAATGAAAATGAAGAAGCAGAGTTAATCAAAGCTTGGGAAGACAGGATTGTCAAGTAGGAGAAGAGAAAGTGGGTGTTGGGGAGTCAACAAAATAGGGGAAAGAAAATAAAGATGAAAAAAAATGAGTCAGGGTTTATTGGGCCAGTGTGCTTGTCATGATAAGCCCCCATGAGTTAATTCACCTGCAGGGTTCTGAGACTGCACCAGGTGCCATTTTGAATATTCAAGCCACAGCAGGGGAGCGCCATGGCATGTCATGTGAACCCAGGCATCATGGGTTATTTGAGGGCTAAACAACCCTTAGATAATCCTAGAACAACCATGGAGGCTCTTCACATGATCCAGAATGCTGGAGTGCTCCCTCTCCTCACGTATTGAGTGAACTCACGTAAAGAATGACTGAATAAGGCTTCTCTCCTCCTCAGTCAAAACAAAGAATGGCCAATTACAGGCAACTATGGGGAGGCTGTCAACGCATACTGAGCGGTACTTTCATTCATTCATTCATTCATTATATTTCTATACCACACATTAGCTAAAGCTCAAGGGGCAGTTTACAAGACAAAGCTTAAACCCATAAAATACAGTAACATAGTAAAATATAATATAACACCATATGTTAAAAACAGAACAAAACAAAAGTAGTAACTAAGAGAAAAGACAGCAGCAGTGCAAAGATCTAAAAATGCACTAACATACTGACCTCTACAGAGTCCTCATACCTAGCAGGTGACTCTAAGGTCAGGGGAATCTGAGGAAAGCTAGGTGACAAATTCAAGGGTAGTGAGGGAAAGGAACACACACACAAAACCACCTGCCTCTCTTCTCTACCTCTCCCTTCTGCAAATTCCTCACAAGTATCTATTTGTCCTTTCTAAATGCAATCCATTGTCTCATTAATATTTTTCAAATAATTTATGTAGTGCTAGTTAAGCCATGATCCCCACCTCAGTCTATTTCAAATATCCCCCACAACCATGTCCAAGTGGTTAGCATTAACTCATCCCCTCCTCTGACATAAAATGGGCTGCTTGTTTCATGAAACAAGCCATGTCAAGAACAGCATATAAATACGTTTTGACTGAGAAACACCAATATTTAGTGGAGTAGGAAGGAAAGAAAGATATTCCTGGGATTATCTATAAATTAAGGTTTCCTCCCTTGGCAGAGAAGGCAGCAAAGAGGAAGTCACTGTTTCAGGTAGTTTGCACAGATGGTGACGACCTTCAGTCAACATTCTCATAAAAATTACTATGTACTTTTTGCTCAATGTATACAGAAAGATATTAAAAAGTCACTGTAGAACCCATGCTGAGAGAGAGAGAGAGAGAGGGCACATGTGAGGACAAGAAAGGAACATCATACCCAATGTATTGTCACTTCTCACAGGTCTTTGCAGGGCTGGGCTTACCATGAAGAAACCACTACTTCATGTATCAGAGTCCAGAAGTGGAACCATTTTCTTGCCTCCAATCACTTCTCGTGACTGAATTATATATAGTGTGGAACGATATATACAGTTCAGGGGTGGGGGTACATTAGCCAATGAATAACTGGGAGAAGGAGGCTCAAGTTTGCTTGAGATTTCTCCTCTGGCAAATTCTTGTCCTACTCTTTGGCAAGGTGCAATCCATATGGCAAACACAAGAGCTGAGCCTGCACCACACAGCAGAAGAATGAAGAAAAGGTGAAACCAATAGATGCAAGACGCTTTGCTAACATGTTTGTTATCAGATTCCCTGACATATTTTGAACATCTTTCATCTCCCTTGGGGGAAGTTACTTAACATCTAATCGGTAAAATGGGCAATCTCTAGCATGAGCTAAACAATCCGCTTTAATACAGTCTCTAAAAAACAGTAACCAACTTGTTTAATTCCCAACCAGCATGCCCAATGGTCATGCTAGCTGAGGACTATGGGAATTGTAGTCCAACACATGTAAAGGGCGCTAGGCTGGAGGAGGCTGATCTCAACATTAGTCTAAAGGAGCTGTTCTTGCCAGATTTCTATATTGCCCCCAACCCTCTGTTATTTTCAGTGCCTATTTGCTTCCCCAGTGGCTCTGCCTGGTTTGAGGAGGTATTGGGCAAGACGCCCTCTTCCCCTCACCCCCCTTGACACCCTGGCTGTTCCACAACCGCCTCTCTGCTTTCGCTTCTTCCCACCCATTCACTCCTAGGAATGTCGCCAAAATCCACAACAGAACCAAATGGGTTTGTAGTTTCATGAATCTGATCGGTGGATACTGCAGTGGAACAGCTTTCCCCTGTCAGATGGATTCTGCGGACTTGCAGACCCTTCTTTCTAACTTTCCCAAATTTTGCACAGATTTTGTTGTAGGAAAAATACACAAAATTTAAAATAAACCTGGCCAAAACTGGGCATTTCCCCCATAGTGAAAACGTGCACATTTTCGGGGAATTTCCACATTTTCACACATGTGAATGTAGGCAGATTTGGAAACAAAAAAATCTGATTCCTGACAATCCACGAAACACAGGCAGAACAGATTTACACAATCCATACATCCCTACCCACCCCCCACATGCTTTACTGCTGCCACACCCCTCCCCCCCGCCTCTCTGCGGCCTTCTCCCCTGGATCCCTGCTCACTCAACTCTCCTTCTCCCTCCCCCCTGCCCCTGGCCCACCAGGCAGCAGCAGGAGGTGGTTTCTTTCTTTTTTTGCCACTCAACAAAGTGCCTGCTGCCAAGTCTCCAGTGATGTCCACTATCTTCATTTCCCCAAGAGTGCCTCTAGGCTCTATGTGGGGTATGAAGGCTTGAGGCCTACAGAGGCAAGGAAAAAGGTCAGGCCTAGAGGCCTGGAATTTTTTGTGGGGGTGGGGGTTATCCCTGAGAGAAGTAGTTATTTCCCCAGTTAATTTTCGTTTCTTCAGGTTTGAAACAGGACTTCCAGGTTTGAGGGAGGAGGGTACAAAAAGAGAGAGTCAGAAAGATCAGAGCAGTCTGAGCAGAGTCAGGATGATCAGAGCCTGAACAGGAAGCAGGAAAAGGTCTGGAGAAATCTAAGCACAGCTAGGGTAAAGGAATTATGGTGTGCAACTTTTATTTCACTTAATGCCTTTTGTGTCACTCAACTGTATTGTGTAAATACTTTTAGTTGGGATTTGCTTTGTTAAATTTATCAGAAAACTTTTGTGGTTAAACCCTGTGTCTAAAGTGTCAATCACCCCATGCCATGTCTACAGCCTAAACCTGACGTATTGAAAAGGGGAAGGCAAAAGAAGGAAGATGGGACTCTTAAGGGGGCAAGAGATCCTTAAGAAGTTGCTCAGGGGGTCCAGGTCAATGGTGGAACCCTGACATACAGTCAGGGCCAGAAATATTGGAACAAGGATAACTGTTTTGGCAGTTGGCCTCTGTCCACCACCACATTGAAGTTGAACGGAAACACACCCAGATGGGAGCAAAGTCAGGACTTTCAGCTGTAATTCAAGGGGTTTGACAAAAGTGGGGCACTAACCATTCAGGAAGGACAGCCAGTGGCATTCACACACACCCATCATGGGGGCTCATAAGTAATGGAACGCATGGCTGACAAGCAGCTGCATGGCCAGGTGTGGCCTGTTTCCTGGGTATCCCATGACCATTCAAGCAGATAAAAGGCCTGGAGGTGGTTCTGAGTGTTACATTTGCATTTGGTAGCTGTTCACTGAAACCCCCAACATGAGGTCCAAAGAGGTGTCCATGCAAGTGAAGGAAGCCATCATTAGGCTGAGGAAGTAAAATAAACCCATCAGAGAGATAGCAAAAGCATTGGGAGTGGCCAACACAACAGTTTGGAACATCCTGAAAAAGAAGGAATTAACTGGCAAGCTCAGCAACAGCAAAAGGCCTGGAAGACCACGGAAGACAACTAAAGTGGATGACCGCAGAATTCTGCTCATGGTGAAGAGGAACCCTTTCACAACATGTAGCCAGGTCAAGAATGCTCTGTCTTGAGGAGGTAGGCATGTCATTGTCAACATCTCCAGTCAAGAGACGACTTTATGAATGTAAATACAGAGGCTTCACAACAAGGTGCAAACTACTGGTAACGCTCAAGAACAGACAGGCCAGATTAGCCTTTGCCAGCAAACACCTAAAAAAGCCTGCCCAGTTCTGGAATAAGATTCTTTGGACTGATGAAACCAAGATTAACTTGTACCAGAATGATGGGAACAGAAAAGTATGGAGAAGGATAGGAACAGCTCATGATACCACATCATGTGTCAAACATGGTGGAGGCAGTGTTATGGCATGGGCATGTATGGCTGCCAGTGGAACCGGGTCACTGGTGTTTATTGATGACCTGACTGCTGATAAAAGCAGCAGGATGAATTCTGAAGTGTATAGGGCTATACTTTCTGCTCAGATTCAGCTGAATGCCGCCAAACTGATAGGACGCCACTTCATATTGCAGATGGATAATGACCCAAAACATACAGCAAAAGCTACCCAAGAGTTTCTCCAGGCAAAGAAGTGGGATGTTCTTCAATGGCCAAGTCAGTCACCTGATCTCAACCCAATAGAGCATGCTTTTCACTTACTGAAGACAAGATTGAAGGCAGAAAGACCCACAAACAAGCAGCAGCTAAAGGCAGCTGCAATAAAGGCCTGGCAAAGCATCTCGAGGGAGGAAACTCAGCATTTGGTCATGTCCATGGGTTCCAGACTTCAGGCAGTCATTGACTGCAAAGGATTTTCATCCAGGTATTAAAGGTAATCCTTAAGTCTGAAATGATGTTGGTTTGTTCCATTACTTATGAGCCACCAACGATGGGTGTGTGTATGCCACTGGCTGTCCTTCCTGAATGGGTAGTGCCCCATTTTTGTCAAACCCCTTGAATTACAGCTGAAAGTCCTGACTTCGCTCCCATCTGGGTGTGTTTCCTTTCAACTTCAGTGTGGTGGTGTACAGAGGCCAACTGCCAAAGCAGTTATCCTTGTTCCATTATTTCTGGCCCTGACTGTATGGTGGTAGCGGCGGGATTCTGACCAAGGTGAAATTTGGCACTCCAAAATATTAAGGGTTTTAATAATACAGCTGACAAAGGCAGTATATTTTATTTTGTGGTCTGTGGATTAGGAACAGATAGGCTAACAAGCCAATATCTGTTTATAAACAGAACTACCCTGATTGAGCGATGCAAAAAGGATAATTTGCAAAAAGAAGAAAAAATTATGGAAGAGCTTAAAGCTGATCACGCATGCAGCAACTGGTGTAGGGGGGCCCATGAGTCCTGCTGAGCCCCAAGCAAAAGAATGGGAGCTCAAACAAAGGGAACTGCAGATGTTGGCCAAGCAGAAGGAGGAGCAGAAGTTGGAGTGGGAGAGGATCCGGGTGCAGGCTGAACGACTGAAAGCCCAGACAAAGCAGACATAAGGAAAAGCTGCAAAAGGAACAATATAAAGCACAAGAGGAACAACGAAGACACAAGGAAAAAATGGCACAGCTGAGACAGGAGCAGCCAGCCAAGGTCACCCCCAAGGATTTCATGACTTCACCCCAGGAGAAGACTCACAAGTGTTCCTGACCACCTTTGAACAGGACAGCAGACTGAGCAGGCACACAGGACACCTGGTCACAGTCTTCCCCACTATGGTGTGATGTACTGTTTTTCTATTTAAAGTATAGCCATTATTTCTAAATGTACCGCTATATGTATAAGTGAGCACATGCAATTTTCCCCCCAAATCTATGACTACTTTTGTCTCCAGTTGGGGGCAGGGGGTGGATGGGTGATGCATTTCTTCCTTTTGGGTAATGCCTAAGTGGCCACCCTAGCCTCAAGCCTCTTCCAGAAAAGGGGTCATTTGTGCTGTTAGACCTGACCAGACCCAGAAAATGTTCAGTAGTGCATGCACGGTGCACATAAAGAGCAGTATCCAATGCTGTCACTCCACTTACACCACTGGCATAGCACTAGTGTAGGTGAGCTCTGGTGCAATGCCAATTGCATATGCTGGTGCAATGGGTTTTCTGAGGAAAACTGTTGTGCCAGCATACACTACTGGCATTATGCCAGAGGTTGCTTACACTAGCACTGTGTCAGTGGCGCGGCAGCATCAGATACCGCCCAATGCATCGTTGTGCAGGTGTAGGACTGCATTCAGAAGGGCAGTCCAATACAGAAGCCTGTTTCCATATCTAGATCACCCTTGCTGGATTGGGCAACTAACTAAAACAACCTTCCCAAGTCTGATGCCCTCCAGAAGTTTTGGGCTACAGTTCTCAAATCCCTGACCATTTGCCATGCTGTCTGGAGCTGATGGAGGTCGTCAACCAAAGCATCTGCACCAGGTTGGGGCAGAGTGGTCTAAAACAAACCAGAATCTCTGAGGATAGAGAACTTCTTTTATAACTCCAAGGACAACATGAAGGAAAGTTATGAAGTTAGGAAAGTGAACAAAGCAGAAAAAGCTAAGTTGATTATCTTGACGTGGAAGGCAGGCAGGCAGGCAGGCAGGCAGGGGAGAGAGAGGCTACCAATGAAGACCAATATGTGTAGCTCTCTATAGCTGAGGATCTGGGCTGAGGATCATCTCATAAAAGCACTCAATAACAAAGCAAGTCCATGTTTTCAGCGGGGGAGGGGGAATGGTCTGAATTTACTATCAGTGTTTTGAAAATGGAGTCTACATTCCATGTATAAAAGGCAGCTGACTACTGTGTTCCTTTTCAATAAGCTTGACATACGTGGTCCTTGATGTTCTCTGTAGCTCAGTAACATCTCTGTTCTCAGGGCCTCAAATGAATTTTTCCTTTTGTTTTTTTTAATGAACATAAGAAGAGTTCTGCTGGATCAGATCAAAGGCCCATCTAGACCAGCATCTTGTTTGCCACAGTGACCAACCAGATGCCTCTGGGAAGCTCACCAGCAGGATGTGCATAATTTGAATGTTGGATTGATATGTAGTGTGCAAGACACGTATAATTTGGAAATGGAGAGATGGAAAATGGTATATAGCTGAGCAAGCCAGCCACAACAAAGATGGAGAGCTGGCGGAGGAGGCTGATGATAACTAGATGTTTGCAGCAGAGAGAAGAGACTAGATCCCATGCTACCTGCTGTGACTGGGGCAGTTTCAGCTCACCCCGCTTCAATGGCAGCTTTGAGGGAGGGAGTTGCTCTTGTGTGTTGCATTGCTGTCTAATGTATTATCATCTGAAGGACTCCTGGGGATCTTTTCTTCAGGAAAAAATAAGTGTAATTATTGAAAATAATTTGTCTCCAGAACCCGCAAATAGATTGTTGAGGTGGCAGCCGTCCATATGCACAGTTAGCTGTCACAAACAGATGGGGATTGGCTCTCAGGATTTCTCTTGGCATGGTACATGGCAAGCACACACACACAAAAGCCTTTTGATTCTTCAAGGTACACTTTTCCCACCCCCTGTCCATGTCTGCTCAAATGTTTGCTTCTCCCATAAACAAAGCATTTTTACGTGTCGAATGCACCACATGGAAGCTGGCACTGGTCCCCCCCCTTGAAATTTGTCAACTGGTTCCTGCTTCCTAAGTTGGACAGCCAATTTTTTTTAAGAGAACAGCAATGTAAGCAGTTGGGTAGCCTGAGGGAAGCATGGCCTTTTGTGGGAGGGAAAATGGTAGGAACTTCACATACGAGTGAATCATTTCTCTCCACTCAAGCCAGATCTTCTTTCTTTTCAATTTCTTTAAAAAAAAAAAATCTCTTTTGCCAACTTGCATTCTATTGATATTTCCTGTGGGGAAGCTCAGTGGATGGATTTGCTGATGCTCAGAACCTGACTTGTTTTTCAAAGGAATGTTCCCTGATCTGTTTAAGAACATGAGAACTGCCTTGATGGATCAGGTGAAGGTCTGATCTAGCAGTCTATTAGTGGCCAGCTAGATGGAAACCTGCCTCTGGAAACTAGGGAGGCATGCATGAAGGTGATGGCTGTCCCTTGTTTATTCCCCATTTCTTAGGTCTAGGATAGAAGAGAGCCAAAAACATCTGGTGTGGTTCACTGACTTGCTACTGGCATTATATGGTTTGCGGGTATCTTATTGCTATGCACCTAATCCCTGTGTTGGATCTAGCCTAAGTTAGTCATGTTTTCATCCAATAGAAATTAATGGAATGTAAGTTAGTCATGACTAACTTGTCCTATTGATTTCAATGGGATCAAAGCATAACTAACTTCGTTTCAATCCACACACCCTGTCTGTCTGTAGGCCAGAGAGAACTAGTTTATGATTGGATCTGTGGAGCAGGAGCTGGCACAAAATAGCTTCGGGACATGGGCAAATTGTTGCTGAAGAAGTCGGGAGAAGCAAAGGTGAGTCTTTTTAAAACCAGAAACAAAATGTGCAGTTCTAAGAGGAAAATGTGCAATTCTAGAACCTTTCTCCAGTTCAAAAATGCAAGTTATGCAAAAGCTGTATTGTTTTAGCAGATATAAAAAGTGATGTGAAAAGTAAAGTGAATAGTTCGGGCTCCTCTGAAGCCCCAGCCCCTGGGTTGACCAATTTCTCCTCCCCATGCCACTCTCCACAGATTCCACCACGGCTTTCCACAGAGCATTCACCAAAATGAAAGAAATGGTTTTAGAACATGGGCTTTTTTTCTGACAGGTTATGTGAAGTTATTGATATTATAAGGGCGGTGACGCCAAACAAATCCCAAAGTGACATTCTTAGCAGGAATCTTATAAGTGGAATGCTACATTTATGTCTAAAAGTACCATCACAGCATAGCAGTCAGTCTGGACCCCAATAAAGAAGCCTCTTGAAGCTATTTAAAGATTCTGCCAAATTCAAGAAGAAGACAATGCTCAGGACAAAGTTGCAGAGCTTTGAGAGGAGAGCAATCTGTCTAGATCAGAGGTAAGAAAACGTGTTGGTCCATGGGTGCATTTGGCAATTTGAGGAATTGTCCTGGGTGCCACCACAAAATGGCTGCCATGGGAAGCATGGCAGAGGACAAGTAACCTGTCCCAAAGAGTGTGCACACAGCAAAGCTGGGATCTGAGCCCCAACACATTAAACACCCCTTTGAACCCATAGTTTTCAATACTAACAGAAACCTATTCCACAGCAATTCCAGCTGCCAGTAAGAAAAAGTATGCTGTTGTTTTTTAAGTGGAAGGAGTACTTTGGCTGGTGCCAAAAAAGGTGTCTATGGGCCCATTGGTGCCTGTGGGCACTACACTGCTTACCCCTGGTCTAGATTTATCATTGTGATGAGAAGTCAGCCACATATTGATCTCAGACAGGCACTTCAGAAGTATGAATTCTCAGCTCTGACAAGAAAGAACACTCTTCACTACAGCTGGAAACCATGATCTCCATCTCCTTACAAATGACAAGTCCAAAGTCAGTCACAATGCTATAAACCAGCCTTCCCCAGCCTGGTGCCCACCAGTTGTTTTGGACTTCAATTCCCATGAGCTCCAGACCAGTTGTCAGGAATTCCGGGAGTTGTAGTCCAACATATTTGGAGAGCACCAGGTTGGTGAAGGCTGCCATAGGCCCTTCCCCTAACACACAGTGGTTTCTCATTGACTTAAAAAAAAAACAAAACTGTAAAAGTCCAAACCCATGCACACAGAATTGCATATTAATCATCTCTACTGTAAGGTAGTATTACTTTCTTGTTGTTTGGGGCTGTCTGTCATTTTTGTTGACCCTTAGGTGCAGTTTAAATATAAGACTCTTCTGTGTTAGTTCTGAAGATGTTCTCATGGAATGGGACTATAAGCAACAAAGCACATGTGTGCACACCCAAGGACCCAAGCACACATTGAAACTACATGCCACTATGCAGTTCAAATTTTTCCCTTTCAAAAGCTCTGAGCAAAGGTGTTGGGAAAGGGGGAACATGCCAATTTTGAAATCTCTAAACACCTAAAACAATAACTCCTCCTGTTCCCAACTATGCACAGACACCCACCACACACAAAAGCTGTCATTTTTAGTTTGAGTTACAAAGATCCTACATCTTTCAAATGTGGCATTACAAATCTTCTGCCAGACTGTTCAAGGGATTATACTATTATTCTGCCTTTATGTTTCTTACAATGCCTCCTAGTATCACTTGTCCTTAATTGTTCTTTCATCTCACCCATTTGACTTGAAATCAACACTGCTCTCCAGGAGTTGCATTAGCCTGTGAACAAGCAAAGAAAAGCAAAGAGGCTTAACATACCTCTGCACTGCAGATTAAGTGCCTCTTTAAAGATGTCACCCCAGATGTGGCAAGCTACATTCTTACTTTCCCCTGGCAACAGCTGTGGAGTCACATCAGTTGCACCGCCTTATGTTGCCGAACATGATGAGGGAATAAAAGCTGCCTTTTTAATAGTTTGGCTTTGCGTTAGAGATATAATTTTCTGTGTACATTACAAAAGGGCAAGTCTTGTGGTGTGTTTTCACTGCTGACAGATAAAGATAAATATGAGTTGATGCCCCATAAGAAATGCTTAGGATATTGGCTCCATTCATCTTTCCACTATGGGATCAATACTATCTCTATGATCACAAGGCATTTGCTGGTTAGTCCTTTACTCTGGTTTGAGTATAGGCTTCTGAACTATTTCAGTCTGTTTTTTTCATCAGAAGTTTTGAGGGGGAAAGTTAGAGCTTCTGGAAGGAAGTGGATTGATGGTCTTCAAGAACAAGGGGCTGCAACATAAATGGCAGCATGCTAGGGTTCCATTCACTGGCTGACCAAACAGCCTCCATCTTGAGGCTCATATTTAAGAGCGTGCATTAGCATCAACATCATTTCAGTTCATCGCTTCTCTGATGACCCCACCAACATGTCATGCCAAATGTGTATGCTGCTTACACCTTTGAAGAAATATACAGAACCCTTCAAACTGATTTCACTAAAAGCCATAGCAGACATTACTTCAAATCCATATCTAGAAGCAATGTCCTTTTTATCATTTTTACTCTAAAGTAAGCATGGGGGGCTCTTAAAAGCCCCTCCATCGCCCACACTAGGACCCCAATCTGGGGCTCTGCACCTACTAAATAAAAATGGGGCGGGACCATAGCTGCTTGTGATAAGCTGCTACCAATAATGCCTCTCAGAGATGTTTAGCTTTTCTCAGTTCTTCAAGAAAGCTAAATATTTTTCCAGCTAGGCACTACATAAGAGATAGCTGGCTCATTATAGAGGCTAAGGTTTTCTCAGAGGTATTCCCCATCTCAATTAATGTCCCCAACAGAAAACTTCCCTATATGTTGTCCAACTTCACAGACAGGACTCTTCCGTATCTCTTCCCTCCTCCCCTTCCTAGGTCTTTCTTCTGTTCTTGTATCCTCCCTGTTGTTGCTTTGGCTCATTATAGCTGCACCTGGCAGCCAGCTCCCTCCTCCTTTGGGAGCGCTGTAATTATGTTCAGGTGGGGTGAGGCTAGCCAAATGTGGCTTCTCACGCTCCTATGTACTGATTTTAAATTGTTGGCAGTATCGAATTGTGCCATTCCATTAGCGCAAAGGATGTTGTGCTAGCAGAAACTTGGTTCTGAACTATGCCCAAATGTTTGTGTAAGTGCGGTTGCATAAGTGATTGTGCATTCTGCTTGTAAAAACTGTTGTAAAACCCATTGTGCCACCTATTCTGCATTCTGCTTGTGCAACATGCACAAGTATAATTGCACAAGCAGGCAACCGCATGTGCAATGGAAAGATTCAGCGGAGCTCTGCTAGCACTATTTGAGTTTGTCGAATGACACCACTGGTTACTGCCCATATGTTGGATACTGCCTGTTTTGGCCCTGAAGCTCTTACATTCCAGACCTAACCATCAGGGCTATGCACCGCTTCGATCTGAAGCCCAAATAATGAGTCACAGTGTGCTGCTTCAGAGGTGCTTCTGTGTGATACAAGATGGAGCAGAACAGCGACGAGGCACCCCGAAGCAAAGCAGCTTGTATACAAAGCCTTGCATACTCGGTGATTTGTTCTGAGTAGCCCAGACAGCCTGGTGCCAAAAGTATGAACTTGAGAAAGTTCAGCGAGGGGTTGAGGAGGAGGGAGGGGGAAGGGGGGAGGAAGAGGAGGAGGGAGGGAGGGAGGGAGCGAGCATTGGTGAATGGAAACTTTAGTTGCTAAATCAAGGCTGAACATAACCCAGCAATCTCCAATCAGTGACAGTGGTGGAGGAGGGGGGAAGACTGAATAACTGGAGAAAAAAGGCTGCATTTCACAGATCATTCTGGTGGTTTTACTTAGGGATGTGAGAACCCACCCCCATCTCAGTACTCTGGACACCCTGCCCCCCAGCCCTGGTCCCTCTGCCTCAACCATGACCAACCGTGATTGGAAGTCTATGTGCACACAGACTTATATGCAAGAAGTGCCATGAATTTTGAGTATATGGGCAATTCACAGCACTTTTTGCATATAGATCTATGTGTGCACATAGACCTATATGCAAAAAGCACTGTGAATCACCCAGGCAGGAGGAGGAGGAAGTGCAGCACACACCCCAGCTGCTAGCCATCTCCTCCTCATAAGCAGGAGACAGCTAGTGGCAGGGGCGTGCACCGCGCCTCCTCCTTCTCCTACCTGTCTTTGACAGGAGCGTGGCGCACTCCCCAGCTGCTAGCTAGTCATCTCCTCCTTGCAAGCAGGAGATGGCTAGCAGTCCTTGATGGCCAAACAGGCAGAAGGAGAAGGGGGAGGTGCAGGGGTGAGAGATATAGCTCTTTGCTCTGAGAGTTTTTGTGGGAAAAAATCAAATTTCAGCTGCACCTAGCATAAAAAGTATTGGGCCAAACTATCTGAAATTTGGCAGGTGGGATTCCCTCTATGGGGGCAGAGAGGACCCCAAGTTTCATGTATTTATCTTGAAAACTAAAAAAGGTATGGCCATTTGTGTTTTCCCATGCACGTCAATAGGAAAACGCCCAACCCAAGTGATTCGGATATCCGAATCTCACTTTGGATCTGGATCTGAGTCGAAGCGGATGGGGTCCGAATTGGTCCAAGTCAAAGTGGAGCTGGTTTGGAGGGTCTGAAGCAGCATCCGAAGCGAAGTAGAGGGCCCGTGCACAGCCCTACTAACCATCTCTATTTTCAGTGGACATTACTTCTAAGCATGCATAGGATTGCTTAAAATGATTTTAAATACTTTAAAAATGATTAAACACTGGAGATCAGGAAGCAAAACTCTCTTACATTTAATGCCATTTCTTTGTGCTGCTTGATGTCAAAAATAAATCCTAGGGGTGTCTGAAGCAATCCTAAAGCAACAGCTATGCAATAGAAAAGCCACCATGAGTATTAATCTTCTTCTGAAATGCTAGAGTCTTTGCAATTTGCACAATAAATCTAAAATCTGTTCCAGTGATAAATATGTCTGCATTTTAATGGGAAAACATGAAAACGAGGTCCTCGTTCCAGGTTCAAGGGATGCCAGCACAGGTAAGGCCCACATCTGTAGGCTTCACCAATGCCATGCTCAGTGCTTAGACATTGGGAGCAGAGATGGGGAAGATGTACAAAGGAGGAGCTGGGCTGTGCCCCCAGCATTGTGCATGTGAAGCCCCTTCACACCATTACCACAAGTTTCCTTTATTTTGTTAATTTACTGTGGGTTGGATCCAAAGGGCTGCTTGCATGAGCGAAAGGCATTTCCGCTCACAAAAGGGAGAGATTGCCAATTGTTGCCAGTTCCGACCTCCATCCCCTTATCCCACATTCTGAGTGCCATTCGTGACGACCCCACACACACACACCATCATGGTAGCATTTCATGGGATACAAGGGGCTGCACCAGGTAGGAGGAGGTAGGAAAGTTCCATGCCACAGGCAGAACTCTGCACACAATTCTTAGGAGCAAACCCACTATTTTTGACTGTGAGCTACGTTTTGTATCATTTACACTAGAGTAAATAGGTTTATCCATGGGATATGCACAATTTTCCCATATGCCACTAGAGAAAGCATCAATTGCATCGTGGTGTCATGCAGCAGCTCACAGGACTCCCTGTCAATCATTATTGTGATACTATCCTTTTTCTCAAAAGTCTCAGCCATGTGTTCTCATATTAATAATTGATTGGAACCTGCGTATACTGCACACCTTCTTAAAGGTTCACCTTGGAGGCAGAGATAAAATCTCCTTATTTATGATGTCTCTGTTTCCCTGCATTGATTTGTACTGTACCTGATGAACAAAATACAATTTTGTTTACAGAATGTGTCCTATGTACATAGGTCATTTCTATTAATAACTTGCCTATTAAAGGGCATCAAAGTATATCACTTACATAAAATACAAATTAAGCTAAGAATCAGATATAAATGTAATGGTTATGAATGGAAATATCCTATCCTTCTGACGTATGTTTTACAAGCATCCATTGCCTATTTTATTATAAAAAGCATAAATTCTAATCTAAGTACCTTGCCACTGGGCAAATCTCTACATATTGAATGTGTGCATGCACATATAGACCGCATAACCTGATATCCGGAAGGTATTTTGCCTTTCTGAGCATTCAGTTTTCATTTCTTTTTGTTTATAAAACCCAAAGTTTCTAGCCCTCATGAGTGCAAAATAAAGCATGAATGTATGAGGGAAATGTCTGCTAATGAACACCAAAGGGAGTCTCGAGTACCTCTGGACCTTAACTAGGCAGATTGCCAGGATGTAACTCCCTAGTTATCAGCCTTAGGCTTTATTCCTCACTCATTCCTGCAGTCCTATCTTGGAAACCTAACTCACAAACCACACCCTCATGAGTGCTCAAGGTAGCTTTTATTAATTTGGAGGTCATAATTTTCATAGTGGGGAAGTTGTTTTAACTTATATATCTGTCCCTACCTTCTACTCATCAGTCATTTGTACTTCCAATGGCCTGTTTTCTCCTATGCACATTCTCCACTGCTTTCCTCTATGGTAGAAAGTAAAGGACTGCTTTAGGGGATACCATTGGGTGGGGGGGATAAAATCTCCCCATCCCCCATCCCAAAGCTGGAGTCACAAGCACTAGGGATGGGTGCAAATTTTGCCCCCCACCCAAGTGTTCTCAAATGCACACAGATAATTTCTGCCACAAAGTGAATGGCATGTTGCTGGATAACACTATTCCACCACCATTTTGTTTGTCCCCCTCCTGACCACCTTGGTTCCAAAGGCTGCATTTTGTCTAGGAAGATGAGCTAGTAAAGCAAAGGACTAGCAGAACAGGCTGAAATGCATTTGAATGTCCTTGCCTAAACTCCAGGGGATTCCAGAAATGTGTCTTGTGGCGATAAACAGTGCCTGATTTAGTCTAGAGCCCTGGCTTTGTGTGGTTTTTTCTGCATTCCCAGTTTCAGGGGACCCAGCCCGATGAAGCTGTGAGGTGGCCAAGGGAAGTCTATTCTTTTTACCTTCCTTTTTGGAGTTACCCTGACACTAAGGATACACACAGACACACACACTGTGTTTCAGGCAGAGCATAAAGAAGGAAAGTTACGACACTCTCTCTCCCTTCCTTGTCAGCTGTTCAGTTTCTAGTGCAGCTGTTTCAGTTTCTTTCTTACCCTAGAAGCTGAAGCAATTTACCACTCAGCCTCCTTAGCAACATCACACTCACCCAATCTCTCACCCTTCCATCTGTGGGTCAGCTTTCACATTAGACTATTAAATTGCCATTTTGTTATACCTTATAATAAAACTCAATATCTGGAAAACTCTGCTCTTATCTCTGCTGCTCCCCTTATGTAAGAACCTTACGAGTTCACTGCCCTGAAATTATGCATGCTGTGCTCCTCTATATTCAGTAAACACACTAGTTTCTGGCCAGCTCTACCAGACAAACTGCAGTCTGTCATCCAGCAGGATACAGCCAGGGTCACAGTAGGGAATGGTTCCCACAGTACATTTGAGCTAAATTCTCCCCAATCATTCATGTTCTAAAAGGGCTTATTCCCTGGACAGTTGAGTGGTGGTCAGAATTATTAGCCCCCTCATTTACAGCAATAAATGAAACAGGACAACTATCTAAGGAATGTGACAAAGGGATTGTGGTGCCAATTTTTTTCTTCTTTTTTTTAGAGGATAAAGTGGTCCCTATGAATTATAGGCCAAACTCAGTACTGTCAGTAGTGTGCAAAGTATATGCACAGTATTTACTGCAGAGATTGAAGGACTGGGTCGAGGAAGAAAATATACTAGCCCACGAATAGGCAGGATTCTATGAAGGAAGCTCAACAGTTGATCATGGATTTTTAATTTCGCAATTGATCTATAAGTATGCCAAGGGGGGGAAATCTGCTTTGCATTTTCTTTTCGTTCATCTAAAGGCAGCATTTGATTTCATCCATAGAAAATGCCTATGGACAAAGCTGTCACAAACAAATATAAGTGGTAGGTTCTTTCATTTAATTATCTGGCTTCATACCCAGCTTCATCTTCAGTGAAGATTCAAGTGAGGAACCCTAACTCTGAGGAATTATCTAAGAACATCCCAACCCTAGGGGAGTGTGCCAGGGCTGCCTGTTGGCACCTTTATTGTTTAATTTCTATGTAAGTAATATCAGTACTATCTTATTGAATGCTTTGTACAACCCAGAATATTAAGGGATTAGGTCAGTCTCGGTTTTGCTATATGCCGATGATACTGCCCTTGTGTCCTCCTCACAGGTGGGATTGAGAAGGTTAATGAGGGATTTTTGCAGCTACTGTGAATCCAAATTGTTAATGATTAATTATGTTAAAACACAAATTATGGAAAAGATAAGAAATATCACAGGTGGACTATGAATGGAAACCAGATTTCTCAAGTTAATGATTTTAAATATTTGGGGGTCATTTTCACCAGCTCAGGATCCTTTAAAACTCACATGGCATAGGCCGAAGAGAACATAGGCCAAACACTCAGAGGACTAGTTAAATTATTTGTCTATACAGGAAGCAAATTAGTTCCACCTGCACTCAAGGTTTAAACCAGGCAAAAGCTCTGAGGCAGCTACTTTGAAGAGTCCAATTATGGGGCTTTATGGACTTTCAAATGATTGAGGCCCCCAAAATCAATTCCTTAGAATAATATCCCAGTTCCCCTTCTTCCTTGTTACAAGCTGAAACTAATGTACCAAAGTTGATACCTTTGGTAAATTGTAGGATGAGAGCACATTGGATCAAGCTACTCTTTGGAAGCAGCCCCAAACTTCCCAAGCTAGCAATGAGTTGTATTCCACATAGCAATTGGATTAAATCTGTTAACAGGCAGATAGGATTCTCCCCAGTCTTTCTGTTATCACAGGACCAGGGAAAGGCTTTAGATCAGGCTGGGCAATGTATACTGGACTTCAACTTTCACAAATTCCTGGCTGGGATAAATATGCAAAGAACATCTCCTCTGTACCCAAGATTGGATATAGCTGTGCCCTCCCTATGCATATAACTAAGCCTACATACCCCAAACTCCAAAGGGCAATCACTCCAGCAAAAATGCATAGCTTTCCTTCTGCTATTATGCTGGGACTATATAGAGGGATTCCCATGAAAGAGCATCTGTGCTCTTTCGTGTGCTCAGTCTAAGGTGGATCTTGTCGTTTGTATAATTCACCAAGACAGAAATTCATTGTAAAGTGGTAGGAAGGTAAAAGAAGCTTGGCAGGAGTGGAAATATTGCTATTTCTCCTTACAAACATGACATATAGGATTATATTTGATTTCACAAATGTTTTAAGTGCGGTTTTATCTATAAAAAAGGGCTGGGCCAATTGTATGATTGATTGTCAAGATGATGTTGTTTAATAAAAGGAGGGAGTATGTTAATAGGAGTTTTTAGTTTAAGGGTCCTACCAGGGCAGGGTAGAATATTTTAGGGGGGGGTGTTTTGTTTAGTTGTAAATAACTCATGTTATTTTTGTAATTATTTATGTGTAAACGTTGTGGATTTTATTCTGGAATTGCATTATGTTTTTCCGATGGCAATTGGCTAAAACAATAAAGATTGATTAATTTGATACAGCAGGTTAGGTGCATGTTGGGGTAGGGGGGAATTGCCTTGGCATTTACTGATTCATGATGCCTGTTAATGATTTTTAGTGTATGACCCACCGAATTGTCATATAGTTGTACTTTGTTTTAGGTATAATGTATATTTATATTTTAGTTGTATAATGTAGTTTTATTGTTGTATACTACCTGGATATGCTATAGAGGTGGTATAAAAGTATGTTAAATAAATATTTATTCCCTGAACACAGAGAAGTAGTTTGCAGTCACGTCACGTGCAAAGAAACATAGCCCAAGTGACAGGCAGTTATTCACTTCTGTGAGAGAAAGTAAAGGGGCTGCACCATCCATGAATCCATAGAGGTGTGGGATGAATCTTGCCCACCCCATCTGACCATTCAGTAGGGATGCATGGATTGTGCAAAATCCATTCTGTCTGTGTTTCACAGATAGTCAATCACCTTTCGTTCTGTCATCCACCCATTGTTGGAATTGGATTGTTTTTTGTATCTGAATTTGTGGAAATGCAAAAATGTGAGAATTCTCCCCAAAATGTGCATTTGCATGCTTTAGCCTATGCGGGAGAAGGTGCATTTTGGGGCAGTTTTTTTTTAAATTTTGCATATTCTTCTATAATGAAATTTGCGCAAAATTCGGAAAAGCTAGAAAATTGGCCCGCAAGTCTGCAGAATTCTCTCAACAGGAGGAAAACCAGTTCACTGAGGAATCTGCAGGTCGGATTCACAAAAATCCAAACTCATTTGGTTCCATTGCAGACTTCCCTGACATCCTTACCATTCAGTCTCCACTGACAGGGACAACAGTAAAAGGGGGTCTGCAGTGTGTCTCTGTGCAGTCTGTCCATGGCATAGACATCCTGCAATCCATAGGCCCTTCCTCTGCTGTGCATCATCATGATGGGCAGTCTGCTAGTTCCAGAAAAATAGTTGAATATGTACTCACAACCATATATAATTGTCAGCCAACCACACATCCAACTCTGAAATGACTCAATATTTGTTTACATGTTTTAATTTGGGGAAAAATATTGCTTTTCATTTTTTACAAATGTACACAATATAAACAATAAAATATGCCATGTCATCTACCCTAATCCACAAGATCTAACAAGAAACAAATGGGAAAGAAAGCAGCTTAGAGAAAGGTCCAGTCTGTATGAAGACAAATAGAGGAAGAAGAAAAAAGGATCCATGCAAGTATCTTCAGACTAAAATAAATAAATGGACATTTGCCAAATAAAACTGTACAGTTCAGGAGTCTCTCTCCTAGCATAAGATATTTAGGGCGCAATCCTATGCACGTTTAGACAGAAAGAAGTCCTACAACTCCCAGCATGTGCCAGATAACCATGCTGGGAGTTATAGAACTTTTTAGTGGGCAGAAGGTAGATCTACAGATTTTTTTATTCTTCAGCTTCCAGAAGCCCCTGCCAGCATATCCAAAGGTCAGGAATGATGGGAGTTATAGTCCTAAATGTTTGGAGATCTACTTTCCGTCCACTGCTGGTTTTCGGTTATAAGTGCTAAAGCTAACACCTTCAACTGAGACCAGAAAGCAATTGGCAACCAATGTAGGTCTTTCAAGACAGGTGCAGTACGGTCCTGATATCATGCATCAGCCTAGCTGCCACCATTTATACCAGTTGAGCTCCCAAACACTCTACAAGGGTAGCCCCACAGACAGCACATTACAATAGTCTAAATGAGAAGTAAACAAGGTGTGGATAACTGTTGCTGAGTCAGATCAACTCAGGAAGGGTCGCAGAGAGTGCACCAGCATTCCAGGTGCTGTGGCCATGCTTGGAATTTTAAATGTGTGGGCATGACAGGCCTCCTCCTGCCTCACCAGCCCTAAGCTCCTCTTCAACCAACTCCACTGACAGCCTTTATATTCGGTGCCAGAGCCCTGCCCTTCTCTCTGACCTTCAGCTCCCCAAGTCCTAGTTTCCCCTTTCTCCCTCAGTATACCAAATGGTGGACAGTGGTTCCCAGTCAAACTTCAAACCAGGTCAAGTGTGGGTCAAGTCATTTCCTTTTTGCATCACTTCCTCTCAGAGTTATCATCTGACAATGGCTTGGATCCAAACTTAGTCATGCTTCAACTAACTTGTTCCATTGGCTTCAGTGGGTCTACTCAAAGCATGACTAAGGTGCCAACCCAATGTCTTGTACAGCATTTTGTGTAAAATGCAATAGAAAAGTATTAATGACATTAAAGTTTTCCCAGCAAGAAGAATAAATATGTAGCATGTGAACCAGTCAATTGCCCTTCTTTCTGACACCCCCTCATTCAGACATCTAATTTTAGAGGAAACAGTAGAGTGTTTAACTTCGTTTCTTCTACACTGTGTAGGTAAGAGACAAAGTAGCAATTGCTGACTTCTACTGTTCTTTGGGAGAGTTTTATGAGCCAGTGGTATTAGCATCATAATTGCACGGGTCTGTGGAGTTTTAATCAATGAGCTTCATCTCAAAAGACTTTAATTTTACCCTCATTATGTATGTGTGAATTTTGTGGGGTGTGAGTGTGCATATATTTGTTCATGTCCGCATGTATTACGCTCACCCAACTTAATGTACAGTATGCTTTACTACAAGTTCTCACGAATATTGCTTAACATCCAGGACAAAAAAGGAACATTCATTTTCAGAGTCTTTCATATATTACATGCTCAAATGTATACTGTTTTTCAAATGTCAAAATTTTGTTACAGATAGATCTGATTGTCAATAGTGACATGGTTTGTTTTGCAAACCACTTATTCACAGTAGATCTCTTCACATCAATAGAACTACTCCACAGTCTAAAAGATCCTCAGCCTTATAGCACATTGGTGACATATGCAACCCAATCCTATAACTGTCTACTGAACTGGACTTATTCCCAGGTAAGTGTGCTTAGAATTACAGAGTTACGTTCTTCATCCTATGCCACTGATCATAAGCACATTCAATTGCAAGTTCTACAGAGCTAAAAGGGTGTGTTTCTAGCTAATCTAACTTGGATTGAGATTTAGACTTGTGCTGCCTTGGATATGGGAGAGATTAATTAATGTCCTATCTCTGTCATAGATTTACCAGGGAGTGTTTAGCATGTCCCTGTTTCTCAGCTACAGTATAATTATCTATCTCATAGGATTGCTGTGTGTTATTATTAAAATACATTTTTCACATCAAGAATACTATAACAACAACAAACAACAACAATAGTTGGAGTACAGAACTTTTTAAAGATAACTACTGTGAAATGCTATCATATCCCTAATTGTTGGGTCAGCCACAATAAATGCTGAGGAAACCTAATATCTGAAAGCACCCTCAATTCCCTCAGCTCAGTGCCTCTCTGTAATAAAAGGTGTCTACTGATTCTTGCTGTTTTCTAGTATGGTTGCCTAGAAAAGTTCAGTACAGAGGCTCTCACTCTGTGGTCCACAGATCACCAATGATCTGTGAACTCCATCCGGGAGGTCTATGGAAAGGCTGTGGAACCACTGAAAATATCTGTGCTTAGTCCTGCACCTGCTCTGTTTTTGCTGATGACAGTGTTCATGGCCATTTCTGCCAGAGCTCAGTTGTCAAACAAGCTAAGAAGGTCCTGGCCTAGAGCCCGTAATTTTTCTGATACAGCACCGCTACAGTCCTCTGACCTCTCTCTAAATATGTACCACTTAAGAGTGCCCTTCTCAGCCGCCTCACTTAGGGGCTGCAGTTTTTGTTTTTGATGAAGATGATGCCAATACTGAAGAAAAAATGTTATTAACATATGAGTTATGTATGTGTTTGATTTGTAGAACAATGACAAGTTTACAATTGGTTCACTGAGACTTCCCAGCAATTTTCAAGTGGGCCATGGGGATTGGGGGGGGGGGGGAGAACTGCTGGCCTATTACAAGAAAGTACATAGACTATGAGATTAATTTTGTTGTTGTCACCGTCATCATTTGGGGCAGTCTTTTATTTTAAAACACTTATTCTAGAATATAACAGCTCCGCAGAATTTAATAGGTATCCCATATTTCAAACTCTATGATCAAAGATTATCCCTGATTCCTAAAGATTTGATCTGACAACTTTTGTTACAGGCTAGTCATGTTTCCTCACTTTGGCATGGATCGACCATTTTCATCTTCAACAGCTACCAACAAAAGCTAAAATGCCAAGATAAGTGTATGTGGAGCATGTCATTGTGAAGTGATCCTGTGTGGAGCACATTGTGAAGTGATCCTAAAGCCATACGCTAAATCTCTGCATAGATCTACTCAACTGATATTCTCAAATGCCAGTTTGCTTGTGTGCGTATTCACCCCAAGTAGACTTAAGATCATAGCCCAAAGAATCAGAAGGCACAGTGCCTATTTTGCAATGGATAATGCATACAGAATGTTGTATAAGAGACAATGCAGTTGTATTGTTCATTTAATTAAAACAAAAATATGGTGAGTGACCATTCAAAAATATACAGAGACTTATAGTCTCATTTATACTTCCTAAACTGGGTTAGGTGTACTTTTGTTTGCTTATTTATCGGGCCCCAAAGTCCTTGTACTGCAGTAAATTATTCCTCTTGTGAAGGAAAAACAAGACCTATAACTTACTTTCTTTCTTCAGTTTTCACTCTGTAACCTTTAGTCCTTTCATTCCTACTTTGGGCTACAAGGGTATAAAACCTGTAATTAACAACTTCTTTATTGCCTCCGCAATAGTAATTGCCATGTATAGCCTTGAGGTACTAAGAATAAAAGATTGTTTTCCTCCCCCTTGGCCCCCATATTTAACTAGCACTCAGTAGTTATTATTAGGATCTTGCCAACACTTCACCTTGTGTGATAAAAGTGTAATCCCCACACAGTGACCTCTGCATGCAGAAATCAATACTTATGCTGTAATATTTTCCCCTGCTTTGCTATTCCTGAGCAGTCACCAACAAAAATCCCCCCCCCAAAAAAACAGAGCTCAGAAGAGATTAGATTATCAATTATCATGAAACTGTCTGAAACTTCAAAGGGCTGCAGAGAAGGGGAAACCATAGTTTATCGGGAGTGTAAGTGTCCTGCAATTATCTCTCATGTCACCCAGATGTAGAGCAGTGGTTGGGAATGGAAGTCAGGGGGCTGGGAGGGAAGGAAACATGTTGAGTCTCTGTGGAGAGTTGGGGCTGGTGGGAAAAAATTGTAACACAACATTTTCTTTGGAAAAAGCATCATTGCTTTGGGGACAGAGTTGAACAATAAAGTAGCATATATGTACAAGCAGCATAGATAGGCTGATTATTCTTGGGCCACACATATTCATGGGGTGTTAGTGTACTTCCACAGCAGAAAGTTAAAACTTGGCATGCTTCTAATCCAAGACATTCTGGTTACTAGAAAGATCTTCAAATGGGACACATTTACTTTTCTTGTTCAAACCTCAAGACAACAAGGTACACAGGAAGTTGCCTTATACCAAGCCATATCATCTAGCCCAGTATAGTCTATTCCAGCCTTCCCTAGCCCTTCATCTCCCATCAGCCCTAGCCAACATAGCCAATGGCCAGGAATGCTGGGAGCTGTAATTCAAAACATCTGGAGGGCACCAGTCTGGGGAAGGCTAGTCTATTCGGACTGGCAGCTTATCACCAGGGTCTCAATTCGAGGACTTTCCCATCTCCTACTTCCTGATCTTTTTAACTGGAGATGCCAATTATTGAACCCACTTTCTGCATGCTGAGCAGATGGTCAGCCACTGGGCTATAGCCTCTCCCTGAGCCAAGTCTGCCTATTAAGGGACCAGCTCTCCAGCAGAGAGAAAGTCCAACATGCATGTTATAGAATGGAAACATCGGGCATTTCCTCTTCACACACTTAAACCGACCTCATTTGAGATTCAAGAATGTATCTCAAATTGTCTGCCTTCTGTAAGTGTCTTTCATTGACTTCATTAAAAAGCAGTGTCAAGGCAGCATATTAGAGATAAGGAAGCTTCCTTCCAAAAATGGGCAAAATGGGGAGAATAAAAAGAAGCACCAACTTGCACAAAGGAAATTCAAGCAGACAATTAGGGAGGCCAAAATAATGACTTATTTATTTTTACACAAATCTACGGCGTAACCACACTTGGTTATAACTTATAACCACCATGTGCAGTTCTAGCCAATACACCTCACAAAGAATATTGTCAAGTTGGACAAGGTGCAGAAAGGGACAACCCAAATCATCAAGGGGCTGGACCAAGTCCCCTGTGAGGAAAGGTTAGAATGTTCGGTGCTTTTTAACTTGGAAGAAAGGTGAGTAAGAGGAGACATGATAGAGGGGTATAAAAGTATGCATGGTGTAGAGACAGTGGGCTGGATAAGTTTTATGTCCTCTCTTATAATCAGGGCCAGCACAAGACCTTCCGCTGCCTGCGGCAGAAGGACAAGCTGCCACAGCGCAACACGGGGGGCGGGGACATGAGCTGCTTCCACACGCCACTGCCAGGGGTGGGTAGGGACTGTGAGCCGCATGCTGCTGTTGTGTGAGGGAGAGTGAACCACCACTGCGCCCCACTGCCAGGGAGATGGGGGAGCACAAGCCACCATATGGCGCTGCCAGGGTGAGCACGAGCCATCACTGCACGCCACTGCCAGGGGGTGGAGGAGCGTATGCCTTCCCTCAGTACCTTGCTATACACCTTGCTCCTTTTTCAGATCGAGGCATTGGAAGGAAGGTGTCCCTGGAGACTGCCTGTGCCATGGCAACACAGGCAGTCTGCAGGGTCAACTCCCTACCAATGCCTCGCTCTGAAGAAGGTCACCTCAGAGCAAGGCATTTGCACTGGACAAGCTCTCTGAAGAGCCATGCTGGGCACTCTCTTGCTAGGCCAATGTGGCTGTTCAGAGTGGCTGCCTGCCTATGCCTCACTTTCAGAGGGCACAGGGCAGGTGGGGGCATCAGCATCAGCAGTGTCAGGACCCCTGGCAGCAGATAGGTGAGATCTGCAGCATCCACCCACCTTCCAGATCCACCATCTGAGGCAGGGGATTCACCCTGCTTCATGGGACAGATGGCCCTGCTCATAATACTAGAATCTGGGGTCATCCAATGAAAGTGAATAGTGAGAGATCCCTGGACAGGTTAAAGGGAACACTGCTTCTCACAGTGTATAATTAAACTGTGGAATTTGCTACCCCAAGATGCAGTGATGGCCACCAATTTGGATGGCTTTAAATGGAGATTAGACAAATTCATGGAGGAAAAGGCTACCAATCACCTTTTCCTGGCTTGATCTTACCTCTAGGATCAGAGACACTGAGGCCTCAGTATTCCAGGTGATGGGAAACAGGAGCAGGAGGGTGTGATTGCATCCACGTCCTACTCGTGGACTTCCCATAGGCATGTGGCTGGCCACTGTGTGAACACTCTGCCAGACAGGATGGGCCTTTAGACTTATCCATCATGGTTCTTCTTATGTTCTTTTATTCTTATGGACATTGACTAGGAATGGAGGCAAAATCTGTCTGGTTTGCATTTTATTATGAACTTCTCTAATTCACACTTCCTGAACTAATGTGCAAACTGGAGCAAAATTGTCAATCAGGTTTTTTGTACTTCTCTGGGTTTTGCAATGTAGTGCCTACAGGAAATTTGTCTTCAATTTATTTAAAACATTTATACCCAACCCCTTTTCATTATAAAATGGAAGTGGTTACAAAGAAGTTCATAACACAATAGAAATAGTTCAAATTGTTTAAATGAATTCCATACAATAAAACCAGGAGAAGAATAAAAACAGGGAGACTGAACTTTATCCCACAATAAAAAGGTCTTAGCTGCTCACCGGAAGCTTAAGAGAGAAGGAGCCAACCAAATCTCTCTAGAGAGGGAATTCGACAACCTGGCTGCTACAATAGAAAATGCCCTGTCCCATCACCCAACCAGTCAGGCTTCTGAAAGTGGTGGGAAGCATAGCAGAGTCTCCACAGCTGAATACAGTGAGTGGACAGGCTTGTACGGGAAGAGGAAGTCCTGGTTCCAAATTGCTTAGGGATTTGTAGGTACAAACCAGCATTCTGAATTGTGCCCAGAAACAAATTGGAATTCAATGAAGTTGAAACACAACTGGGGTGATATGATATGATCAGCAAACCAGGCTCCAGAACTTAGCCAGGCTGCTACATTTTGCACCAGCTGAAGTTTCCAAATAGTTGTCAGGCAACTCTAAGTCTTGAGAATAGAGCAAAACTACAGTCACCAAATATGAATGGCCATTACACATTGGCCGAGCTGCTGTGATGTCACAGAACATTCACAGACATTCTATCCCAGAACATACATACACATTCACAAGTATAGAATGGGGGAGACCTGACTTGACTTGACAGCACTACATGTGAAAAGGACCTAGGTGTCTTAGTGTATCACAAGCTGAATATGAGCCAGCAGTTTGATGCAGCAGCTAAGAAAGCTAATGCAATCTTGGGCTGCATTAACAGAAGCATAGGGGAAGTAATAGTTCCACTCTATTCTGCATTAGTCTGGCCACATTTGGAGTATTGTGTCCAGTTGTGGGTGCCCCATTTTAAGAAGGACATTGAGAAGTTGCATCATGTCCAGAGAAGCACAACCACAATGGTAAGGGGTATGGAAACCAAATCCTATGAGGAATGGTTGAAAAAGCTGGGTATGTTTAGCCTGGAAAACAGAAGATTAAGGGCAGACATGATAGCAGTCTTCAAATATCTGAGAGGTTGTCATGCAGAAGATGGAGCAGACTTCTCTGTTTCTCCCAAGGGCAGGACTAGAACCAACAGGTGGAAATTGCAGGGAAGCAGAAATCAGCGTAACATTTTAACAGCGAGAGCTGTTCAGTGGTGGAACAGGTTGCATCAGGAGGTGGTGGGTTCTCCTTTGCTGGAGTTATTTAACCAGAGGTTGGATGGGCATCTGTCAGAGATGCCATAGGCACATCCTGCAGTTCACAGCCTTCACTGAGCATGGGGTTAGACTAGATGGCTTCAGAGGTGCCTTCCAGGATTCTAGTTTAGGGATGCAGAACTAGTTTAAAGTGGAGAGCCAGTTTGCCCCCCTCCCACACCAGGGCCTAATTCTACACCACGTCCACCGACATCATCGCCTCTCCCAGTACAGAGAAAGCAACTCAGCCGGTGCTGGGAGTAGTGGCTCCAGGGTGGAATTCCTCCAGTGGGTGGAGCTTAGCCACCAAGCTCCTCCCCCTGAGGGAATACAAGGAGGCCCTGCAGGCCAGATACAGAACCTCCACAAGCTGAATTCAGCCCACAGGCTGGAGGTTCCACATCCCTGTTCTAGCTGATGTAGGATAATGGTCAGTTAGGATCTTTAAATCAGTGCAGCCATCATAACAAAGTAGAAAGTTGGTTTGGCTGCAGTGACAGCTCAAACAAGAACTGAGGACAAGAAAGTCTCTCTGCTGCATGGCAGTTAGAGAATCATAGGGGATGAAAGCTGAGAAGACAACTAGCCACGAAGACCAAGGAAAGAGCAGGAAAATAAAAGGAAAGGGTACAAACAATTGATAGATGATTAAAAACTCTCTATATTGTTTTAGAATAGCCTGTGCTGCAGGTCTTTGTACTCACATAACTATGCAATGCTACTATTCTATTGATAAATATATGTGGGATGGTTTCCTTTCCCCCTGAAACTTCCATTTTTATGACAGTCAATGAATTGCTAAGAGACTGATGAATCATTAGCCAGTAAGACTGCTAGATGTTTGCCCTCTATCATTCCCACAAGGCTATGGGCTTACACAGGAAAAGTGGCATTGCAGAGATTTAGAAAACAAAATCATGGAATCCAAACCTCAGTGACTGATGTCACATCCTGATGTGACATGTTACAGGGTTTTCACGGCCAGGTGGGCGGAGTACTGTTGCTTGGCCTTGTTTTCCACTGGGACTATCTGCAGTTTGACCTGCAGTATCTTGAAACTGGGAACATTAGAAAAATACACATCATGCTTATTAAAAACACAGAAGAGACCTCTGGCTATACAGTGAGGCAACTAAAAAAACCATTTCAGCACCATGTAGTCACAAGTCTGGTTAATGAGTGACTTTATGTTACAAGATATCATATGCTATGCCAAATACTGTTATTTTTCTAGTTGCATAGAAAGGCTGTTCTGAATTATAATCCACTCAGCTGCTGTGTTATGCATCAATACAATCTCTAAATGTCTACCCTTGTGACACATAAGCCTAAATACTTAATACCCAGAAATACGGTATTCTCTGTTCTCCTTCTATGTGCTTTTTGCTGAGGTTAGAGATGCTTCCTATATCCATCCATTCATCCATGTAGAAGCCCTTAACCTCTTCCTTTTTCTGCTATTTGTCCACTTAAGATCAGAGGGATCCTGTCCTACATGGTTATGAAAGAAATGGGGGTGGGAGGATTTTGAATGGACAAAGTGCAAGAAAGGAAAGAGTTAAGAGGTTCCTCTCCACACAAGTCAGCTTCTCCACATTTCATCCTCCTGTGGTTGCTTTGTATTTTGAAACAAAGGAAGAATCACGGAGCTGCCCATCACATTTTGTTCGGTGCTATGGTGTGGCAAAACTGGACTTCAGGTTTTTGCAAGACTGTCACTCATCCAAATCCTTGTTCCTGTTTTGCTGATCCTCCAAACAAAACCCCTTCATTTCCTGGAGTTCTTAAAATGCATAATAATTAAGCACTTGGGAATTTTTAGAACACCACTAGTCTGTATTATTTACAGGGGGACCATCTTTTTTATCTGTTGGTGATTGTTTATCTTATCACTAGTAAACCTGAAAGGTTGGGTGGCCATGTGTCCTACTTTATAGAGGACAACCCTCTATTTGAAGGAATCGTTTATTTGAAGGCCTGTCCAGTCCAAGCCCAGTTTAAATAGAAAGAACCGTAAGAAGGGAGGGAGTCTTGAAGGGGCTTTGAAGTAGCCCATCAATTGTGAGCACCTGGACAACAGGTGACTGAATAGGTACGCAGGTCACCTCATCACAGTCTTCCTCACTATGGTCAGATTAATGTATTTCTATGTACATTATAGTAATTATTTCTAAATTTGCATCTATAGATATAAATTAGCATATGCAAATGTTATGCAAATCTCTGGCCTCTTTTGTCCTCCTTTTTGGTGATGTTGTTGTTGTTCAGTCATTAAGTCGTGTCCGACTCTTCGTGACCCCATGGACCATAGCACGCCAGGCCTTCCTGTCCTGCGCTCTCTCCCAGAGTGTGCTCAAGTTCATATTCATTGCATCGGTGATGCTATCTAGCCATCTCATCCTCTGCTGTCCCCTTCTCCTTTTGTCTTCAATCTTTCCCAGCATCAGGGTCTTTTCCAGGGAGTTTTCTCTTCGCATTAGGTGGCCAAAATATTTCAGCTTCAGCTTCAGTATCTGTCCTTCCAATGAGCAGTCAGGGTTGATTTCCTTTAGGATGAACTGATTTGACCTCCTTGCAGTCCAGGGGACTCATAAGAGTCTTCTCCAGCACCACAGTTCAAAGGCATCAATTCTTCGGCGCTCAGCCTTCCTTATAGTCCAGCTCTCACAGCCATACGTTGCTACTGGGAAAACCATAGCTTTGATTATACGAACTTTTGTCAGCAAGGTGATGTCTCTGCTTCTTACTATGCTGTCTAGGTTTGCCATAGCTTTCGTCCCAAGGAGCAAGCGTCTTTTAATTTCATGGCTACAGTCACCATCTGCGGTGATCTTGGAGCCCAAGAAAATAAAATCTGTCACTGCTTCCATTTCTTCCCCTTCCACATGCCAGGAAGTGATGGGGCCAGATGCCATGATCTTAGTTTTTTTAATGTTGAGTTTCAAACCAGCTTTTGCACTCTCCTCTTTCACCCTCAACAAGAGGCTCTTGAGATCCTCTTCGCTTTCTGCCATTAGGGTGGTATCGTCTGCATATCTGAGGTTGTTGATAATTCTCCCAGCAATCTTAATTCCGACCTGTGATTCATCCAACCCGGCGTTTCTCATTATGTACTCTGCATATAAATTAAATAAGCAGGGTGACAATATACAGCCTTGTCATACTCCTTTCCCAATTTTGAACCAATCGGTTGTTCCATGTTCGGTTCTTACTGTTGCTTCTTGTCCCTCGTACAGGTTTCTCAGGAGACAGGTAAGGTGGTCTGGTACTCCCATCTCTTTAAGAATTTGCCACAGTTTGTTGTGATCCACACAATCAAAGGCTTTAGCGTAGTCAATGAAGCAGAAATAGACGTTTTTCTGGAATTCTCTTGCTTTCTCCATGATGCAGCGAATGTTGGTGATTTGATCTCTAGTTCCTCTGCCTCTTCGAAACCCCGCTTGTACTTCCGGTAGTTCTCGGTTCACATGCTGCTGAAGCCTAGCTTGTAGGATTTTGAGCATAAACTTTCTGGCATGTGAAATGAGCACAATTGTACGGTAGTTTGAACACCCTTTGGCATTGCCCTTCTTTGGAATTGGAATGTAAACTGACCTTTTCCAGTCTTGCGGCCATTGTTGAGTGTTCCAAATTTCTTGGCACTTTAACAGCATCATCTTTTTAGGATTTTAAATAGCTCAGCTGGAATACTGCCATCTCCGCTAGCTTTGTTGTTAGTAATGCTTCCTAAGGCCCACTTGATTTCACTCTCTAGGATGTCCGGCTCAAGTTCAGTGACTGCACTATCATGGTTATCAGGGACATTAAGATCTTTCCCGTATAGTTCTCCTGTGTATTGTTTCCACCTCTTCTTAATCTCATCTGCTTCTGTTAGGTCCCTGCCTTCTTTGTCCTTTATCATGCCTGTCTTTACCCAAGACATCTTTTCTTGGTGTTAGTTCTAGAAGGTGTTGTAGGTCTTCATGGAACCGATCAATCTCAGCTTCTTCGGCATCAGTGGTTGGGGCACAGACTTGAATTACTGTGATGCTGAATGGTTTGCCTTGGATTCGTACTGAGATCATTCCGTCATTTTTTAAGATTGTACCCCAATACTGCTTTTCCCACCCTTTTATTGACTATGAGTGCTACTCCATTTCTTCTAAGGAATTGTTGCCCACAGTAGTAGATATAATGGTCACCTGAATTAAATTTGCTCATGCTTGTCCATTTTAGTTGGCTGATTCCCAAGATGTCGATGTTCAATCTTGCCATCTCATGTTTGACCACCTCCAGCTTACCTTGATTCATTGAGCTGACATTCCAGGTTCCTAAACAATATTGTTCTTTACAGCATCGGATTTTCTTTTCACCACCAGACACATCCACAACTGAGTGTCCTTTCAGCTTTGGCCCAGCCGCTTCACTCTTTCTGGCGCTACTTGGAAATACCCTCTGCTCTTCCCCAGTAGTATATTGGACACCCTCCGACCTGAGGGGTCATCTTCCGGTGTCATATCTTTTAGCCTTGTGATACGTTTCATGGGGTTTTCTTGGCAAGAATACTGGAGTGGGTTGCCATTTCCTTCTCCAGTGGACCACATTTTCAGAACTCTCCGCCATGACCTGTCCGTCTTGGGTGGCCCTGCACGGCATAGCTTATGGCTTCACTGAGTTACGCAAGCCCCTTCACCACAACAAGGCAGTGATCCATGAAGGAGTTTTGGTGATGTATGTCTCCTTTTTTGGTGATGCCAGTGGAGGTGTGTGGCTCCAATATCAGCGGGGTATGAATCCACTCTGGGTTTCAGTCAGAGCCAGTCAGAACTCTAACAGAGCTATCCAAGGTGCTGAACCTTGTGCCGGGAATGCTTATCAAATTTGCAGATGACACAAAATTGGGCCAGATAGCTAATACCCTGGAAGACAGAAACAAAATTCAAAGTGATCTTGATAGACTGGAATGCTGAACAAAAGACAACAGAATGAAATTTAATAGGGATAAATGCCAAGTTCTTCACCTAGGAAAAAGAAACCAAAAGCCACAAGATGGGGGTACGTGGCTCAAAAATACTACAGGCGAGAAGGATCTTGGAATTGTTGTTGATCTCAAGCTGAATATGAGCCAACAATGTGATGTGGCTGCAAAAAAGGCAAATGCTATTTGGGGCTACATTAATAGAAGTCTAACTTCCAAATCACATGAACTACTAGTTCCCCTCTACTCAGCACTAGTTAGGCCTCATCTTGAGTACTATGTCCAGTTCTGGGCACCACACTTTAGGAAGGATGCAGACAAACTAGAAAAGGTTCAGAGGAGGGCAACAAAAATGATCAGGGGACTGAAAACAAAACCCTATGAGGAGAGACTGAAAGAACTGGGCATGTTTAGCCTTGAGAAGAGAAGACTGAGGGGAGATATGATAGTGCTCTTCAAGTACTTGAAAGGTGGTCACAGAGAAGAAGGCCAGGATCTCTTCTCCATCATCCCAGAGTGCAGGACACAGAATAATGGGCTCAAGTTACAGGAAGCCAGATTCCAGCTGAACATCAGGAAAAACTTCCTGACTGTTAGAGCAACATGACAATTACCTAGTGGGCTCTCCCACATTGGAGGCATTCAAGACTAAATTGGACAGCCATCTGTCAGGGATGCTTTGACCTGGATTCCTGCATTGAGCAGGGGGTTGGATTGGATGGTCTTGTAGGCCCCTTCCAACCCTACTATTCTATGATTCTATGAATCCTATCCCCCAAATGGGGTCAGCACCTTGGATAGCTCCTTTAGAGTTCTGACTGAAACCCAGAGGGGATTCACAGCCCCACTGACATTGGAACCTCCAGTCTGCACTGAGTGATGCCTCAGTGGCCACCCTACTAAAAGGAAGAACAAGTTGAATCTCCCTATAGAAATTAAGAAGAAATTTATTTTTCACATTATACTTCAGTCGACATAGAATTTATTTCTTTAACCTGTCTCCATAGGTGCCCATCCTCTTCCCAGAAGCCACCCTAGCAATCTGAGAAGTAGGAAGGGTCTGGAAGTAAATAGGGTCCCATTCCTACCTCACTTTCCATCTGTGCAGCCTAAAGGAAGGAGCTCTGGGGTTTGGACTGATTCTGCACTTTGATGCAAATTTTGCAAGGTAAATCACCAGGGCAGAGAAAGAATAGCATTTTCCCAAGGCAGCTGAGTTCTTATGGAAGCTTGGAAAATCAAAATGCATTCCTGCTCAAAAGATTGGAGGTATCAGACTGAAAGGAAATGTAGAAATGGTCCTTTCTTCCTGACCTGTATTTGGACAATACCCCTATTTTTATTTTATTATAAAATAAAAGAATACCTTTGTCAAGAATTCAATAGAGAAAGACGTTATATAGAATTTTCATTTAGACTCAAATGAATTCAGCTTTGTTCTCTTAGTTTTAATTCATTTTGTTTTATTTATTCATTTTAATGAATGATTCATCCAGTAAAGATGTGCCAAGATTAGCTGTATATGATTCACATCAAAAAATAATATGATAATGACCTTAATCTGCAGTGATGTCATGATCCAGAATGATGCACTTTCCTGGAAAAAATGTGGTTAATCAGCTACTTAGGAATTAACCAGATCATCTTATTGCCAGATTAAATTCATGAAAGATTCTCAGTATGATTTTGCTGGTGTTCATCAGGATTTAATATTGACTCATGCCATGTGCATTTAAGATAACAAGAAGGGAACATTTCTAATTTGTTAAATATTATGCCATATAATTCCTTTTCTGGAAACTCTCACTGCTTCATCTGTTTTCCTACCCACCGGTGATGAATTCTCAACTCTTCAGCTGCAGTGTTTGTGAGACCAGGCCTCTGCAGAGAAGCCAACTATTTCCCTGATTGTCCTCCTCTCTGGTCAATGTTGGCTCTGTACACCTTTCTAATGTCTTTAAGAACATAAAAAGAGTCCTGCTGGGTCAGACTAAATACCTATCTAGTCCAGCATTCTGTCCCGCAGTGGACAACCATGTAATCCTGGGAAGCCCACAAGCAGAACATGAGCACAATAGCACCGTCCCATACATGTTCCCCAGCAACTGGTATTTGAAAGGCATACTAGTAGTGATTGATCATCGTGCCCTCCATCTGTGTGATTCGAGCAACTAATTAGAAGACAGAGATGCCACCTTACCTGAGGCCATATCTGCACCACAAGGTTCTGATTATTCTCCTGTAGCTGGAGCACAGCAAAAGGTAAACATCAATAATGTGGCACCCAGCCACTCAGGGCCAAGAAGGCACTTGACAATTCCACACGGCATGATTGATTGTGCTCCCCCTACATTTAATGCAGTGCAAGCAGATGCGGAGCAGTGTAAGCAGATGCACTCACACACATACACACGAGCTCTTCTAACCAACTTTCTAGGCATACACTTGGTCACGCTACCTTTGCATTCATGTAAATTTCTGCACGTTAACAAACCAAGGAACAAACATCATAATTACTGCAAGAACTGAGCATGCTGAAGTGAAAACAATATGACAATGATGTGTATGAGCAGAAAATCCTTGCTTGGAGAAGACTGATATATTTACACCTGCTCAGTAAAATGTCACATTTACATATCATAATTATTTAAGTGTTTCCAAGTACAGTAGCCTTCCATTCCATTTATGCAGCATAGATCAAGAGCAACGGATGAGATGATGTAAATGAATGGGAAGATTTGGTCAAATCAATTAAACATGGTTCTTTGAATGCTGGTGGGAGGAAAGAGCAAAGCAATGTGGAATTCATTTGTGCATTAGTAAAACACCATCCAGAAAGATACTGATGCAATCATATGTACAATACAGGATTGCTTTTTTGCAGTGTTTCATCAAGACATGCATGTACATCAGTATCATAGCACAGGCAAAGATACAAATGATCTGAAAGAACTGAAAGCAGAGGCAAATTGTGTCTTCTCCAATTCTGGAATTAAGGGCCAAAACTACACATTACACTGTGAATAACTGACAACTATATCAGAGGCTTTTAAACTAGGAATGGGAGGTGATTTTCAGCAGGACCACAGTGCATCTGGATGGGAGGCTCAACCCTTGTCTCCCCAGCCATGATCCTAAATAAAATTTCACATACACTCCCACACACTACAATTAGACAAAATGCCCCCCCCCCCAGCACCAATGGGAATTTTTTTCCTAAGACTAAATGCAGTGCACAGGGCAACTGCAGCTGCGTAGGGAAGTGGTAAACCTATCTATCCTACTTGAGTTGCTCCCAATGAAAATCACACCCACTCTGTGCCTAGCATTAAAAAAAAATGTAATCCCATGATATAGTTGCTAGTTATGCATTTAGCATAACATCTAGTCTGACCCTGATTTTTAGAACTTATCCCAGTTAAACCAGAATTCAGGAGGGATAGAACACAGGACAGAGTGAACCAGAGGAATAATAAAGGAATGGAACAGAGGAAATCCTATCATGGATTCCATGGCGCCACTCACTTGTGGGGTGCCACAGGGTTCCATCCTCTCCCCGAGGCTATTTAACATCTATGTGAAGCCGCTGGGGGCTATCATCAGGAGGTTTGGGGTGCAGTGTCATCAATATGCGGATGACACGCAGCTCTACCTCTCATTCAAATCTTCACCAAGGTTGGCCGTAGAATCCCTGTCCAAATGTCTGGAGACGGTGAGTGGCTGGATGGGGAGGAATAAGCTGAAGCTGAACCCTGACAAGAACGAGGTACTTTTGGTGGGAGACAAGAGGAGGCTAGGGGATGTTGACCTGGTGTTGAATGGGGTACGGTTACCCTTGAAAGACCAGGTCCGCAGCCTGAGGGTCATTTTGGACTCCCAGCTGTCCATGGAGGCTCAGGTGTCAGCTGTGAGCCAGACAGCGCTGTATCAACTCCATCTGATATGGCGGCTGCGCCCCTTCCTTCCTGACCATCTGCTCCCATCGGTAGTACATGCCCTGGTCTCCTCTCGTTTAGACTACTGTAATGCGCTCTACGTGGGGTTACCCTTGAAGACGGTTTGGAAGCTGCAGCTGGTACAGAATGCGGCGGCTCACCTAATTAAAGGCAGCTGCCGGCGAGATCACATCACTCCAGTGCTGAAGGAGTTGCACTGGTTACCAGTTGTTTTCTGGGCCAAATTCAAGGTGTTGGTTTTGACCTTTAAAACCCTATATAGTTCCGGCCCAGCCTATCTTAAGGAGCGCCTCCAGCAGCACCAGACAGGCCGCTTAACAAGATCAGCCTCGGATGGCCTTCTCTCTGTCCCATCAGCCAGGACAGCTAAACTGGTGGGGACGAGGGAGAGGGCCTTTTCTGTAGTGGCCCCCACTCTGTGGAACTCCCTCCCTAGGGAACTCCGTCATGCCCCCTC
This sequence comes from Heloderma suspectum, assembly GCF_057233095.1. Classification (NCBI taxonomy): domain Eukaryota; kingdom Metazoa; phylum Chordata; class Lepidosauria; order Squamata; family Helodermatidae; genus Heloderma; species Heloderma suspectum. Next base: position 99,877,307 of record NC_139461.1, read on the forward strand.
TTTAATGAGCTTCCATCGTGCATTAAAAACGTGGCTGTTCAGGCAGGCATTTGGGGTGGGTTAGGGTATTTTAGAAAATGTTTTTATTGTAGAATTTTATTGTTTTATTGTATGTTGTACATCGCCCAGAGTGGCTGGGTGACCAGCCAGATGGGCGATTAATAAATTAAATAATAAATAAATAAAAATAAATCATCCCTCATCCAAACATCTCATGAATGTTTGGTCCAAAGTTTGGACCAAGGTTTGAATTGGACATGACAACACTGGTCCACAGAGATGCATTCATTCATTCATTCATTTTACATGTGTTCCAGGGCAGTTTACAAACAAAAGAGGGAAATAATAATAAAAACTATATAGAAACAGGCAAAAATATTAATAAAACTAGCAATTAAAAGAGCAGATTACAATAAAACTTTCACAGTCCTGGTTCTTCCCTGACAATGAGCCCTGTAACATGGGAAGAGAAAAATAAAAAAACTGCTGTAAATTCTTCTGGAAATATCTGTGATCTGCTCATTATATTTCTGACAACTCCTGCTTATGGAATTATCAAAGAAAATTCAGGGGGATGACCCAGTCCCAATTTGCCATTTTCTACATTTGTTCATCCAGAAGAATAATTCTCGAAGCATTCCTATCAAAGATAATGAAAAGTGTACAAAGGAAAATTCCAAAATCCATGATCAAACAGTATCATTATTAGGACCAACCAAAATTTCACAAAATAGTGGGCAAGCTTTCTAGGTCCCCGGAATCATACTTCAGGCTGCATGATAAGCAACATAGTTAGGGGGTGCTCTTAGATCCAGCACTGTCATTGGATGCACAGGTGGCCTCGATGGCACTGAGCAGCTTTTATCAGCTTAGGCTGGTACACCAACTACATCCATATCTGGACAGAGATAACCTAACTACAGTTATCCATGTTCTGGTAACCTCTCATTTGGACTACTGTAATGTGTTTTACATGGGGATGCCTTTGAAAATGGTCCGGAAACTTCAGCTGGTCCAAAATAGGGCAGCAGGATTGTTAACAGGGACTGGCTGCCAGTCCATTTCTGGGCCAAATTCAAAGTGCTGGAATTAACTTAGAAAGTCCTAAATGCCTTGGATTGCACCCTATAATAGATTAGGTTCTACTATTTTTTTATTTATTAAATTAATACCCCACCTTTCCACCAAAATGGTGCTTAAAACAGCTAACAAAATAAAATTGAGATTAAAACAAAAACTTGGTTAAAATATAATATAAAAGTAAAAACACAAGTAAAACATACCAGTGAAGCTTTTGTAGCAAAGAAATCACAAGCTCCTTGTAACTGGCCCTGGTCAACAGCCTGGCCTCAGCATTCTGGATCAGCTGAAGTCTCCAAACACTTTTCAAAGGCAGACCCATGTAGCACAAATTACAGTAGTCTTGTCTGGATTAAGCTTCAGTTTGTTCCTCCTCATCCAGTCCATTACTGACATCAGACACTGATTAAGTACTAGAAGAGCTTCCTTGGATTTAGATGGAGAGATAGAGTTTGGTGTCACCAGCCCAACTGATAGCTATATAGGTACTATTCATTCCTTCATTCATTCATTCATTCATTCATTTATTTATTTATTTATTAAATTTATTAATCGCCCATCTGGCCAGTCACCCAGCCACTCTGGGTGATATACAACAATAAAAACAGTTTACACAATAAAATTCAACATTAAAAACATAACATTTCTAAAATTACCCTGGCCCACCCCAAATGCCTGCCTGAACAACCATGTTTTTAATGCATGGCAGGAGCTCATTAAAGAGGGGGCATGGTGGAGTTCCCTAGGGAGGGAGTTCCACAGAGTGGGGGCTACCACAGAGAAGGCCCTTTCCCTCGTCCTCACCAGCCTAGCTGTCCTGGCTGATGGGACAGAGAGAAGGCCATCCGAGGCTGATCTTGTTGAGCGGCCTATCTGGTGTTGCTGGAGGCACTCCTTGAGATAGGCTGGGCCAGAGCCGTATAGGGTTTTAAAGGTCAAAACCAACACCTTGAATTTGGCCCAGAAAACAACTGGTAGTCAGTGCAGCTCCTTCAGCACTGGAGTGATGTGATCTCGCCGGCGGCTGCCTTTAATCAGGCAAGCCACCGCGTTCTGTACCTGCTACTAGCAGGTACTAGTACACCATCTAATTAATCTCCAGATTTTCTAATATAAAAACTGCCAGGTTTCTTTTCTTGTTTTATTTATTTATTCATTTCATTTCTATACCACCCAATAGCCAAAGCTCTCTGGGCAGTTTTCTATAGAGATCTACTAGATTTTATATTTTCAAAAAATGGGGGACCAGGGATTGGGTTTTTCCTTCTCTCAGCAATCCTAGGTGCAACCTGAAACCTGCATAGCACCTAGTAGAGGCTAATCTAATTAGCACTGCAATCCTATACATGTGTACTCAGAAGTAAGTGAATACAGCGCAGGGGAGGCTGGAGGATCCAATTTCATTGGGGCAGAGATTCCATCCTAGGTTTTAGTTACAACCAGCCAGAAGTCTAAAGGACCTACCCAAGGTGCTGGGCCCATTTGAGGGATAGGGCCAAGCACCTTGGATAGCTCCTTTAGACTTCTGGCTGGTTGTAACTAAAACCCAGAATGCTAAGGATGTGGAAAGCAGCTCATCGGGGTTCCCCGAGTGCCACCTTGAAGCTCAGCTTGACTTATGTCCATATCCGATTGCAAGCTTTTTGAGTGAAAATTGTGAAGTCCTTGGGTGTGTCATTGGGTATGCACTTGGGTGCATATTCAAAAGTACACCGTCTTCTCCCATGGATTAAAGCATGTTCGTGCACATTTTTTAAGTACATATTTTTTCATGCGTATTTTTCTAATGTGTACATTTCCAAATGCATTCTTCTTCCATGGGGAGGCGAGAGCTTTGACTGCAGATTGCACTCACATTCAGGTGTGAAAGGTGCGAACAGAGTAAATTTTGGTCATAAATGAATTGAATCAAATTTCTCATACATCCCTGCTACACGCTCCTTCCCTCACTTGGCTTCATATCCAGACAGATGAAGAGTTCTGAAGCACTCCAAAGCTTGCTCACTATTTTGTGTCATTTTTTATTGGTCCTAATAATAAACAATAAAGCAGGAATGGACAATTTGTGGCCCTGAGATGTTTTGGCCTACAATTCCCATCAGCCCTAGCCAGTATAGCCAGAGGGGTGAGGGGAGTTGTAGGTCAAAATATCTGGAGAGCCATAATTTGCCCAACCCTGGAATAAAGGTATTGCCCAAATGTGGATTTTGGAATTTTTCTTATGGACCAACATGTCTTCCTGTGCAGAGTAAGTCATTCATGTAGGTGATGTTGTGATTCAAGAAATATTGACAAATAAAAAGCAAAGGACAATAAATATATCTACCAATACAAGATATCATGCTATTCGTGTATAATAAACTTACTAAACATTTCAGAGAAATGTGAGGTCAACAGCTAAAGTGAAGACCATGTAAATATTGGCCATGTAACAAACTTTGGAGGAAAGTAAATTCTACCCTGGCCTTGATCCTCAGTGGTGCTAAGCTGTTAACCGTGATTGTTGGGTTATTCTACATATTTGTGGAGAATAAATTTGACAGCAGTAGGAAAATGAAATGTCAGGTGGTCATTTATAAACCGCTTCCTCAAAGGCCAGCTTTCCTGCATCACAGGGAGACTACTCAGAAGTAATTCTAGGGTTCAGGGACATAGGCAGATGAACATCCCTGCCTATACAGATTCTGCTTTGTTTTCTTAAAATTGAACAGACTCCCCAAATGCTTTTTGTGTCACTGCAGGACAAATATGGATTTAGCACCAAATATTCCATTTATGTGTATAAACATCTTTTTTTTGCATTTTCTATCACATATTTTAATAGGAAAAATTACTTACTAACTTAAATAGGGAGAGTTACTTACTGATCTTCCTCTCAGGGCTAACCCTACATGAGGCAGAGTGAGGTAGTTACCTCAGGCAGCAGATAGTGGGTGTCATGAAAGGACAGAAAATTATTAGTTATTTACTTTGTTATTATTGTATTTCTACTGCCAGGGATGGGGAGAGGAGCTTAAGGTCTCAGCCAGCCCTGCATCTACAAGAGCTCTGTCCAAGGCATGTTCTTCAAGATGGGTTCTAGCTATTCATGCAATTGAAAAGAGACTTTGCACAGGACATCTATCTCCACAAACTGGACTAGGCAGATGCTTTCTTTGCTCTAGGAAAAAAAAAGGTTCTCACCTACAATTTGCATCCTGTGACATGATCTCTGTCTAGTCTAACTTGTAAGAGGAATACAAATGCACCCCCAATATATACCAACAATGGAGAGAAATATTTGAGGAAGAATACGTTTGTATGGACACATGGGCATTGCTGTGAGCATGCCTTAAACATAACTGCTACATTGCAGGCATCAAATGCTATCTGAAGCTTAATTTGTTTCTAAAAATCAACTCATGCTGCATGCTGTGGTAAAAACTCTATCATTTTTATCAAGAAAGGAAAGTCAGTATCTGAGCAATTTTCATTCCAGGCCATGTTGGTTTGAACATTATCAATTGATCTAGGATTTAAGTGACCTGTCAGGAATCCTTGACAAACAAATTTTTCTCATGAATTATACATATTAGTGAAAACCATACTTAATGGGAGACTGGAAAGAGGGCAGGTATTTCCATCACCTAGGGGTGAAAACCCTGCAAATTAACAACAAGACGGTTCATTGAAGCAAGTAATGGATTGGTCTGTGAAAACAAGAAATCTTTGTGGGAATGAGTGTGATTATTCATATAGTCCATTTGCTAATTATTGCTAGTATGAACATTATTTTACCTGCTTCTAAGAACATTGAAAATTATGAGTGCAGTCGACAAGGTAGTGAAACTCTGCCATATAAGTAATAAACTTTAGCAGTGCACGTTCACTCATTTCTGAACAGGGTTCATTTACGGGAAAGAATCATTTCTACATCTCTCATCATGCAGCTTTTGTGAGTAAAGTAGTAATAGAGAGAATCCCTCAAGCTCTAATTCCAAATCAATGTGGCATTCAAGCACCTGGAGTCTGCTGCTTTCTAGAACCAAATGCCCTTCCATTCTGGATTAATTGATCAAGAATTACTACTATCCTCTGGTACTACACTTACCATCACAAATCACTGGTGTAGTGTGGTGTCTTTAAGACTGTGAACTGCCAAAAAAGACCAGGAACCAAGGATTTCAACTTAGAGGCACACTGGGAGTTACAAGGCAAATGCATGTAACTGTCTCCCAATGCTTTTTTTTTTTTAATGAAAAGCAGTCACAGGAGGCTGCCATTTTGAATGGGACATTCTACTTATCCATCTCTCCCTTGTGGATAGAAAAGCAACTTGAGGGACAATTTTTAGCACTGAAGTGGATCAAAGCAAACACATTAAGCAGCTGTTCCTCCACTTAAGAGCCCCCTGTGCTTGTTTTTCATTTCAAGAAGAAGAAGAAGAAGAAGAAGAAGAAGAAGAAGAAGAAGAAGAAGAAGAAGAAATAGTTACATGTCTGCCTCATAGGGCTGTTCTACACAAGGCATTTATGGTGTGTTCATCATTCCCTATTCACAGTTGTTTACCAACTCTTTCGATTATGTTATGACCTTCCAGTTTCACTTCTCGAGTATCCAACATCTAACAAGCACTTTTGGCTAGATGTTTTAGACCAGGGAAAATGTGGCATTTAATTGTAAAAGCGAAAGAAACTGCTTTTTTCACTTGTGTATTTTTGTCCCAATCTGCTATACCACAGTTCCACCTAGACGTTATGTAGCAGGAAAGCAGGAAAGGAAATACTCTTAGTGTAGTGCTCAGATCTAATTCTGCGACAAAACCAAAAGTAGATACAGCTGATTAACAGCTTCAGTTAAAAAGCTCATAATATCTAGTTTGGCTCTAAGAGTGTGAGGTGTGAAGTCCCTTGGGGCCAAACTACACGTTATGTTAAAGACATAGCATGCAGCTGACCCTCTACTTTGTAATGCTCACACGTAAGCATACAGGGCCCCAAATCCCAATCAGGCCCCCCATATGCAACGAAGGGGGATTAAACCTTCCACTCCACTCCCAATATTTGCCCACCCTGTGCAGGACTTTAAAAGGAAAAAAAACCCTCCAAGGAAAACCTTCCAAAGGTATAGGAGCAACCTCAATTATGTAATAAGCATCAGACCAGATGAGGGTGAGCCTGGATTGGCTGAGCTCATGCAGCATTCTGTTTCATCTGAAATAAAAGGAGGGGGCAGAAGAGAAAAATTTGGACAATCAGTAGGTGGAAACCTACAGGAGAGTGTTGAAACTCCAGATAGTTTTCCCTGCTCAGTTTTGCTTACTGTAATCACAGATAATTGCATACAATGATCCTGTTACTTTAACAGTTGTGTAGTATAGAAAAGTTGTCCTTGCTGAAATTCATTCTTATAACTTGTAACTAGCTTATATATTTTGCTGTCACATGATGTGGTGATGGCCATTAAGCTTATTAGCTTTCAAAACGAGGATTAGATGATTTCATGGAAGACATATTTTTAACAGCCATTAGCCACAACAGCTAAATGGACCCTCCTTGTGCAAACACAGCATGTTGTTGTTTATTCGGTCAGTCGCTTCCGACTCTTTGTGACTTCATGGACCAGCCCACGCCAGAGCCTCCTGTTGGCTGTCGCCACCCCCAGCTCCCCCAAGGTCGAGTCCGTCACCTCCAGAATATCATCCATCCACCTTGCCCTTGGTTGGCCCCTCTTCCTTTTGCCTTCCACTTTCCCTAGCATCAGCATCTTCTCCAGGGTGTCCTGTCTTCTCATTATGTGGCCAAAGTACTTCAGTTTTGCCTTTAATATCATTCCCTCAAGTGAGCAGTCTGGCTTTATTTCCATACCTCTGCATAAAAGATGTGAGTGACACAGACCAGGGGAGAGCCTTTATCTTCATCACCTGATTGTGAAAGCCAAGAGGCATCTGACCAGTAGGCACTGTTACAAACAGAAATCTGGACAAAATGTAGCTTCGTTAGATGTGTTCTTCTAGAACAAAGAGTCTATTGGCATGTTAAGCCAGTGTGGGCAACTTCTGGGGGTTGGGGGACCACATTACTCCCCCATAACCCACTGGGAGGTGCTCCCCACCTCTGCCATCACCAAATTCACCTTTGCTGAATTTCCTGCTGAATTTGTCATGGCATAATTCCCACCAATTTAACAAGGAAACAAGGTGCACTCCCCACACCCCTTGTTTCCCTGAGAAATCAGTTTGCTTTTGCTGCTGTGACTAACAGCAAATTCAGTAGTGGTGGCAGCAGGGGAAGATGGCAGGGGAGCCCATGTGTTGCTCTGCCCGAAAGACTAACCAAGATGTTATGGCATAAGCTTTCATGGCCTAGGGTTCTCTTCATCAGATGCCTGAAGTGTTATCCTCTGTTGGCAGTTATATGGTTACATATGCAATATATGGTTACATATACAACACATGGCTGTGTATATGTACCTGTCAACTTAGGGTAACATCTCACACATTTGATGAAATGGGCTCTAGTCGTGAAAGCATATGCCTCAATAACTTTGTTGAAGGTGCCACAGGACTCCATTGTTTTTGCTGCAACAGACTAACACAGCTACCAGTCTGGAAAGTGTGCTTACATAACTCCTAAAGGATCAGGAGCATTGTACTCCTTTGCATTTGTCACTCTAGCTATACTATAAACAAAACCCAAGCAGAACCAGAAAGCTTAGGAAAATCTCTCAAGGGAGATCTTTGTGTTTACTAGGCTTCTGTCTTTTGGTTTGATATAGTCAGGGCCAGAAATATTGGAACAAGGATAACTGTTTTGGGAGTTGGCCTCTGTACACCACCACATTGAAGTTGAAAGGAAACACACCCAGATGGGAGTGAAGTCAGGACTTTCAGCTGTAATTCAAGGGGTTTGACAAAAGTGGGGCACTAACCATTCAGGAAGGACAGCCAGTGGCATACACACACACCCATCGTTGGTGGCTCATAAGTAATGGAACGAATGGCTGACAAGCAGCTGCGGCCAGGTGTGGCCTGTTTCCTGGGTACCCCATGACCAATCAAGCAGATGAAAGGCCTGGAGGTGGTTCTGAGTGTTACATTTGCATTTGGTAGCTGTTCACTGGAACTCCCAACATGAGGTCCAAAGAGGTGTCCATGAGAGAGAAGGAGGCCATCATTAGGCTGAGGAAACAACATAAACCCATCAGAGAGATAGCAAAAACATTGGGAGTGGCCAATACAACAGTTTGAAACATCCTGAAAAAGAAGGAATTAACTGGCAAGCTCAGCAACAGCAAAAGGCTTGGAAGGCCATGGAAGACAACTAAGGTGAATGACTGCAGAATTCTGCTCATGGTGAAGAGGAACCCTTTCACAACATCTAGATGGGTCAAGAATGCTCTTGCGGAGGTAGGCATGTCATTGTCAACATCTACAGTCAAGAGACGGCTTTATGAATGTAAATACAGAGGCTTCACAACAAGGTGCAAACCACTGGTAACACTCAAGAACAGAAAGTCCAGATTAGCCTTTGCCAGCAAACACCTAAAAAAACCTGCCCAGTTCTGGAATAAGATTCTTTGGACTGATGAAACCAAGATTAACTTGTACCAGAATGATGGGAAGAGAAAAGTATGGAGAAGGAAAGGAACAGCTCATGATCCAAAGCATACCACATCATGTGTCAAACATAGTGGAGGCAGTGTTATGGCATGGGCATGTATGGCTGCCAATGGAACCGGGTCACTGGTGTTTACTGATGACCTGACTGCTGATAAAAGCAGCAGGATGAATTCTGAAGTGTATAGGGCTACACTTCCTGCTCAGATTCAGCTGAATGCTGCCAAACTGATAGGACGCCACTTCATATTGCAGATGGATAATGACCCAAAACATACAGCAAAAGCTACCCAAGAGTTTCTCAAGGCAAAGAAGTGGGATGGTCTTCAATGGCCAAGTCAGTCACCTGATCTCAACCCAGTAGAGCATGCTTCTCACTTACTGAAGACAAGACGGATGGCAGAAAGACCCACAAACAAGCAGCAGCTGAAGGCAGCTGCAGTAAAGGCCTGGCAAAGCATCTCGAGGGAGGAAACTCAGCATTTGGTCATGTCCATGGGTTCCAGACTTCAGGCAGTCATTGACTGCAAAGGATTTTCACCCAGGTATTAAAGGCGATCCTTAAGTTTGAAATGATGTTGGTTTGTTCCATTACTTATGAGCCACCAACAATGGGGGGGGTATGCCACTGGCTGTACTTCCTGAATGGTTGGTGCCCCACTTTTGTCAAACCCCTTGAATTACAGCTGAAAGTCCTGACTTCGCTCCCATCTGGGTGTGTTTCCTTTCAACTTCAATGTGGTGGTGTACAGAGGCCAACTGCCAAAACAGTTATCCTTGTTCCAATATTTCTGGCCCTGACTGTAATTGTTCATGTACTGTTAATAATTGCTGTGACGTAATGTTTTCTTATGTGATGCCATCCCCTTCTGTTTTGCCATTCTTTTGCCCACAAAGACTTTGGTCTGAGAGCAACTGGCACTCTATGATCTTGTCTTTTAGCAGAGAGTCATTAGTGAGCTAACAGCTCCTGCCAACACAGGAAGCTGCTTTATACAGCATCAGACTACTGGTCCATCTAGCACAGCAGTAACTACATCTGCCTGCCCTCAGCCAGCTGCCTTCCAGATGTTTTAGACTACACCTTTCAGGATTCCTGACCACTGTCCATGCCAGCTGGGGCTGGTGGGAGCTGAAGTCCAAAAGGCCGCTCTACAATGACTGACAGTAGCTCTCCAGATCCTCAGAAGTCTCCACAGCCCTAACTGGAGTTGCCTGAGACTGAGCCTCAGACCTTTCACAAGTAAAGCATGTGCTCTGCTACTGAGCTACAGTCCTTCAGTGACTTACCCAACCTCACAGCTGTTTATCAGCAGTTGACTAGGAATGGAGAGGTTAGAGACAAGCAAAAGCCCTGGCAGACTTCACTGTTAATAACATTAAAAACTACCAATGATAAGTGCCCTGAGTTTTGTTAAATTGTATTGTTATTGCATTAAAGTAGCCCTAGCTACAACTTTGGTGGGGAGGAACAATCTAAGGAATGAGTTCACCTAACTGCAAACACATCCATGTTTGCACACTGCAATGAACATGAAACGTGTGTGTGTGGCTATGGGACTTCAATGGTTGCTTGATGAGAAGAAATCTCCATCCTCATACATTAGGAGTCAAACCTTCATGTACTAAGAAACACAGGGCTGCCACTGAAGACAGCAGCCCTGTGCTGAGTTCTCCCTCTCTGAAATAAGTGAAATCTACCATGTGTCCTGTTGTTGTTGTTGTTCAGTCGTTCAGTCGTGTCTGACTCTTCATGACCCCATGGACCTTAGCACGCCAGGCCTTCCTGTCCTGCGCTCTCTCCCGGAGCGTACTCAAGTTCATATTCATTGCATCGGTGATGCTATCTAGCCATCTCATCCTCTGCCGTCCCCTTCTCCTTTTGCCTTCAGTCTTTCCCAGCATCAGGGTCTTTTCCAGAGAGTTTTCTCTTCGCATTAGGTGGCCAAAATATTTCAGCTTCAGCTTCAGTATCTGTCCTTCCAATGAGCACTCAGGGTTGATTTTCTTTAGGATGGACTGATTGGACCTCCTTGCAGTCTCAGGGGACTCGTAAGAGTCTTCTCCAGCACCATAGTTCGAAAGCATCAATTCTTCGGCGCTCAGCCTTCCTTATAGTCCAGCTCTCACAGCCATACATTACTACTGGGAAAACCATAGCTTTGATTAGACGGACCTTTGTTGGCAAGGTGATGTCTCTGCTTCTTACTATGCTGTCTAGGTTTGCCATATCTTTCCTCCCAAGGAGCAAGCGTCTTTTAATTTCATGGCTACAGTCACTGTCTGCAGTGATCTTGGAGCCCAAGAAAGTAAAATCTGTCACTGCTTCCATTTCTTCCCCTTCTATATGCCAGGAAGTGATAGGGCCAGATGCCATGATCTTAGTTTTTTTAATGTTGAGTTTCAAACCAGCTTTTGCACTCTCCTCTTTCACCCTCAACAAGAGGCTCTTGAGATCCTCTTCGCTTTCTGCCATTAGGGTGGTATCGTCTGCATATCGGAGGTTGTTGATAATTCTCCCAGCAATCTTAATTCCGACCTGTGATTCATCCAACCCGGCATTTCTCATGATCTACTCTGCATATAACTTAAATAAGTAGGGTGACAATATGCAGCCTTGTCGTACTCCTTTCCCAGTTTTGAACCACTCGGTTGTTCCATGTCTGGTTCTTACTGTTGCTTCTTGACCCTCGTACAGGTTTCTCAGGAGACAGGTAAGGTGGTCTGGTACTTCCATCACTTTAAGAATTTGCCACAGTTTGTTGTGATCCACACAATCAAAGGCTTTAGTGTAGTCAATGAAGCAGAATTAGACGTTTTTCTGGAATTCTCTTGCTTTCTCCATGATCCAGCGAATGTTGGCGATTTGATCTCTAGTTCCTCTGCCTCTTCGAAACCCAGCTTGTACTTCCGGTAGTTCTCGGTTCGCATACTGCTGAAGCCTAGCTTGTAGGATTTTGAGCATAACCTTGCTGGCATGTGAAATGAGTGCAATTGTGCGGTACTTTGACCACTCTTTGGCGTTGCCCTTCTTTGGAATTGGAATGTAAACTGACCTTTTCCAGTCTTGCGGCCATTGTTGAGTGTTCCAAATTTCTTGGCATACTGAGTGCAGCACTTTAACAGCATTATCTTTTAGGATCTTAAATAGCTCAGCTGGAAGACTGTCATCTCCGCTAGCTTTGTTGTTACTAATGCTTCCTAAGGCCCACTTGACTTCACTCTCTAGAATGTCCGGCTCAAGTTCAGTGACTGCACTATCATGGCTATCAGGGACATTAAGATCTTTCCTGTATAGTTCTTCTGTGTATTCTTTCCACCTCTTCGTAATCTCATCTGCTTCTGTTAGGTCCCTGCCTTCTTTGTCCTTTATCATGCCTGTCTTTGCACAAAACGTTCCCTTGAGATCTCCGATTTTCTTGAAAAGATCTCTAGTCTTTCCCATTCTATTGTTTTCCTCAATTTCTTTGCATTGTTCATTTAAGAAGGCCTTCTTGTCTCTCCTTGCTATTCTCTGGAACTCTGCATTCAGTTGGATATATCTTCCCCTTTCTCCCTTGTTTTTTGCTTCCCTTCTTTCCTCAGCTACTTGTAAAGCCTCATCAGACAGCCACTTGGTTTTCTTGCATTTCTTTTTCTTTGGGATGGATTTCGTTGCTGCCTCCTGAACAATGTTACGGACCTCCGTCCATAGTTCCTCAGGCACTCTGTCTATCAGGTCTAATCCCTTAAATCTATTCCTCACCTCCACTGTATATTCATAAGAGATATGATTTAGGTCATACCTGAATGGTTTAGTGGTTTTCCCTACGTTCTTCAATTTAAGCCACAATTTTGCAACAAGAAGCTCATGATCTGAGCCACAGTCAGCTCCAGGTCTTGTTTTGACTGACTGTATAGAGCTTCTCCATCTTTGGCTGCAAAGGACATAATCAATCTGATTTCAATATTGACCATCTGGTGATGTCCATGTGTAGAGTCGCCTCTTGTGCTGTTGGAAAAGAGTGTTTGCTATGATCAGCGTGTTCTCTTGGCAAAACTCTATTAGCTTTTGTCCTGCTTCATTTGGTACACCAAGGCCATGCCTGCCTGTTATCCTGGTGATTTCTTGACTTCCTACTTTAGCATTCCAATCCCCTATGATGAAGAGGACATCTTTTTTTGGTGTTAGTTCTAGAAGGTGTTGTAGGTCTTCATAGAACCGATCAACCTCAGCTTCTTCGGCATCAGTGGTTGGGGCATAGACTTGAATTACTGTGATGTTGAATGGTTTGCCTTGGATTCGTACTGAGATCATTCTATCATTTTTAAGATTGTACCCCAGTACTGCTTTTCCCATCCTTTTGTTGACTATGAGTGCTACTCCATTTCTTCTAAGGGATTCTTGCCCACAATAGTAGATATGATGGTCACCTGAATTAAATTCGCCCATGCCTGTCCATTTTAGTTGGCTGATTCCCAAGATGTCGATGTTCAATCTTGCCATCTCATGTTTGACCACCTCCAGCTTACCTTGATTCATTGATCTGACATTCCAGGTTCCTAAACAATATTGTTCTTTACAGCATCGGATTTTCTTTTCACCACCAGACACATCCACAACTGAGTGTCCTTTCAGCTTTGGCCCAGCCGCTTCACTCTTTCTGGCGCTACTTGGAAATACCCTCTGCTCTTCCCCAGTAGTATATTGGACACCTTTCGACCTGAGGGGCTCATCTTCCAGCGTCATATCTTTTAGCCTTGTATTACATTCCATGGGGTTTTCTTGGCAAGAATACTGGAGTGGGTTGCCATTTCCTTTTCCAGTGGACCACATTTTGTCAGAGCTCTCTGCCATGACCTGTTCGTCTTGGGTGGCCCTGCATGGCATAGCTTATGGCTTCACTGAGTTACGCAAGCCCCTTCGCCACAACAAGGCAGTGATCCATGAAGGGGATGTGTCCTGACATCAGCCTTAATCAGGAATTCCAACACACACATTTTTCACTGTGTGACAGGGGAGAGCAGGGATGCACACATTGATCAAGCAGGAGCCTACATGAGTACAATGCTGCAGAAGTTCAGCCTCCCCAACATATGGACAGTTGTGGGGCCAGAACAGGCAATGGAGCAGGAGGGGCCAGGTATGTCCCCGCTCTCCCCTTTCATGTGATGGGAAATGCAGAGGGGAAATACACAGATAGGGCTATTGTCATGTTATGTATTGCCATGCCACAAACAGAAGCCATCGATAATGGAATGAGCAATATTACCCCACATGATGTCATCAGGACATGGGTTACATTTTACTACATGTTACGGAGTAGACGGTGAAAGCTCAACACCGATCTACTGGGTTTTGGTGGCAGTTCCATTTTTTTCTTGTAATATATGGTTCCATCCATATTGAGTTTATTTAACTGAGGTCATCATCAGCTGGAGAATGAAATCTAGAAATAATGGAAATTTGCAGTATTTGGGAGGCACAGAAATGCTTCATCTGAGACACAGAATTTAACATCACTCATAGTTATGTGACTGGGAGAGATATTCCCTTTACAATTATTCTTCCCCACATGGCTGCTTCACCTGCCTTTGTGGTCAAGCTGCCCGAAATGTTGGCCAAGGTGCCCATTTATCACTCATTGACCATATAAACAGTTACTTTAATCTCTGAAACTTATGTGACATTTATACAGTCTAAATTCTTCTAGTCTCACACATATCCACAAGGATGAAACAGTAGTGCTTTCGTGGCAAATTTTACCATTTGGTTTATGAGGACGTTTTGCAACCATTTTCCCTGAAGTGAGCAAGTTTAATTGTAACAACTAACTTAAGCTGCATTATTGTGTCAAAATGGAATGCTCCCCCACCCCAGGCCACATCAGTGCCTCTTCTCTCTTTTTTTTTTTTGTCTTGGAATACAGCTGTTCAGGGGCATGTTCCCAGTAATGTCGCTAATCGGCAGATACACAGATATTTCAAGTGCTTGGGCTAATTATGTAATAAGGGAATCACTCCTAAATTTTTATAAATGTTAATGTAGGCATTTAACTTCCATGTCTTTGAAAGTGTGAGCAGAAAATGAGAATTCTAGCAGTACAAGTACCAAATGCTTGTTTTATACTGGGGTTTAAAAGTGTAGGGCACTGCAGATCTAATGCTGTATTCAAGCTGCAAATTACTCTCTTTGGCATTGAAATATTGCTGCAATTAAACCTGCAGTAAAGTATTAAAAGCAGGAGGGGGAGAAGAGGAAGGCCTCTGACTGTTGTTGTTTTTTTCCAAAGGGCTATGTGGATCTTCAGGGTAGCAGAAATTTCAACGGTCTGATGTATTTCTTTGATTTTAGATTTCATACACTGCATCCAGTAACACATCGGAGAGCTTTTGTTGCTCACCAAGATGTGAGTAGCCCATATGATATAACACATGGCAGCAGGACCTATCTAGGGATCTTTCCATGGCCCTGCTTATACTGTAAACCATTTCCTAACTACTTTTCCATTTTTTTCTTTGTTACTACATTATATAACTCAGCCAACATTTCATTACAATAAGAAAAGGTATTTCATGAACAATTTATTCACTGTTAAGAGTATGGCTGCATTCGGATGATCATTGGGGCAAAAAACCCTACTGTGGGTTCTTCCCTCATCCCCATGCATGCCATGAGTGCAACCATGATTTGCATTATTACCTGTGATGCAGCATGGGTTGCCATGTTGCCTGTACCCAGCGAGTACACACCACAACTCCTACTACAAGCCATGGGTTGTGACATGGGTTAGAAGCCACCCCTGCTGCGCACACGCACAGCAACCCACGCTGCATTGTGGGTAATTATGCAAATTGTGGTTGCACACACAGCATGCATGGAGGCAGTGGAAGAACCCACAATGGGTTCTTTCACCTCTGTGATTATCTGAACCCAGTCCATCTGTAAAGGTGAGCAGCTGGCAAATGGCAGTGCTCTCTTTTCTCTCCTTCCCACCATCTCCCTCATGCACACAAATGCACAAAGCATCACCTGAGATTTCTGAAGACTGACACAAATACTAAGTACCATGGGCCAGATATAGCTGGACTTGGCCTCATGTCTGCAGGAACAAAGCTGAAGCTACTTAGATATGTAAGAGTCAGAGGGGGTGCAGAAATAACTCTCGTTGAAAAAACCTTTATATTTTATTTACACATACACACACACACACACACAGTTTGCACATCAAAAAGGGGTTTCAGCTTAGCCTCCTCTGTAATGTGGCAATTTTCTGTGTGCATGGCAGGTGTCCCTTCTATCAGGGCAAGACATGTCACAACCCCATGCTTTCATCCAAAAAAGAACAATATGGAAATGTAAATACAGAAATTACAGACTTTATTGATCCTTGTTGCAGCACAGGATTATTAGAGGTAGTTGTTGCAAGATTAGGGTCACTTCTTTAGCAGCTATGTAAGCAGTTGCAGGATAAGATGGAATGGCACAGACACAATACTAGTAAGTTACAGCAGGACCTGGAAGAATGCTCATGGAGGAACGAAAGTAGCAAAGAAGGTCTCTCCTACATTCATAGCAGCCAGTCATCTGCTTCAGTTCCTTGGTGTTCTAGCGAGCCAGCAAATGCTTTCCCCAGTCTACTACCCCTTTTTCTACCTTCCGGTCTTGGTTCCTTTTCTTTCGTTCCTTCCAGCCACTCCTCCTTAACTTCTACTTTGTCTTCCTTTTCTCTCCCCTGAGCTTTCAGCATTCATGCTGCCCAGCCTCTTCCTTCTCCCTCAGAGTCCTTGAGGCATTCAAAGAGCCTCCAAGAATCCTGATTCCCTTTTTGTTCTGCTCAAGTACCCCTAGCTGTTTGCAGGCTCTTGTTACTGGACAACTGGGGACATTGGGGGGGGGGGATTGTATTGCAACCCCAATGGCTCCTTACAGAGGGTTTCTCTTCTGTTTTATGTGGGGAGCATTGAAGCATGTGATTTCCCCACCAGCAGCCTAAAGTGGTACCATACTACGTAGGAAGCTGCTTTTTATGAAGTCAGACCAATATTATCAACACTGATTGGCAGCAGCCCTCCAGGGGTTCAGGCAAGAGTTTTTCCAGTCCTACTTGGAGATGTCAAGGATTGAACTTGGGATCTTCTACTTGCAAAGCATGTACTCTACCACTAAGCTGTGGCCCTTCCAGTATCCTAGAAGGGCACTGGCACATAATAACCCCAGACACAGTTTAGTGATATCAAAGACAGATATCTGGAATCCAGCCTTTTAAGGATTCATGCCTGCCTTAACCAAGAGGCCAAAGTGGTTTTTGGCCTTCTATAAGCTAATAGAGAAAGAGATCCAAGCCAAGATTTAGGTATATGGCGGGGATGTTTTATCTATGTGTGATGCTTTTAGATACTGTATTTTATTATTTTATCAGTTCAACTAACAGAACAGTCTTCTTAAATTATTGTTGAAACGTAGCAGCAGCACAAAACAACAGCACTGGAGTTGCACTTACTAAAATTGCAGCTCATCAGAAACTAATCAAAATCATATTACATTCCCTGTATAAGAGGCAGATGGAGCACAAAATATGTTAAAGGTAAGAGACCTTGGGCAAGCTCTCTCCCATAAATCTAGGCCCCTGTTCCATTTCTACAATGCTAAACAAGCATGAAAGCCATGGACTTCAAACGATAATGTCAATTGTCCTTAGCCATTTCTTTTATCAGAAAATAAGACTCTTTATGGATTTCATATGTTGGCTAAGCCAAAGGCCTGGTCAGTGTGAAAATGTTTACAGACTGAAGAATTCATGTCTTCTAGAATAGAATCAAAAGGGGGCTGACAATACACAAATCCTGGAGGTAAGCAAATAAACGATGATGGATTTACAGTAGAAAACTGAATATCTTCCTGTTTGTCTTGGTATTGTTGCCATTTTCCTCACTCATCAAGCATTCATGGGAGTACTGACTAGATAAAGATCCATCAGCATTCCCAACTTTAGTCTTGATACCTATGGATTTATAAACTGTACTTCATGTGTAAACCTAGTTAGAAAGCAAAGATTTGGTCTAAGATTGTTGTAGCACGGCCGCTGTGCTGATTTTTTTCTACCCTGCAAACTGGTCGTCTTCATGTCTTGATTTGAATACACATACCTCTTTGCAGATCTACCAGTGAAATGAAGTATGCCTCTTTTGCAGCAGGGATGGGCAGAAGGTAGATCTCCAGATGTGTTCAACTTCAACTCCCAGATATCCCTGCCAGCATGGCCAATGATCAGGAATGGTAGAAGTTGAAATATAGAACATCTGGAAATCTACTTTCTGCCCACCCCTGTTTTACAGTGTGGCTCAGTTCACACTCCCTCCTGGCATGTAGGATTTTCATAGGATGGGGCTGCTTTCCCCAACCTAGTGTCATCCAGATGTGTTGGACTGGATGTGCAAATCCCATCATGATGCAAGTTGCAGCCCAACACATCTGGAGGGCACCAGATTGGGGCAGGCTATTATGGTAGTGAGCCTAACCAGAGCAACCCTATATAGGTGTACTGAGAAGTCCCACTGTAATTAATGAAGTTTACTTCCAGGTGAGTGTGCATAGACTTGCAGCATCTTGCTCATGTGCATGCACACAGACACATGTGTTACATGCAGAATGCATGCCTATGATCCTACTGCCGTGATCCAACAAAAAAGAGTAAGTAAATTTATAGCATGTGTAGAGCATATACATGTACAAACATTCTCCCTTGCCTCACCATGTGCCAAATGTACACATAGGGATGCGATGTGAACCAGCCTAATTCCTCCAGACTGAACACACAGCAAGCCCTGAGAACAAGCTGAGTCCACGTGGTGTGTTTCTCACAATAATACAATACCAAATATTATAATGTTGGGAATGGCAAAGCGTTGGTTTTATGATGCTATCATGGGTTTGTTCTTTATTGCTGGTTTTATCTTGGTTTTATTCTGCATTGTTTTCATTTTGTTTTAATGTTTATACCTTGTTTTGAGTGTATTGTACACCACCCAGAGAACTTCTGTTACTGGGTGGTTTAAAAGTACAGTAAGTAAGTAAATAATAGTATTTACTAGCAAAGTTGTCAGGCTTTTTACAAGCAAGGGAGCTGATATTCCACCAGCCAAACAGATACATTAGGAGAATATGCTTCACTATTAGGTACAACAAAAGTGGGAACTGCAACAAAATGTTGCAGTCTGGAGTGTTACAGTCAACTAGCTATGCCCTCTTCCCATTCCCCCTTCCTGCTTTCCTGTTTTACACATATGTGTACACGCGTGCATACTCACACACACAGGCACTGAGCATTTTATAGCCACTGAATGTTTTTTTAAAAAAATTGAGAATTTCGGCGCCAATTTAAAGAAGATTTGAACTAGCTCTCAAATAAGTGCGTGTGTGAGTGGCCCGGTCACTGAAGCAAAGGAAGAAGACTTTTGAGAAAAACCAGGTGACCCTGCTGGGAAATTTGCAAGGTGTTATTTTTCAGACTTAGATGAAGCACTATAATGAGCAGTTATTTGGAGGGAGGGAGTTTATTTTCTCAAATAAGATTGTTGTTACCTCAGTCTAGGGAACACTCCACCTCTCCCATTTCTATCAGCTGTGTAGCTGTTAAAGCAGGCATGGACAACAGTTTTTCTGTTCAGGACTGCATTCCCTTATGCGTGATCTATCGGGGGCCGAAATCAGTGGTGGGCAGGGCCAGAGCCAGAAGTGGATGGGTCACCCTTTTTCTCTACCTGCCCTTTTTCTCTCTCCATCTTCTTTCCCATGCAGCAGGCTGCCAGGGAAAGGATAGATCATTCTTGCCAGAGGTCTGAACTGATGGTATGCAGAGGGCCAGGGGGCCACATGAAATCAGGCCGAGGGCAGCAGGTTACGCTCCTGTATGATAAAGGTACAGAAGCCCTGCCAGAAGAATATATTTTTAACAAGATTCAGGACAGTGGTGGTTTCATTTTGCTAAGCATTTTAAGGATTAAATGGCTTGCATCTACCTCAACTTGGATGCTATGGTTTCTACAGATCACTCAAGAAATGTGTTTAGACAAGTCATCTGTTATGGAGTGAATGTAAGTTGCTGCAGGTGGACAAGGTGCTTCAGTGAGTGTGGCTTACCACATGTGCCTCACCACCCTTGCCCATCTTGGCTTATAACATCTTCCAGAAGTGGAGGGGCGCAGTGTCTGACTTGGCTTACTGCAAGAGGGGGCCATCCCAGCTGTCTTGAAAGAGGCAGTTGTGGGACCACTCCTAAATAAGCCTTCCCTAGACCCCAAGGATTGGAGTCTGTCACAAATCTACACTTCTCAGGCAAGGTGCTAAAGTAGGTGAGTGCAAACATGTTAATTCGCCGGGCCCTCTCAGCAGCCTTCAATACCATTGACCGCAATATCATTCTGAATAGGCTTTCTGAGTTGAGAACTGGAGGCACTGTGATTCTGTCGCTTCCTGGAGGACCCATTCCGGAATGTGGTGTTGGGGTGATTCAGATGTGGACCTGCTAAATCAGAGCTTGGACCAATAATGCACTAGATGAGGGTCAATAAATCCAGGTGCAATCCAGGTATGACCTGTTAGCTGGTAGTTCAGAAAGGGGGTGTTAACACTATTCTATCCCTAAAGAGTAGCACTCTTCCTAAAGAATCAGATTTGATATTTGGGGTGCTAATAGATGCAACATTGTTATTAGAGACCCAGGTAGCTTCAGTTGCTCAAGGCACCTTTCACCAGCAGTTGCTAGTCCACCAACTAGTAGCAGCTGACCCCATCCTGGACAGACATAGTGTGGCCTTCATCATCCATGTCCTAGTAACCTTGAGGTTGGACTGCTGAAATACAGTGTATGTGAGGCTGCCTTTGAAGATTGCAGGGAAACTGCATTGAGTACAGGATGCAACTGCTAGGATGCTAACTGAGGCTGGCCATTGTGATAATAGTTCACCTATGCTTAAGAGCTGCGCTGACCACTAGTCTCTTTCTCAGCAGAGTAGAAAGCCAGTGTTTACTTTTAAAGCACCACCCAACTTGGGACCAAGGTACACAAAGAAATGGTGCACCAATTTGCCATTGCATTGAGATCATAGCTGCCCCCCGCCCCGGGTATCCTCACCATCAGAGATTAGGTGGGTGGCAACCAGGGAGAGGCACCCTGTTGGTGGAACTCTCTCCACAGTTATCCTGCTTTATCCTGTTTTTATGGTTTTGCTGGTTTGATTGCATTTTCATTGGGAGTTTTAACTTTTGTAAACCACCCTATTAATTGTATATTGAAGGGTTGTGTGTGGGGGTGCAGGGGTGTGTGTGAGTGTGTCTATATCAGTGTGTGTGTGTGTGTGTGTGTGCGCGCGCGCGCGTATATATGTGTGTGTGCGCGCGCGCGCGTATATATATATATACGCAGGCTCATCAGTCTTGTTTAAGATTTTGGATTACCACCCTTAATTCCAACTTTCATTTCTAACATTCATTGCCATTTGGGAATGCATCATAGTTGCAATGTACACTTTCTCTGATACATTTTATCCTTGATAATGCTACTGGGAAGGTTTAAGAATGCCCTGCCCAAAATATTGGTGGTTTGCAAATGTGGAAGGTTCACACTTGTCTAGTGGGAACTGGACAGACTGCTAATTGAGACCACCCCTGCAGGTCGGAAATGTAGGGGGTTTGCTTTATAACTGTGGGACTTAATCTAAAGCTGTTAAATCAATTAGAATCATTTCATTGACTTTTACAGGCCTCTATTAAGCTCATGTGTAAGAAACAAAGCTCAAAGAGAAATGTGTGGTCTGCTGTGGAGTGCAAGTTGTAGTTCTAATAAGTAGGATGAAATCTTCCTTATCCCAATTTAAACATCTGCCCAACATTATTATTCACACACACATGAGTTTGTTACAGAAGACATACTGATCTAGCTATCCAGTTGGATCCAAACTCATAGCACAATCCTACACATGCATAATCAGCAGTAAGTTGCACATAAAGCTTACTCCCTAGTGTGGATGCTTGAGGATTTTGTTCAATCTACATTTCAAAGAAAATGAAACCAAAGTTTTACATCCAGAAAATATGCACATCAGAACTCAGTTATCCTTCAGGTTTTGCATTTCTGCACATACCATGATGCAGTTCTTGGCTCAAAAAACATACCACAATTCATATAAAAATTTATATTTTAGGATAAAATTTGGTGGGAATGTGAGAGATGGCCTTCTCAGTAGCTGCTCCCAAACTCTGGAACTCCCTGCCAAGGGAGATGAGATGAGCTCCATTTTTGTTGTCCTTCTGCTGGCAGGGAAAGACATTTGTATTCAGATAGGTGTTTAGCTTGTAAACTGATTTATTCGCAAAATAGGTTTTAACTGGTGGGTGCTGTTTATTTTCTTTTGATGCATGTGTTTTTAAATTGATTTGCTTTTATATTTCAATTATAATTTTGTATTTTATCTTGTATTTTATTGTTCTTAGCTTCCCTGAGCACTATTTGTAGTGGAAAAGTAGGACATTAAATCAATCAATTAATTGCTTACTTTGAAATACCTACTTGAAGAGAAAAATATGTTTAGAAATGCTTCCTTTTTTTTAGAAACACTCAAAATGCATATTTAAATACCTCTGAAAATACAAATTTTCATAGCAATGGAAAAAAAAAACCCACAGGTTAATATGGAAGCAGGATAGAACAGGCTCATGAAGGAACACATTCAAAACTGACACAGACCGGAAATAGTGTGATTCATCCATATCTACTCAGAACTAAGCCTCATTAAGTACTCCCAGGTACATACATGTGTACAGGATTTTAGCTGAAATGTATATTTTGGAACCCTCAACTCCACATCATTTTGATCTGATCAGTCAGTGGCCAGTGGCAGGATATGCACCTGCAAGATATACAAGAATATATATACAAGAATATATATATATGCACCCTAGAATCCACCCCCCAGAACGGACCTACCTGGCGGCAGATGTGGCGGCGGCGGCTCTGGCTTGTCTTCCAGCCACTGCCGGGCTGCTGCGGCTGCAAATGGTGGCCGTCGCAGTGGCCGCCACTTGCAGGCCTGCATTAGACCGTGATAGGGTACGTAAATACTTATGTAGCCTATCACAGCAAAGAGCAGGGGTGCAAATGGCATAGCGGCCACCATTTGCGTCCCTGCCTTTTGCCATGATAGGCTATGTAAATACTTACGTATCCTAACACGGCTTAATGCAAGGACGCAAATGGCGGCTGCTACAACAGCCGCCATTTGCAGCCGCAGCAGCCCGGCAGCGGCTGGAAGTCCAGCTCCAGCCGGCCCTGGCCAGCGGCTCCGCAGCCTTGCTGCAAAGCACAGCCAGCTGGGGAGGATTCCAGGGGAGAGGGACAGATCGCCTCCCCCCCACCATGGATGCCCCGGACTAGAACAAGGTAAGGGATATGTACTACAAACAAGCCACCATGAGAACCCATGGTGTGTTGTTAGGTTGTTCAGGGTGGTTAACAAGCCACCCTGTGGAAAATGTCCTGGGTTCAGACAAAATGCTAACCCATGGTTCAACAAACAGCCCACAGGTCAACAGCAACCCATACTCAACCTCTCTGTGTGGGTTAGTGTGTTGTGTGAACAGCCCCTATGTATTGTTGTTTTTTAAAGCACCAAACATCTTGTACAAATAGCTTCTTCCCTGTTCACAACCTTCATATTTACTGTTGCTTTCTCTAGTTCTAGGCAAACATGTAATTCTGTGAAAAGGTCTTAAGATATCCTGTTTTAGTTTAATTTTTACCTCTTATAGAATGAAAGCTCAATGTATTCTCATGTGAAGAACACTGAATAAAAGACTATATTCTAAATATTGATATGTGATGTCACATACTGTTATAGGAGTCCAAGTATGTTTTATGTTATCACTTAGTCCTAAAGAAAAGGTCATTGTTCGTTTAACTTTTTAAGCTTCCTGAGATTAATGAAATCAACATACAGTAGAGCTAAATTTCCTTTTACATCAGTTTAAACTAAGATTAAGGGCTCATTCACACAACCAAACTCACTTGTCAAGATGTAGTTAATTAGATTAGCAACTGGGTTTTATTAAAAATGGCACCCAGATGTCAAGTTTACCCCCTTTCACTATAGAACTTAGGCAGTCTTACCCATTTCATGACATCATGAAGACAAGATAGCTGCACAATGTCTTCTCATTGGTAGCTCTAGTAGCCCTCCATCTGGAAACACCCTAGAATACCAAAATGCCAAAAGCTGGACCTTGAGAGGAGATCCAGATCTTCCGTCAATATAGTGAAGAAAATCCAGGCAATGTTCACAAACAGTAACATGCTGTCCTCATAAATGTGCAACCAAGATAAATGCTTGAAATTTGAATATGACAGGGGTTTCCCAGGGCAAAAGAGAGACCTTCCTTTAATTTCCTTTCAGATTATAATGAAGCAAAGCAATCATAACTAGGCTACAGCTATGCCATACAGGTTAATAGGCTAAGACACTTTGATTCACTGCCCACATGGCCTATGTTCAGTGAATCTCATTAGCTGTTTTATTTTTATCGCATTCTAGCTGTCAGTTGACTGCTTCTGGTCAAATGGCTCTTTTCCAAGATGCTGATGGGTTGGAATACGAGTCCACAAAATTGAAAGCATTTCTTTCCTTAATCCTAATCAAACTGCACCAGTACAAGTATGTATTTATATTCTACAGTACATATTTGAAGAACTGTCTACAACTTTACTACTAATAGAAACCTCCATAAGCTAAGTATTTCCAGGCAACTATGGAAAATGGTATTATTATTGTTGTGTTTTGTTGTTGGATGTGTTGTTGTTGTGGTTACTACTACTACTACTACTACTACTACTATACTTGGGTTTTTGTGGACATCTTTTTCTTTAGAAATGGTAGCTTAAGTGGGACAAGTGGGAACTCAGTCACAGGGAAGAAAAAATGACCAATCCTCTGAAGATGTGCTCATCTTTCTAGGCAATTCTCGAGATTTTATTTTGGAGTGTCTTGCAATATTGTAGGAAAGAATTTCAGAATTATTTTATACTTTCATAAACCATATTTTACACGTCCATAAACACAGATGCACATGCAGATGCTTGCTATGAAATTTATTTTTATCCTAGGTGTAGAATACACTAAAAGTCTTGCAGTGCAATCCTATACATATCTACTCAGAAGTAAGCCTCACTGAGTTCAGTGAGATGTACTCCCAGCTAGGTAAATAAGTATGGGATTGCAGGCTTAGAATGCTTTCTGCAAATGATGCTATGACCACCATTTCATCTGTTATGCTTTCCTTTTTTTAACTGTTGTGAATATGATTAAAGCAGAATGTGGCAGGGGCAACAGCCATGATTTATTCAACTGATAATTCCTAAAAATAATGGACAAATATTTTCCTGTTTTTATGGACACAGACTTAACAATGTGCATTATTAGTCATAGTTTGGTATTTTTCCCCATACAGTATGACTGCAGCAGCAGCCTTTGTCCCATTTCTTTTTATTTCCACCACCATTCTTCCTTCCACCCCAAGAAAGCAGCAGAAGGAATGAACAATGTGTCTATGGTGGGTGGGTGAATCTGTAGAAAACCAGTTTACAACAATAAAAATCATAAAGGAAGAATCCTAATTTTTCCAGCATCTCTCCCACTCCCCTCCCACTACTAACAATTAAGTTGAAGTTGTGCTATTTTTGCATAGTTCACAATCTCTGACAGCCTGAAGACAATGAGGCAATTTACCTATAGCTGTTGGTGATCACCACCAATCCAGTGACTGCCCTAAGCATACAGAACAGCTGTTTCATCACATATGCACACTTGCACAGTTCATGATACATGGACAACAAACAAAAGCACATCCACAGATATGGTCTTCATTTGCATAGTTGATTTTTGGCAACAAGCATAACTAGCAACCCACATGCACATAAAAGCAGAACCCTTGGGACATGTACCCAAGTGCATTAACGTGCACATGTCAGTGTGAGCCCAGCACCTTCACCTAGGGTGAATACAAATTTATATTGAGAATTGATCTATGTGACACTGCACAGAGTTTATCCACATGTGGTCGCAGATGCACATAATACCTTGTTGTGCACAAACAAATCTCAGTCATGGTCAATCTCTTTTGACATGGCTGGTGACATACACTCTAATCTACCAAGTGTTACTGCAGCAAAAGTTTCATTAACCCAACTGAGATGAAAGGGAGTTGCTCAGCTTGGTGGATTTAGTCCACATCTTCATTATGGATGTGACAAATACTAATTGTTGAACATGGATGGTCACAGACCACATCCAACTGACACACATGACCACTTCTGAAGGTTTAACACTGCTTACACTCCATCCTTTCATGTAGCTAGCAAAATATTTTTCAAAAACATAAGGGGAATGGTTAGAGAGAAGATATTAGGCTCACACAGAAAAAGACCCAACCATCTACAAATGTATGCAGGTCCTCACTTGTAGATACTCTAATATTCATGCCTATAAATACTTACACTGAGGCTATCAGAAAGAACTACTGTTTCTGTCCTGTTAATGAATTATTTTCTGGTTAAATTGTATCTCACTTCAATGGAATCCAATCACCTGCTTCAATGCAAAAGTCACATGGGGAAAAAAAAACCTGCAGAGTTGAACTAATAAAAGAGAACATGTAGTCAAAAGCATGAACATGAATTAATAAAGGTGAACATAAGTCCAAATGCAAATCTGAAGAGGGGTGAAGTTAAACAGAAATGCATGATTCGCATGACTTTAAAAACTGAGGCTGCAATCCTATGAACATGGTAGTACATCTTACTGAATTCAGTAATATTCAACACGCATAGGATTGTGTTGTAAAAATGTTTAGCACTTGCTTTTTATTTAAACAAAACAGTGTGTGTGTACGCGCGTGTGCACTCATGCATGCATGCCAAAGCCCTTTTCCAATTTGTTGCACAGAAGCCACTCTCACAGATATCGCAATCATCATCTGAGCAAAGAGTTTTATCCACACAATGCCCCATATACAGGTAGACCATCCAAACTGGAGGAATTAGTTGAAGTTGAGCAGGTAAAGACAGAGGAAAAGATGAAAGATGATGCCGGATAGGCCGGCAGATTGAGGGTTGCTATTCTAGTCAAAAAACCTAACACTGATGACTGAGCTAAATGTTTGGGGATGGATGGATATTTGGACTTCTCCAAAGAATCAAAATTGCTAAGGTACTCCTACGTCATATAGATGAACTTTGATACCCATGTAGTCCAACACACCATAATTAATGGAAAAATCTGGGAAATGTTTCCATCAGCCCCTGGGATATGAAGTCTGCCTTAGAATAGCAACCAGCACTATAGGATAGAGCAAGCCAGGACACAAACGGCATGGAAAGTTGTGTTGTGGAATTCATAGTAAGAGAGAAAGCAGCCCAAGGTTTTTGGAACACAGGTTCTGAGGCCGCTTCTGTTGGCTTTAAGGATGGATTCCACTTTGGGTATAGAATTGCCTCCCTGTGCACCTGCTTGCTTTCTAACTTTTCAACCTGTGCATTTGTAAACAGCACACCATTTAAGCCTCCAAACCTCTCTGTTCTAAAAGAAAGCTGCTCTGGAACTTAAAAACATAAGAAGAGCCCTACTGGATCAGTCCAAAGGTGTATGGACCTCTTGTGCCACCTTCCAGATGGCACAAGAGGTACTGGAAGTGCCATAAAACCCTCAGGACTCACAGCTATTCATAGCCTTACCAACCATAAATTTATTGGTCTAATCCCTTTTTGAAACTTTCCAAGGTGGTGGCCATTGCTACATCTTGTGGTAGTGAATTCCATAATTTAACTATGCACTGGGTGAAGACATTTCTTTTTATCTGACCTGAATCTCCCACCATTCAGCTTCACTGAATTTTATGGGCGGGGGGGGGGGGGGCTTCTGCTTATCCACTTCTTCTATACCATGCATAGTTTTATACACCACTATAATGTCCCTCCAATTTAGCTTTTTTCTAAGCTAAAAAGCCCCAAATGCTGTAAGCTTTCCTTATAGGGGACTTACTCCAGCCCCTTGATCATTTTCATAGCACTTTTCTGCACCTCTCCCAACTCTACAACATTGTTTTTGAGGTGTGATAACCAGAACTATGCACAGTATTCCAAGTGTGATCACACAATAGAGCTATATTAGGGCAGTCTGAAATTGGCAAGTTTATTTTTATTCCTTTCCTAACTATACCCAACCTGGAATTTGCCTTTTTCACAGCAGACACACACTGGGTCGAAGTTTTTATCGAGCTTCCCAGCACAACTAGAGATGTTGGAGAAATCCACAATGGAACCAAATGAGTTTGGATTTTTATGAAACTGACCCGCGGATTCCACAGCAACCAGTTTCTCTTCTGTCAGACAGATTCTGCAGATTTGTGGACTGTTTTTCTAACCTTTGGGAATTTTGCGCAAATTTGGTCATAGAAAAAAGCACATTTAAAAAAAAAAAAAAAACAGCCAAAATGTGCATTTCCCCCATAAACTAAAGTGCAAAAATGCACATTTGGAGGGTATTTGCACATTTTTGCAAGGGCAAATTTCTGCAAATGTGTATTTGCACAAATTTGGAAACCAAAAAAAATCAAATTCCGTCGATGAGCAGATGATGGAACAAAGATGCCTGACAATCCACAAGGCACAGATGGAACTAATTTTACACAATCCATGCATCCCTAACCACAACCCCAAGATCTCTTTCTTGGTCAGTCATCACTAGCTCAGGTTCCATCAGTTTATTTATGATTTATTTATTTTTTAAAAATTGGCTGCCTTTCAGGGCAGAAGCCCTCTCAATAGTTGTGGCTCACAGCAATAAAATACATAAAAATAGTTAAAATATTAAAAGCGATAAAAACATAACCACAATAAAATAGCAATAAAAGTAATAATAAAAGCTAACAATAAAACCAGCAAAAACAGCAGTAATATCAAGAGAAGGCCATGGTAAAATTATATGTTTTTAAGGCCTTCTTAAAAGCCTGCAATGATGAAGATGGCAAACCTCCGATGGCAACTTGTTCCAAAGATGTGGGGCCATTGCAGAGAAGGCCCTTTCATGTGTGGTCACCCACAGTTTATATTTGAAATTGGGATTTTTTGCCACAACATGCGTCACTTTACATTTGCTTACACTGACCTACATTTACCATTTTGATGCTCATTCTCTCAGTTTTGAGAGATCCTTTTGGAGCTCTTCGCAATCCGTTTTTGTTTTAACAATGTAAATCATTTGGTGTCATCAGCAAACTTGGCCACTTCACTGCTCACTCCTAATTCCAGATCATTTATGAACAAGTTAAAAAGCATTAGTCCCAGTTCAGATCCTTGTGGGACTCCACTGCTTATTCTTCTCCATCACAAGAATTGACGATTTATTCCTATTCTAAGCAGGGTCAGCCCTGGTTAGTACTTGGATGGGAGACTGCCTGGGAATCAGGCTTCCTGCACTGAGCAGGGGGTTGGACTCGATGGTCTTGTAGGCCCCTATTATTCTATGATTCAATAGACCCATTTACAAACTATGGGAAACTATAATGCTGATTCCCCCAGTGCCACCCAGCAAAGTCAGAAGGGGAACTCACAAATCCCAAGTCGGTCCACTTCCTCCTAGCCTAGCCTCTTACAACTGTTCTGTGTTTCTACTCCAAAGAAATCCATTTTTAAGAGTGACCAATATATGTTTATATCGTGGTACACTGCTTAATAATAATTTTAAAATCACTGAACATAAGGGGTTAATGGAAAATGTCATCCTTTGCTGCTTTTGTTGACCTTACAAAATAAAAGTACACAGAAAAATTAGAGAATTAGTTTAAAAATAAAACACTAAAGAATATATGGAAACAGAATATCATACCTGCTGCACTTGTGAATTATTAGACACTTAAATGTCTATATTCCAACACCATCAGTGCTATTCTTTATTTACCCTTAAGGCGCTTGGCAGCTGCTAAATAGCTGTCTATGGCAGTTTGGTGGAAACAATAATAATACATTATAAATCAATGAAAATGAAGTTTTTGTTGTGATAATCTGATATAGATTTGCTAACATTTGTATGAAATTCAATTCTGTTTGATTGCATCAGCATATGTTTCATTTCTTCCAGCACTATTGATTTTGAAGGTTCTTATCCATATGTCTAAATTATTTCAGTTATATCTTTGCATGACTGTTTGGAAATAACCTGGATCATGTGGAATCGTTTATTCAATTTACAGGCTTCTTATAATCTGATTAGTCAACTAATGAAATCTGGGTTGTATCTCTGAGACACAAAAAAAAGTATCTTCAAAAATATCTCCTGAAGTATAAAGATACTGGTTAGTGTTCCTGGATAATTAAAACTGTCTCCTTCTTTTCAACACAAACAATGAGCACAACGCCAAACTTTCAAGCATAGCCACAACATTTGCAGTGGCAATATATGCTACATTTGTATAAGCCTCCCCTTTCTCCAGTAACTGGTCCATGGTGCAGCTGCTAGTATTTTTATTGGACAAATGTAATAGTCATATCGGTCAGCCTGTCCCAACCTGGTGCCCTCCAGGTAGGTAGGTAGGTAGGTAGGTAGGGATAGATAGATAGATAGATAGATTTATATCCTGCCTTTTTTCCACTTGCAAGGAACCCAAAGTTGGCTTGCGTGGGCATTGTTAGAGCACACCTCTGCTTGTGTGATCTTTTGATCTGTGCCCTGGATCTTTTCAGATGCCCCAATGGCATCATCTTCCTTCATACAAGCCTGCCATTTCCCACTGAACTCAGCAGTCTTGCAGTGACTAGGATACAATAAAACTCACTCCTTTGGCAGACTGACAACGTGACAAGGGGTGTAGTATGAAGATATTTTCACCTTTCCTTCCACAGTCAGCCCATTGCTTTCTCCCCCTTTCCCTACCTTTCTGTTCTTACATGCCCAATGCTGGGAGCTTGCTTGCAGTGAAAGAGGGGGAGGGCAGGAAGAGTTCCCTGTGGAATACTGTTATTTCATACAGCACCTGATTTTACTGCCCCAAACTGGAACTTTTGGGTTCTACAGAAGCTCAGAGGGTTCAGCACAGCAAAGGATTTAATAAGCCTCCACAAACTTATTTTTTCCCTTCCATCTTTAACTTCCCCTATATAGCCACAGGCAGCACATTATACCAAAAAGAGGGTTAGGACTATATGATGTCATGTTCCAGGAAGTGCTGGGGAGGCTGCATGCAGACTGCCTCATGCCACTGCCACAGGAACATTGGAAGCTCCCTTATACTGAGTGAGACCATTGGTCCATCTAACCCAGTAACCCACTGACAGTGACTGGCCGCTAGGGATGTTAGAGAATTCTACCACGGACTCCAACGTCTAAAGAATCCAGCCCCCCATAGTCCGTGGCAGAACGGAGCACTCGCCACCGCCACCCCGTGAAATTTTCCTGGGACGGACCCTACCTGGCGTCAGCCAGTCTGGTCCGTCTGCTGCCCCAGTCTGCGGCCACCATTTGCCTCCCTATTTTAGCTGTGATAGGCTATGTAAGTATTTACGCAGCCTATCACAGCAAAGAGCAGGGACGCAAATAGCATCCGCTACTCCATTTGCGTCCCTGCCTTTTGCCATGATATGCTACGTAAATATATACATAGCCTATCACGGCTAATGGAGGGACGCAAATGGTGGCCACTACGCCATTTGCGTCCCTGCATTAGCCGTGATATGCTATGTATATATTTACATAGCCTATCACGGTAAAGGCAGCCACGCAAATGGAGTAGCGGTCGCCATTTGCATCCCTGCTCTTTGCCGTGATAGGCTACGTAAATATATATGTAGCCTATCACGCCTACTGCAGGGCCGCAAATGGTGGCCACTATGCCGGACACCATTTGCAGCCGCAGCCCAGCAGCAGATGGAAGTCCGGCTGCAGATGGGCCCGGCCGGCAGCTCTGCAGACACACCGTGGAGCTGAGCCGGCCGGGGAGGATTCCAGGGGGAGGGACGGATCACCCCCCCCCCCAGCAGACGCCCCCACCCGGAACAGGGTAAGTAATCCGCTTATCCCTACTGGCTGCTGCTCTCCAGGGCTTCAGGCAGGAGTTTTACCTGCCCTACCTAGACATACCACAGATCAAACCTGGGACAGTCTGCATGGAAACCATCTACTTTATGAATGAGCTATGGTCTCTCCCTGATGGGGCTCTCAAATAAGTTTTCCATTTAAAAAATGGGGAAGCCTTCAGCCACCTCACCTCATAAAGTTGATTAAGGTATGTGCAACCCTCACACACCATCCCCAGTCCCTCTGAAATGCTACCTCTCTGAAAAGAGCTATTTGGATTGGGAAATTTTGTTCCCCACCCTACTCCATTTCCAATCACCATTCTTTTTTCTCTCTTTTTTCTTCCCTTATCCTACCTCTGCTTTTCTTTCTCTTCTTTATTCCATCCAGAGCATACCTTGGGGAATTCTCAAGAGAGGGGAGTGGTGGGTAAGAGATGTTCTGAATTGTATTTGACTTTATACAAAAAGACAAGAGGATTTATTTTTCTCCTTCTCGTCATCCAACTCTTTGGGGAAAGTGAGTTCACATGGTTGCAAAGGAAGGAATCTGGGGCTATTTTGTTTGTCAGTTGCCATTATCCAGGAATGGAATGACAAGCTTTAATAAAAGCAGAAGTTAAGGGGGGGGGGACATAAATACTATTCACTTATACAATCCTATATATGTCTACTCAGAAGTAAGTCCCATTAAGAGCCAGTGTAGTGTAGTGGTGAGAGTGACGGACTGGGAGCCGGGAGATCCGGGTTCTAGTCCCCACATGGCCATGGAAGCTCACTGGGTGACTTTCGGCCAGTCACAGACTCTCAGCCCAACCTACCTCACAGGGTTGTTGTTGTGAGGATACAACGGTGAGGAGGAGGATAATGTAAGCCGCCTTGAGTTCCTTGCGAGAGGGAGAAAGGCGGGGTATAAATGCAATAAATAAAATAAAATAAATAAATAAAGTTCAATGGTGCTCACTCCCAGAAAAGTGTGCATAGGATTGCAACTCAAGTTATTTGTTTGTTTGTTTGTTTTGCAGCCTGGCCCTCTGCACATTTACTCAGAAATAAGTCTTGAGTTGTGAGCATGGTACTGCAGGTTTAATTAACTGCCCACCACATTCCACTCCACTGATTTGGCTACCCTCTCAGCTCAATCTTGTGCATGTTTTATCATGTGTGTTTTATCATGGACTCTGGCTTCAGTGGTGAGGGAAAGGCAATTTGTACATACTCAGAGGTATTTTTTCCATAACTTAGCTCTAGTATTGAAAACAGATTCCTTGGCTGAATTGTGGTGAAGTCTTGGCACAAATTAAGTTATGGGGAGGAGACAAGGAGAGTTTCTACAGAACAAGGGGGAGGTAACAACTGTTTGATGAAGAAGCATTGCTGGAAGATGGAAAAATGAGGAGGGATTATTATTGGAGGGGAACAGAATGTATGTGATCTGGTGGTAGTTTCTTGTAACAGAAACGTCACATCAGTGCTTAATTTCTAAAAAGGAAGTGCTGAGGCTTTAATCTGTGTGGGATATATTCAATTACTATTAAGTGTAGGGGAGGGAGCTGCAATTGCTCAGTGGTGAGAGAACAGCATTCTGCATATGCTCAGAGGCACACTTTATTTCACTGTTATTTTTTGCAAAATGTAGTAAAATATAAATTCTAGTAATCCTAAATTTACATGCATACACACACGTATATGCATACACACACATAAACACAAATACACAAATATATATGTGCATATACCAAGGCTGTGCAATGGGCGGCACGTGGGCTGCATACAGCCCTGATCCTTTTAGCACTCTCTAGCTGCTCCTGATGCCATGTTTTAAGAGAGAGTGTGTGTATATGTGTGTGTATATGTGTGTGTATATGTGTGTGTGTGTGTATATATATATATATAATTTTATTTTAAATTTTTCAGCATCATGGGGTGGGGGAGATGCGCCCATGGAAGGGAGGGTGTGGGGAGTGAAAGTGGCCCCTGGACTTTCCAAAGTTGCCCACCCCACGATTACAGATGTAATTATGCATTCACCTGCACATTTATGTCATGGGCCTGTGCCCTGGATCATTCAAGTGCCTAGAAACGCCGTGGGGAGCTCACATGGCCCTCCTCCTCTCCATTTTATCCTCACAGCAACCTTCTCAGTGACTGGCCCAAAGTCACCGAATGAGCTTCATGGCCAAGTGGGGACTAGATGTTTTGGACTCCCAGAATTCCTGACCATCGGTCATGATGGATGGGGCTGATGGGAGCTGAAATCCCCAACTGGATGAAAATCCCCATGAAAACAACTGGGGGGTTGGGGAAGGCTGATTAGGCAGATGACAAGTTCAGCAGTTAACCACTTGCAGTGCAATCCTAAATGTCCTTACTCAGAAGTAAATGACAATAAATTGAGGGGGGCTTATCCCTAGTAACTGTGCTTAGGATTGCTGCCTAAAGCAGCAGCACCACCAGCAGCAGACATTTAAACTAGAATGACAGCAACCTACAAAACAAATGCCAGGTTTTTACTGCCCTCTTGCAGCCCTACTTCAGGACAGAAGTGCCCTAACCCCGGCGCCAGCTTGTCTGGCTGAAAGGGGTGGGCCATTGCGGGCGGGTGGGGTGAGAGGACATAGGGGCCCCTCATTGGTGCACCCCAGTGGCACCACCATGCACGGAGGGGCAGGCTGAGTTGCCTTAAACTCAGCCCCCCTCCCAATCTCAGCTCTCTGGCTCAACGCAGCTGGAGAGATCCTCCTCAAGCGATGAGGGACACCTGCCTGCTGGAGACCGGCTTCGTCGCTCCCAGCCGCCTGGACTCGGCGTGCAGCCAGCGCGCCCAATCTGTTGGCTTCCCGCTGGCTTCTGTGGCGCCCGCGCTCCTCTCCCCGCAGGCGCGTGCTGTGGCTCTAGGATCGCCAGCGCTTGCGGCGGAGGCGCGCGCACTCAGGCGCAGCTCCTCCTCCACGCCAGCTCTTGATGCGCCTTTGGGGGCGCCGGCACTTTTGGCGGCGGCGCGCTTGCTCGGGCGCAACTCCTGTTGCCGCCGGTGTTTGCCGCCCCTCTGGGGGCGCCGGCACTTGTGGCAGCGACCCACGCGTCTCCCACCTCCCTGCTGGGCGGCGATCTCGGCTCCTATTCCGCCTCCGCCTGCCGCGCCTCTGGGGGCGCTGGTGCTGGCGGCAGCGGCGTGCGCACCCCCTGCCCTGCTCCTTGCCCCTCTGATCGCCGACGGCCGCGGCAGGTGGCCCTGTTGTTCGCGGTAGCGGCGGCGCTCGGTGCTGCAGGGTGGCGGCGATCCCAGCGGGCGACGCGGCGCCTTCCTCTTTCACAATTTGCTGGCGGCCCACTGCTCCCCGGAGCATATCTGCCCAGGGAGTGTGTCCTCGCTCTGCCTCGGCCTTGAAACTCTGGCCCACAGATATTGAGGGCTGGAGGTGCTGCCTCTCTTGCCCCAGGGGCCCAGTAGAGTAGCCCTCATGGGAACCTCCTGCAGTGGGTTCTGACCCCTGCTACATTTCCTTCCCTGGGGCTGGCCTGTGTAGTGGCTTGGGTGTTGGACTGGGACCAGGGATCCTGGTCCTTGCTTTTTCATTTCCTACTGCTGTGCCAAACTCATCTGGTGGCAAGCACCAACCCTTAACTCACCTCTGCTACATCATGCCCCCCAAGAAAGGCCAGGATGGAAAGAAAGGGAAGGGTAGGGCCCCGCCTCCCCTCCCCAAGAGGCCGCTACCAAGGCCCGATTCCGAGTCTGAGGGGGAAGTAGGCCCAGTACTGGCATCAATCCTTGCTCATCTGGAAGCTGCTGAGCGTTCCTCAGGGATCTCTCCCCCGGCCAGGCCTAGGAAAACCACAGCGGTCCAACCCAAACGAACACAACAGCAGACCCAACGCTCACTACTACTTTCTATTTCAGCTCGTCTGGGCGCTGTTGAAGCTTCCACCGCCTCTTCGCCGGCTCTTCTTGATAGCACACCGCTCCCAGAGGAGCTCTTCCCTCCCGCGGCCTCCTCTTCCCCGAGGACACAAGCAACAACACAAGTAGCCAACGCCCCTATTTCAGTGGAGCTTGGCGCCTCGTCCCCCTTGCTGGCATCTGCAGGAGACGCCTCCCTTACACCCATGCCGCCACTCCAGTCCCAGCCACTTAACTTCGCTTGTGCCAACGTTTGGCAGGGACCCACCGGATCGGTTCAGGACCCCTTGTCCCCCCTGCCACCCCCCCTACCAGCACCACAGATCCCCTTGGCTGATCCATGCGCTAACCTTGGAAGGGGAGCCATGCCTACGGGTGCTACTTCTTCCCCTAATGGCTTCCACCTCACCGTTGCCACCAGGGAAAAGATTTTGCGGGAAGAATTTATAGATGTCTTCTCCCTGCTCTTTTGGGAGCCCGAGGCCAATGACAAGGATAAGAACCGTGACAGGGAAGCTGATCGGAGTAAAGGTCATAAGGTGCCATGCACCTGGGCAAACTGGTTACCAGGTTTCTTAATTTACTCTGGCATCCTCCAACAGAGATTCCCCGAGAGGGGTTGGGTCCTCACCAAGTATCTGGACATAATATACAGGGCTTACACTGAATATGAAGGAAGCACATGGCTGGCCTATGATGAGGCCTTCCGCGCCGAAGGGCCGCCATTGTTCCTTCCATGTGCTGGGATCTGAAGAACCAGGACCTTTGGCTCCATTTTATGACCCCTGCCAGGCCAGGCTTCGGCAACAGATCCAACAGTGGCCACATTCTTGCCAAGCTGTCACCCGCAACAGCCTCCAGGCCTATTGCGGGTCCAGGGGTTCAACATCGCTGGCTGTGCTGGCAGTTCAGCTCCAAGGGTTCCTGCTCCCAAAACCCGTGCCGCTTCCATCATGAATGCTCCCTGTGCAGCGGTCAGCACTCCTACCCAAGGGCCAGAGGTTGGAGGGGTCCCTCAAAGGAAGGCCATGGTGGCAGAACACAGGGCAATGGGCATCATACCCCTCCCAAAGGGCCCCAGCCCAGTTAAGATCCTTCCACTCCTCCAATGTTTAGGGTGTTACCCAAACCGGAGGGATGCGATCTACTTGGAACACGGCTTCACACTGGGTTTTAGGATCCCCTTCAAGGATCCGCATAGGCCGTGTTTCACCGGTAATCACCAGTCTGTCCTCATCATGCAGCGGTTGGTTCAAGTTAAAATCAACAAGGAAGTTCTTGCGGGACGAGTCATCGGCTCCTTTTTCATGCCCCCAATACCCAACCTTCGGATTTCCCCTTTGGGAATACTGTAGTCCCCAAGAAATCTCCCGGAGAGTTCAGGTTAATTCACGACTTTCCCCAAGGGCCGGTCTGTTAATGATGAGATCCCAGATTATCTATGTTCTGTGCATTACACCTCCTTTGATAAGGCAGTGGCCGTGATATGGGACCTTGGCCATGGGGCATTGATGGGCAAGTGTGATATCAAATCTGCCTTCCGCATTTTGCCTATCAATCCCGTGGACTTTGATTTGTTGGGATTCTGCTTCCAGGACAAATTTTATATCGACCCCACCCTCCCCATGGGATGCTCCATCTCTTGCACCATGTTTGAGATGTTCAGTACCTTTCTGGAATGGGCCGTAAGGAATAGGACGGGCTCTGGAAATGTGATTCATTAATTAGATGACTTCCTCTTTGCTGGACCTGGGGGGTGGCAGTCAATGCTCTGACTTAATCAGTGCATTCGTATCCCTTTCCTCGAACCTAGGCGTCCCTTTGGCGCACGAGAAGACAGAGGGCCCATCTGTTACTTTGACATTCTTAGGGATCGAACTCAGTACCCTCACACAGTGTTCTCGCCTCCCTCATAATAAACTGCTGGTCTTTAGGGGTAAGCTGCAGACCATCCTGCAACTTCGTAAAGTTTCCCTCAGAGTGCTGCAAGAAGTCGTGGGGCATTTGAACTTCGCTTGTAGGGTTGTGGCCCTCGGCCGCACCTTCCTATGATGGCTCTGCTGGGCAATGCGGGGTCTTCAACTCCCGCATCATCGAACCAGAGTCACCTCCGTGATGGGCATGGACCTGCAGGTATGGCTTAAAACTCCTGAGGGAATTTAATGGCATCTCCTTCTGGAGGCGCGAGTTGCTTCTTCGAGCTGTCCT
Organism: Heloderma suspectum; assembly: GCF_057233095.1. Lineage (NCBI taxonomy): Eukaryota > Metazoa > Chordata > Lepidosauria > Squamata > Helodermatidae > Heloderma > Heloderma suspectum. The sequence continues at coordinate 99,915,192 of NC_139461.1, forward strand.
GCAGATTCATTCGGACGCTGCCAGCACCTTCGGTTTCGGTCTAATATGGCAGGACCGGTGGTGCCTTGGCCAATGGCCAAGAAAGCTGGGCTGCCGCCGGTATTTGTCAGGACCTCACCTTCCTCGAATTCTTCCCCATTTACGTGGCAGTGCACATTTGGGCAGATTTGATGGCCAATTCCGTCGCCCTCTTTTGGTGCGACAACATGGCCATAGTGCATGTCATTAATACATTGTCCTCCAGAAACCAGAGGGTCATGGTTTTGGTTAGAGCATTTACCCTCCAATGCCTACGCCACAACATCTGGTTCTGCGCCACCCCGTACCGGGTCTGGGGAACCCAATTGCCGATGCTTTGTCACGAAACCAGATCGACAGGTTCCATATATTAGCCCCGTCGGCACGTCCGCTACCAGACCCCATGCCAGCCGGATTATGAGAGATTGGCGTTCTCAAGTCGAACACGCTATCCTGAATTCTATAGCCCCCAGCACTAGAGCCACCTACGAGAGAGCAGGTAGGGAGTTTCGCGCCTTCAGGAGCGGACTTCAGTTACAGGACTCTTGGCCCTTACCTGTGCACCACTTGTTACAATTCTGCGTACATCTGTGTAACAAGGGGCTATCCGCTAGGACCATTACGGGGAGGCTTGCCGCTTTGGCCTTCTGGGCCAAAGTGCGAGGGGTCGAGGACTCCACCTCGGATTTCAGAGTTAGGCAGGCAGTTCAAGGCTGGGCTCGGATGTCACCTGCCCCGCCAGATTCCAGGCGCCCCTTGTCTCCGGTTATTCTTCTAGGGCTCCAGGGATTGTGGCCCTCCATTTGTTCTTCTTCATACGAAGCCTCCCTCTTCTATGCTGCAGCTTTAACAGCCTTCTTTGGGGCCCTTAGGATTTCGGAACTGGTCTGAGCAAATCTGACCCAGCCAGGAGAGCCTTCAGGTACTCCAATGTGCAGATCCATCCCAACCTGATCCACCTCCATATTCAACAGTCAGAAACTGATCAGGCTGGCAAGGGAGCGTTGGTGGCCCTCAGCCGGGCCCAGGCCGAGGAGTTATGCCCTGTCAGGGCCTTGCAGGTTTTTCTGGGACACCGCAGGGCGAGTGAGGGTCCCCTATTCGGCCATAAGGACGGTTCACCACTGACAAAGTTCCAATTCTGGGCAGTCACTAAGTCAGCCTTATCCATACTGGGTTTGGGTCATTATCGTTTTGGGACCCACTCTTTCTGCATTGGGGTGGCCTCTACAGCAGCAGACGTAGGTTTTCCATCCAAGCATGTGATGGCTGTAGGGAGATGGCGGTCCAGGGCTTTCCGGTCCTACATTTGCAATTTGCCCGATACTTCATAATACTTTTCTTCGCCTTCCCCAATGTTTTATTCCTTAGATGGGATTCGACCTACGCCGGTACGGGTGCTCATTTGTGGGCACAGTATGGTGTTTTGGGCTGCTCGCAGAGCGTCTACGTCGGCCTTCGGATCCTGGCTGCAGTTTCCCCAACAGGTGGCAATACAGTGGCTTGGCCAGCGGGGTATGCAATGGGACTCACTCCTTCCCACCCTGTTTCTTCGAGGTTTGGTCAGTTTCCCTCCACAGGTCCTGGTGCTGCACCTGGGAGGGAACAACCTGGGCTGCAAGCCGAGAAAGGGCTTGGTCGAGCAGGCGTTGGTCGATTTGCAGACGATCCGACATCATTGGCCGGGGGTGACCATATTGTGGTCCTCGATGCTCCCGAGAATCACGTGGAGGGCGCAGAGTAATGCTACCATGGAACGGGCTCGGCGGAAGGTGAACAGAGAACTGGCACGGGGGCTGTCAGAACATGGCAATGGGTGCATCACCCACCAGGGAATTCTGTGGACAAGGAGGGAGCTTTACAGGCAGGACGGTGTCCACCTGTCGGATGTAGGGAATGACATATTTTTGTCCGATATTCAAAGGGGCCTGCGGGAAGTTCTTCTGCGCAGGTGGGGAGAGTTTCACAAGCAATAGGCTTGTTACTCCTGTGGCGGCTAGGACGGGCAGAACCTGAAAGAGATTAGGGATGGTGTGCATGCAGAGGCACCTTATGGTGACAGGTGACGCCTGAGGCCCCCCGAATGGGTTGTGCGGCTCGGCGGGGGGATAAGGGTTGCCTGGGAGACCAAACCTCCTCACTCACCCAGGTGTTGTGCGGCACCGGGGTTGGGGGTGACACGGGAAGGTCTACCTCCCCCAGAAGGGGCAGTCCAGAGGGATGGCGAGACCACCGCCACCCCTCAGGCTGGGTGTATTTTCACCCAAGAAGTGCCAGCTAGCTGCTGACACAGTTAGATGCCCATCCTAGTTACCCCTTTGCAGGTATTTTTCAATAAACATGGCCCAATTTTCAACCCAAGCTTGTTGTCTGCATCTTCTTTAACCCATCTCCGCTCGCAATGGCAGAACCAGGAGCCATCACCACAAAAAGCCAGTCCAGGGCAGGTGTCTGGACACAGTTAGATGCCCATCCTAGTTACCCCTTTGCAGGTATTTTTCAATAAACGTGGCCCAATTTTCAACCCAAGCTTGTTGTCTGCGTCTTCTTTAACCCATCTCCGCTCGCAATGGCAGAACCAGGAGCCATCACCACAAAAAGCCAGTCCAGGGCAGGTGTCTGGAAAGTACATAACAGTAGTAAGGCAAGAGAATACCAAGGCATACAAAAGAGCGGCAAAATCCCTTTCTCAGAAAAAGAGACTCACTGACCAACGGAAGTAGGTGTTCATGCATAAATTGGCATCAATTAACACTTTTCCACACTGGGTAGGCTTTCTAGGTCCCCAAAATGTTATGATGAAATAACATTGACTGTGTTTGGCAAGCACTATTATTTTCATTTTATTCATGTTAAGGAATTATCACAAAAATCTTTAAAAACAGATTTATCCTATTACAAATATTGTCGAAAGAATTTGTTAATATTTAAACATCTGTATTTTGAGATAGATAGATAGATGATAGATAGATACACACACACACACACACATATATATATATATATATATATATATATATACACACACACACACACACACATTTTTCTAAAACTATCACTTTATCCTGAGCAAGGAGCTCAATGAGAGCTGTTAACCCAAAAGAAGTCTGGGAGAAGACTGAGGGCTTATATACTTGCTGTTCCTGATTCAGCAGTTGCACTTGGGTCTGCTTCCTCAGTGGCTGCAGCTGGGTCTTCCTCCCCTGAGCAGACCCTTTCACTTGAGTAGACCCTTCCTCTTGAGTAAATCCTGGGTGAAAGGTTCTTCTGGTGGCCAGGCAGCTACTCCGCTGATGACTCTGAGCATCCCACTTGATCCATCGCAATTAGTGCACCCACCGGAGAGCCATGGGATGAGGCAGAAGATTCAGGAACCCCGGCAGGAAATGGGATGGGGTGGAAGGGATTCTTGGGACCTCTAGCAAGGCATCCCTGCAATGGGGCTGATCAGATTGCCCATGTCTGTGAGGGTGGGGTTTGCTGAGAAATCCCAGTCCTCCTCCTCCTCTTCGTCCAAAAAGGTCTCCTCTAAGATTGGGTTGGCTGGGAACCTGACATGTTTCCAGTCTACCACCTCACTATTGGGGAGTAATAGAACTCAGAATTAAGAACCCCAGAATAATGGATTATCCATCTAGCAAATATTCTATCAAAGGGATACCCATGTGCATAACAGTATATTTATAGCCAAGTTCTCAGATACAGCAGATAAAGAAGGAAAACTTTTTAATTCTTCAAAACTTTTTACTGGAAGTAAACCTATGCCTTGACTGGACCACTTCAGTCTGGAGGTAGGGACCCATATGACTAGACATTCCTTCATACCAAAAACAAAACATTGCATACAGAAAACAAGCTTCTCAGGAACTACACTAGAACCCATCTTCTTGTTATCTGATTTTTATGTGCAGAGATTTGATTTGGTACAGAGAAGCATTCAGTCAGGGAAGTCCCAACTGGCAGTTTGAAATGGTATAGCCAAAAAAAAAGAATGTGCCATCTTATCTACTGGTTGTAAAGTATTGACCTATGTATGAGCTAGAAAAGCATTAGCTCTAGAATCTAGTACAGAATTTGGCATTGTGGAAACCTTTGTTCAGATAGATAGATAGATATTTCTGTTTCTACCTTCATCATTACCTAGGGGCCTAACTACATGTTACCTTAAATGCATCACTTATCATGAATTAGCACAAGTAGAATGAAATTCTGATTTTAAAAATCTGATTCCTTCAGTGAGCAGATGACAGAATGAAACATGCCTGACAATCCGCAACACAGAGACAGATTGGATTTAGCATGGCTTCCTGGGGAATGCTGCAAGTTGTAGAACTTTTTTCTGACCAAACATGCATTGGATACATCCTAAATAAATAATAACAGACTTTTGACTGAACTTCTATAGACGTCGTCATGACACTAGCATTAGCCGTCTTTACTTATAGAAGTTTCTGTTTTAAGAATAAGCATTACCTACAAATATGAGGCACAACAATGGGCGCTTACCTGGCTCCTCCTTTTGCTCATGTAATTTATGGGCAGACGAAAGCAAGTCATCCATGCAATGTGTATCAACAAGCCACCCATCTGGTGGCAATGCATCAATACCATCTTTGTACTCTGGAACTCACAAAATCCTCTTCCACAATTGACCTTCTCATGTCATTTGTCATAACATCGACTGAGCGCCTACTGTGTCCAGAGAATCCTTTCTCTACAAATCCAAACGGGATATTAGAAAGGGAAACTGCATCCGTTTTGTGGTTGATTTTCATCCTTCAGCTCCAATCTACCACCTTACCATTTGGGAGAACTATCATTGAAAGCCAATGCTCAATGCCTCAAAATAGGAAGAAGCCATCAACAATAGTGCTCTCTGCCAGCCTCCTAATCTACAAAAAAGTATTTGTTAGAACCAAATTAAAAACACCACTCATTAATCCTGGATTTCAACATTATGACTCCCATTGTTGCTTCACCTGTGATTATCATACAGAAGCTGTCACATTTGAAAGCATTTTAAAAAAAAACTAGAACAAACCTACAATGTCAACCAATATATCACCTGCAAATCCACCACTGTTTTATGTGTTATACAATGCAAACACCCAGGTTTTAACAAAGGGTATGTTGGGAAAGCCACCAAAGGGCTTTATACTCACTTCAGGAACCACAACACAATTGCTACCAAAAAAGAAAAAAAAATGGAACCAGAAACCATATAATCAAGAGCAGCCTTCCAGGAGTTTTGGAGTACAACTCCCATCAGCCACAGCCAATATGGTCAATGGCCAGGAATGCTGGGAGTTATTGTCCAAAACATCCGGAGGGCACCATATTGGAGAAGCCGAATCTAGAGAGTCTAGAAGCAATGGACTAAGAATTCCAATATTGTGGTCTCAACTTGGAGAATAATACCTACACTTTTGGAATTCTATTCTAAAACTTCTTGTACATATAGATATTCCTACTATGGCAAATGCTATATTCCTATGAATGTTCTTCTTCCCTCAGTAGTCTCAGAACCATCAGCTTTCAATGTCGAACAGCTAGTACCAGGCTCTATTGAAGGTGGAAATCAAAATTAGCTAACTAAAATTATAGCTTATTCATTGTTCCACTCTGTTTCCTTAGCCACTTACTGTCCTCAGATATTGCTGTGAATGGCTGTGATGCAGAACTTCACTGAACATACAGTTAGTTACATTTCTTGCCCTCATGGTTGTAAAGGAAAGTTTAGAAAATGCAGTCTCTGGAAGTGGAAAAAGCCTGGGCTGAATTTCCAGTGGTCAGGTATGGAGCTTTGGTACCCTTAATCTGCTCAGTTTTGCTGCTTTATCCTCTTTACCTCCGCTTCATATTCTTCCTTTTTTTCCTTCCACTCCTTCCTAGTTCTTGTATAGTTGAAGAACTTGTATATGGGGAAGTGAAAATTAGAATAATAGAATTTTCGAGTTGGAGGGGTCTTGAAGGTTATCTAGTCCAGCCCCCACTCCATGCAGGATATACAGTGCAAGGTACAGATACAGCATCTCTGACAGATTATTGTCCAGCCTTTGCTTAAATATCTCGCAAACAAGGGCCCATCACCTCCCAAGGCAGTCTGTTTTATTGTCAAACAGCTCTTACCATTAAGAAGTTTCTCCTAATGTTTAGTTAAAATGTGCTTCACTGCAATCTCTAGCCATTGCTTCTAGTCCTGCCCTCTAGAGCAACAAAGAACAAGTTTGCTCCATCTTGTGCATGACAGCCTTTCAGATATTTGAAGGGTGCTATCACGTTTTCTCTTAATCTTTCTCCTGCAGGCTAAACAGATGCAGCACTTTCAACCATTCTTCATAGGACTTCATTTCCAGACTCCTCACCATCCTGATTCCCCTCCTTGTCTACACCCATCTTAAAAAGGGACACCTAGAACTGGACTCCATACTCCAGGTATGGCCTGACCAGTGCAGAACAGAGCATCATGGAGCACATGTCCCTTCATGAATGAGGCTGTGAAGCCATAACCTTCAGTCATCTTTAGTGGAAGAAAAGGGGAGGGTGTCCAGGGCGGGGGATGTGATCAGGAGGCACCTTTGAATATGTTTTCAGAATGTCTGTGCAATCCTATGTATGTTTATGTTGAAAGTAAGCTGTACTGAGTTCAACGAGACTTCCATCCTGGCAAGTCTTTTTAGGACTGCGGCTCTAGCCACTTTGGAGTTATGAACACCCCGTATTCCAGGCTGTTCCTGCCTCTGAGGTTCTAATGTACTGGGTACCCAGTCTTTCCATTGCTTCACTGTAGATAAATATTCCTTGTTGGCAGGTGCTGGACATTTTAAGTGAGCAGCTAGTCAAAATGCAGCACAGGCTACTGGCCATGAGCAAGCATGTGCAACATGATGATAACACAGCCGCTGCAACTTCTTTCTGCCTCTACACATTCAGCATTCTGACTGTCTGGTTTCAGCCTCTAAAGTTCAGCTTCTCTACTTTCACAAATGCCTTTGTCACTGTGATAAACTGGGCAACAACTGAATTTCTCTATAGGTACTCTTTAGTTACAAAATTACTTCTTTCATTTAAAAAGTTAGAAGAAGCTGAACTCTTTTCAGGGCCTTCTGCTCCCCCCTCAGCACATGAATAGCCCGCTGGGTGGAGATGTTTAGAAAACCTTAAAAATAAAAAAGCCCCATTTAATTTCCTCCCCTGCCCCCTCTTCATGCCCCGATGAGACATTGCATCAGCAAATCTGTCACGGAAGCGCAAGACAATACAAGCCTCCAAGACAAATCACATGTTGTTCTTTAAATATGGGTATAGAAAGTGTCCATGTTTAAATGGGAAAATACATTAAGGTGACCAGCTCTGAAACAGCCTCTCACATATTTGAGATGATGGGGTTGAAACCAGGACCTCCTTCCACCTATCCCTCAACCAGATGATCTGGAAAGAAAAAAAAGCACAGGAAGTAGCCACCAGACAGGGCAGAGCAGAGGGCCTGGCATACTACCCACATTGCTATACTTTTATTTACAACCATGACTGCCAGAAACTTTCTTTAATCCTCACCTGCCCATACCTATATGGCCAACACAGACATTACTTAAAATGCAGCTGCTACTACCTTTTTCATTTTTACTCTAGAGTAGGTGCAGGGTCCTGATCTAACTTGGGACCCTAGCATGAGGGGTAGGGAACTTTAACCCTTCCCCTCTCCACTGCCACTATGATCCTGATCCTTGTGCCTTCAGTGGTTATTGCAACATAAAGCAAATGGATCACTATTTTGAAACAGACGTTGCAGCCATGGGGGGGGCATTTGGAGCAGGCCCGTACTGGGAAGGGTTAAAGCCCCCTTATTGTCCACACTAGAGTCCCCTGCACCTACTCTAGAGAAAAAATGAAAAAAGACATAGCTGCGAGCTGCGTCTTTAAAGTAATGTGTGTTTGGACCCTCAGATACCAAATAGCACAGCATCCAATGAACTGCTTAATTTGAGAATGCAGTCACTCAGAGATGCATCTGAGGACAGTAGCAATGCATGCACAGGTCCTCACAAGTACAGTCCACTAGGTCATGCAAGTATCTTAAGATCAGGACCAAGGGAAGAAGGCATATTGATTTCAATGGACTTGTGTATTGCTTAGAGTAGATGCATTGAAATAAATGGGGCTTAAGTTAGACTAACACAGGATACAACCCTTTGATCCTAAATATTTTAATGTTTTAATATAATTTTAATTGTATTGTTGTTTAATTATATTTTAACGTTTGTATATTTTCATATGCTTTAATGTTTGTAAGCTGCCTTGTGTCCCAGTACTGGGGAAAAGGCAGGGTAGTAGTAGTAGTAGTACTAGTAGTAGTAATAATAATAATAATAATAATAATGCATCACTGTATCATCCTTGCATGGCATACTTGCATAACATTATAGTAACTAATCTAGAAGCCATTTTGTGAGGTTGCTATTTTGTGAGGTTGCCATTTTGAAAAAGAAATCATTCTGCACACAGGTATTTCACAGATGCAGAGATGTGTCTTCTGTACTGAATTTCATGAAGAGCTCCTTGCAGGTAGGGGACCTCCATGTGTGCACCACAACTCCTCCACCAGCAAGGAATGATTTATTGGGTTTATGGCAGACAGATGCAATAGGTGATACATCCCATCCAAAGCACATGTTTCTGGTGCTGCAAATCTTAGGAGCCAGTGCTAAGGTGCTACATTTTCTCAGTGCAAATGTACAGAGTGGAGCCCCGGACTCTCACAGAAGATGTCTGTAAAGGCCTGGAAGCATTCAAGCTATGGTGCTACCATCGCATGCTTGGACACATTATGTAACAAATGACACCATAATGCAGAGAATGGGAAAGTCCAAAGAAATTCAGAAATGTGTAAAAGAAAAGAAGCTATCATACTTTGGTCATATAATGCATAATGAAAAATATCAGCTTTTACAACTCATAATGTGGGGCAAAGTAGAGGGGAAAAGAGGGCCTGGACAACACAGGACATCATGGCTGCAAAATTTGAGACAGTGAACCAATATGACATCTATTTCTTTATTTCGAACAACAGTAAATAAGTTTATGTGGGCCAGAGTGATTGCCAACATCCAATGAGGATACAGCACAGAAAGAAGAAGTGATCGATAAATGATTTTGCTGCTTTTGGAGGTAGTATCCATGATTCATTTGAGATGCACAGAAGTCTGTCCAGAGCATTTTGTAGGAGCGCAGGAAGGCCAGGAAGTTTACAACGTGCCTGGGCTTCAGCTTTCACCCCATGGTGACTTTGGCCAAGCGTGACTGCTACCACATGTAGGATTTGACTCTCAGTCTGCACTGAGAAGGGCCAGGGAAAGTTTTTCTTCCAGACGGCCGAGCAGAGCCCACTGGAGATCCACTCCTGGTATAATTATTTTTGTTGTCCATTGTCAGGCTTTGGCCAAGCTCTGAGACATGTCACAGCTGGGGGCTTTGTTCAATGCAGGCAAGCTGAGGTCCAAAGGACCACAGGCAGGTGATGCAGTCAAAGACATGCTGGTGGTTAGGTTCCAGGTCAAGCAGAGAAGGAGAGGAAGGGAACCTGTATGGTTGCTCAGAGGAAGAAGTTGCTTTGACTGACAAACCAAACCTGGAGCAACAGTTCGACAGAACCAGCCATCCCTTATCAGCTCCTCAGGTCACCTGGTCTGTCTGGGTTGATGAGCAGCGGTACTCTTTCTGGCCATTATATGAGCGGCACTAGAACACAGGAAAGATCAGGTCAGTAAGTAACTCCTTCAGCCTGTGAGGTTGCCCCAGTGGTACAGGGAGTGAGGTGCCTGAGTCCCTGGTCTGAATCCTTACATCCTAGTGCCTTACACCAAACTTGATTTATACTGTCTATAGAATAGCAATTACAGACTTTCAGCAAAGTAAATACATATCCCTATCCACACTGGTAATTAACACTATTTATATGTTTGTTCCTTTGTTTAATCAATCAGTCATTTTTTTTTTATCTGCACAGTCCCCAAAGGTTCAACATTTAACAGCAGCTACTAGTGCTTAAAAATATACATAACATATAAATTATATACAGTTTATTTAAAATAAACATGCAGGGCCAGCTCCAGGTTTGAGTGGGCAGGAAAGTGCCACCTGCTGGACCCCTCCTACCCTGATGAACCTGGCAACAGCAGCAAACAACAGCATCAGTGCTCTGAATTGGCACCAGGGTGCTAGGAGTCACTGTTTACATTTCCCACAATGTGAAGCTACATGAAAAACTAAAATGGTGGCTCTCACCGTTTAAAGGGGGCCCAAGACAGGCCTCAGGGGTGGGCCCTACTAGGGCACAGGAGCCCCAGCAGCTGCCTGGGAATGCCGCATGCTGATGTCAAGCATGTACACAAGCCATGAAAAAATCCTTGGCCCCTGAATTGTTGTCCAGACAAAAAGAACTTGAAATCATAGTTCTGCAAGCTTCTCAAGCTATAGTGTAGTCAGTCTTCTAGACAATATATATTGCCTTCCTTGCCATTCCAAAATGTATATTGCCTTCCTTGCCATTCATAGTTTACTTGCTGAATAGACCCTGTTCCTGACTGACCATAGAAATCATGATGTGAAATAAGGGCGGGGGGGGGTGGGAGACAGCATCTCTAAGGTATGTAAATGCCGGTTAAGGCTTTATGAGCACTGCGAGCTGTGTCTAGAAGGCTAGGGGGAGCCAGTGCAGATGCTGGACAACTAGTATAATGTGCTCCTGGTGAGCACCTTCCTTCTGCATAATAGAGAAAGGCAAGATCTGAATTCCTATACAGTTGGAGGGTGTCAGCCAGAATATCGTCCATCATCTTTCATGAACACATTGTCATAATGTGACAATGCACATTGTCACATTGTCACAATGCACAAGCAGCACATTGTCTACTGTAAATAGGTTTTTGCTCAGCAAAATACACCAAAAGCTCAAGATCTTGAAAGACTATGATTAAAACTGTGCAGACCTTGCAAATTCAGAATTTCTAATGGTTTTACAGGTGTTAAGGCTGTGTACATTATTGAGAGACAAGAGAGGAGAGGGAGATCATCCTTACACAACAGCCCAAGTGCTCATTCAAGAAAATAAAAAAAAATCACCCTTAAACACTTTTTTTTTCCGCTCTGCTTTGCTATTTCTTGTAGCAAAATAATAAAACATAAAACACTGTTTCCATTATTCGGCTACCTGATGGGTTTTACATTTTAGTTGTTTGGTGAAAAACTGTCATGACTGGTTATGTAGGTACTTTAAAGGAATGCACTCATCAAGCTTTCTATACCTCAAACACTTTTTCTCAACCTCTGCTTCCCGCCACCCACCTACTCTTATTTCTCACATTCACTTTCTTACTTTGGCTGCCTCCTTCTCCTTTTTTCAATCTTTCTCATCTTGCCTTTCCATTGTTATTCACCCTGTTTATTGCTTCAAGCAGCCCTGACATACTGGACATCATCTGAAACTACAAACGACAGGATGCAATAAGCTAGAGAATAGCAGTAATCTGAGGAAAGTTCTTCATTCACTCTTGCTCCTAACTCTCTGTCTTCTTATCCTACATAGAAAATAAAAAAATCAATACCACCTCACAGGGCTTGATAAAAGTGCTGGATGAGTACAGCAGGCATGCTGGATATAGTAAATTAAAGTGATCAAAATTTTCCAGTCGACTCTGCGTATAGCCTACATAAACTAACAACCCTGTCTGCAGAATGTCTGTCATTCGAGAAGCTTTATTTTATCTGTGTCTCTGATTATCTAGAGAACGAATACATATGCTTTCTACCTGTATGCGTGGGCACTTTTATGTGTGGGCAAAACAGACGCTGTGGCAGATGTCTCCTTATGTGTGCATTCATACGCATCTGCACTATCTCCATACCTGTTTGCGAATATGCATATACATATTAAAATGTAGACAATTAATCATGGAGCATCAGCTGTTTTGGTTTGGAGGGTTTTTTTGTATAATAGAGCTGATACCAAGAAGAAAATTTATTTGGTCTTTCAGCAACCACACAACCATTTACAATAATCAATTCATTCTTTCAATGTAAATCGAACATCAACAACCTAGGAAAATTGGTGAGGCCAGACAGACAGCTTGAATGTATTAAAAACAGAGAAATAGTGTGTGTGTCTGTTGGCTGGGGGATCCTGGGACTTTTATTCCAACACATCCGGAGGGCACCAGGTTGGGTAAGGCTGGTGTGTTGTATGTATCAAAGCACAGAAATTAATCCTCAGTGGGGTAAACCCGTTTAGTTTACACTGAAATCGGTTTGATTCTCTGCAAATCTGGCTCATTCCTTTTTAATTTCTCCAAGGTTATGCTTGACTTTCAGCTAGCATCTGACCAACACACAAACATATTCCTGTGTAGGTAAACATGCAAATCTGCATTGCTGGCATGGTGTGCATGTTTTGGCTTCCTTCCATTATACTTCTGACTTCTTCAGAAATATTCATAACTTCACAACATAAACCATAAAACCCAGTTTCAATTATTGTATTTTAGATGGTGCCCATATGCAATTTAGTAAGAGGTCGGTATTTTGTCCATTCTAAATGTAACCTTATTTCATAATTAGTCATGTCAATATCAACAGGAGTAAACCATGACTCTATTGGTGCAACATACATCATGATGAAATCAGTGAAAACCTTCAGTTAACTAATGGCTTCCAACTATGTCCAATGTAACAGTAGGAAAAACACTGATGCAATTTTTAATGGAAGTTATGAATTAAAGGACTCAAACTAAATATCAGACTACCGCTATTACCTATCTATCTTGTTATTCCAGAAAATAAGCACATATTTACTCTAAGCCATAAACATCTGTCTTTCATATAATTCTCAATTATCTGAAGTTATTTGAGAACTAAACTGTATTTTATGTCCCTATAACTTAACAGTCACATTTAAAACAAAGAAACAAATAACAAAACAATGCGCCTGGGCTACAAAGTTTCTGTTTACAAAGTTTCATCTATAGAGGAGTGCTGAGAGTAAAGTTGTAAATCCCTGAGAACAGTGGATCTGTAATCTAAATGCAAGCACCGGCTTAAAAATGGCTGTGCAAATTATGCTGTTATAGCATGTGGGTTTGTGTTACATTGGTTTTGTGGCTATTGTCATATGATGCTTGACTCCTCTTATGGCATTTTTTTCCTCAATGTTGAGATGCAAAGGACATGAGCATTTCAGTGGGAATTGAGGTTTCCACTCAGGAAAGCACAGTCATTCTGTGTAGGGTGTATATAGACAGGAAGATGTAAGGCAGCTGAATAAGAAATTGGATGTTGACCAGGGGCAGTGGGGAATCAATTGCAGTTGTGAACAAAATGCTGATATTTTTGAACTGAAAATAATGAGCCAAAGTTAATCAGGCATTATGACCAAATCTAGGGTATTTTATTCCCCTTTTTAAAAAATGGAAATACATATTCTTTGAAGAAATAAAGGAAAATAAAGAAATAAAGACATTGTTGAAAAATTAATATCATGAAGGGGAAATGCCCATGTGTTTATCGCTCCACATGAGGGGGCTGACTCACCTCCAAAGTGTGCTGCTAGAGCAGGAGAGGGGAACTTTTTTTAGACCAAGGGATGGGAAACAATTTCAGAGAAACTCTTGGGTGCGGCATTCCAGTTGTTAGCAGGACCAAATGCAAAGGGGGTGAGGCCAAAGGCAAAACAGATGGGGCCAAAATACCAAAAAATGCCAGCATATTGTAGCTTAAAGCTCTTTTACTGCCAGTAACTAAGGGTGCAATCCTATGTGTGTTTAGACAGAAAAAAGTCCTACAACTCCCAGAATGCTGTGAGTTGTAGGATTTTTTTCTGTCTAAACACACACAGGATTGTGCTCTAAGCCTTACGAGAGGCATTTCTTAAATCTCTTAATCAGATTCGTCCTCTGAGACAGCAGTGTCAAGGGAAGGCATGACACTTCCTTACTCCCCCAGCCATCTCACTGTACCGATAAGTGTGGGAAGGCAATTCAGCATGGGGTAAAAATAAAGGCATCAGACCACGAACAATTTAGTTTTCACTAGAAGTTATAAAAACAGGAACTAGACAGTTATTATGATGATATTCCTAGAACAAATATCAGATTTTTAAAAGTTTTAGCAGTTAATTATAAGAGCAATTATTAGGAAATGAAAATAACATGAGAAAGACACATCCATCTAAAACTTTCAGGCTGTTTTGCTAGTTAAGCCAAGCCCTAGTAATAAAGCCCATCTTTCAGCTCATCTTAGTCCCTTTGGCAGTGCATCTTCCAGCCTTCTTGATTCCTGCTTGGATGGCCAATTCCAGAAGGTGGTGCTGGGGATTATTGCTCTGTGCCATGGCAATTATGCCATAGGGTTCCACAGGACTCTATTTTATGCCCTATGCTGTTCAACATTTACATGAAAACGCTGGAGGAGGTTATCCGGAGGTGTGGGCTGAGATGCCACCAATATGCGGATGACTGAGGCAGTGGCTGTTCTGAATCAGTGCCTGGGCATGGTAATGGACTGGATGAGGGCCAATAAACTGAAACTCAATCCAGACAAGACGGAGTTACTGTTAGTGGATGGTTCGTCTGCCCAGCTAGATGATATTCAACCTGTTCTGGAGGGGGTTGCACTCCCCCTAAAGGATCAGGTTTGTAGTTTGGGGGTGCTCTTGGACCCAGAACTGTCACTTGAGGCATAGGTGAACGCAGTGGCATGGATAACTTTTTGTCAGCTTAGGCTGGTATACCAACTGTGCTGTTATCTGGACAGAGATAGCCTAGCTACAGTTATCCATGCTGTGATAACCTCTCATCTGGATTACTGCAATGCATTATACATGGGGCTGCCTTTGAAAATGCTCCAGAAACTTCAGCTAGTCCAAAATAGGGCAGCAGGATTGTTAACAGGACTGGCCAATGAGATCACATTATGCCAGTACTTTTCCAACTGCACTGGCTGCCAGTCCATTTACAGGCCCAATTTGAAGTGCTGGTATTAACATTCAAAGCCCTTAATGGCTTGAGGTCAGGTTATCTGAAGGATTGCCTCCTCCCATATGTGCCTGCTTGGACACTAAGATCATCCTCAGTTGTCCTTCTCCGTGAGCCCCTGCAAAAGGAAGTGAGGTGGGTGGCTACCAGGAAGAGGGCCTTTTCTGCTGTGGCACCCCAGCTGTGGAATGAGCTCCCTAGTGAGGTTTGCCTGGCACCTACACTGTACTCCTTCCAGTGCCAGGTGAAGACCTTTTTATTCTCCCAGTATTTTAACATTTTAACTTCCTAGACTTTAAGCTTTGGTGTTTTAAATCTGTATCTTAAATCTCTGCGTTGCTACTAGGTTTTATTATGGTTGTATTGTTATATTGTGGTTTTAATGCTTTTATATTTTATATTGTTTTATCCTGTGTTTTTTGGTTTTAATTTTTGTGAACTGCCCAGAGCGCTTTGGCTATTAGGCGGTATAGAAATGAAATAAATAAATAAATCAACATTGCTTTCTTTCATTCCTTAGGTCTCGATCCTACACCACTCTCTGTCCTGGCTCCTTTCTTTTCATTTCTACTTCTCGAATTGACTAACTGCTTGCTAGCCAGCTACATTTAAACACACTATTCCAACTCTCCCTCACAGCCTCTTAATCAGAAAAACAGTAGATTTTTGCAATATTTCTGCTTTCCATAAAAACTAGATTTAGTTCGCCCCTTTAGCTTTCAGTGTCCTGGGCTGACTTGTTGTACCTTTTATGACCTTTTGAATCCTCTGGCAAAAACCAGGGCCTCCCCAAGACATTTTGCTGCCTGAGGCGATGATTAAGATGGTGTCATCCCCCAGAAGCTGGTGATTAGACAGCATCTTCAACTTCACCTTAAGGCAGCACACTGCCTGGAACACACAGCTCCAGCAGAAGGGAACACCCAGAGGGCTGCTGCCATTGCTCCCTCTGCACCACCATAACGCAACTACCTCATTCTGCCTAATGGTAGGGCTGGCCCTGGCAAGAACAGCATCTAAACCCCAAATACCCCAATCTGTAATCAGAAAGCAATAATGTTATAACTAAGAAGAAAAACAAAACAGCCAGTTATCTATTATCCACACAATGCCTGACTAAAGGCAACTTACTTGCCTTTTAAGGTAAGTAAAAAGGCACTTACCGCCTTTTTTCGCTTCCAATGAGGTTTCACCGCCCACCTTTCACACTACGCAGTAGCCGCCTTGAATTGGAACTGGAATTTCCCACTTCCGTGCTCCCGCTTTCAATGTCCCGGTATTTCCCCTTAATGTGCTCTGATTTTCCGCCTTCGCTACCGTATCCTGTCATAGTCCCCTCCCCCGCCTGTCCATATGCGGTGGTGTTTGTATTTCCCTCCTGTCCAATCACAGCTCTCAACGGCCCCATATCTTCTTCCAGCTACTGATCGCATACTTCCTCAGCAGCCCCTGTTTCCTCAGCAATAAGCAAAGGGCTGGATGTGCGCGCGCTTGTCTGATCTCGGAAGCTAAGTGGGGTCAGCCCCGATCAGTAGTTGGATGGGCAACCACCTGGGAATCAGGCTTCCTGCACTGAGCAGGGGGTTGTTCTATCCCTTCAAATGAGAATAAGTTTTACCCCCTCCTATCCCCCGCTCCGGATGTGTGTGTTTTTCTAATTTAGGCATGATCTTCGAAGATTCAAAGTTGTGAAGCTTAAAAACTTAGTCTCATTTGAAAACTTAGTCTCATTTGAAGGGATAGATCAACCCCCTGCTCAATGCAGGAAGCCTGATTCCCAGGCGGTCACCCATCCAACTACTGACCGGGGCCGACCCCACTTAGCATCCGAGATCAGACAAGCGTGCGCAGAAAAACAGCAGGAAAACAGCACAGCGCTCGAGTGTGAACTGAGCTTGCACATTCGATGAAACACTGCAACAGGGAAAATGGGTGAGTGCGAATAATCATGTTTTAATGTGAGAGCATTTAACCCGACGGGACACCGAATTCATTGCGATGGTGGGCACAATGTAGATCGGCCC
This sequence comes from Heloderma suspectum, assembly GCF_057233095.1. Lineage (NCBI taxonomy): Eukaryota > Metazoa > Chordata > Lepidosauria > Squamata > Helodermatidae > Heloderma > Heloderma suspectum. Next base: position 99,932,257 of record NC_139461.1, read on the forward strand.
CAAAACAAAATCAAATTCAGCCAGCCTTGGTTTGACTGGTCCTATTGTGTGGTTGGTCCTGATCCACCTCATGCTATTAAAGTTGCTAAGAACAGCCCTACTCTTCAGGGTCCATCTAGTCCAACATCCTATTTCCAACAGTGGCCAGAAAGAAACTTCTGGAAAGCCCACAAAGAAAGCATGAAGGCACAGCACTCACCCTGTGTTTTTCACTCAGTAATTCATATTTAAATGTATACTACTCTTCACCATGGATTTTAGGAACTGAGGAACATAGGAAGCTGCCTTATACTGAATCAGGCCATCTGTTCACCTAGAGCAGTATTGTCAACACTGGCTGGCAGCGGCTCTCCAGGGATGCAGGCAGGAATTTTTCCAGCCCTAGCTGGAGATGACAGGGATTCCTAGGACCTTCCACATACAAAGCATGTGCTCTGCCACTGAGCTACAGCCCTTCACATAGCTGTTCAATTTCATTATCATGGTTAGTAGATAGTGACAAGCCTGCCTTCCATGCAGTTATTTTAAGGGCCAAACTACATGTTACGCTAATTGCATAGCATGTAGCTGAGCCTGCTAGTGTTATTTAGTCTAACTGCGTGTGGTCCTGATTTGGATTAGGACCAGTGCACTCCAGGAGGGGAGGATTGAACATATGTGGTTTTTTCCTGAAATTCTACCCCCCCCCCCGGGGGCAGGAGTTAAAAAAAAGGGGGCGAAATCTCCCTTGACTCTGAACAGTTACATTAGAGAAAATAGAAGTATCAGGCTCAGCTACACACTGTGTGATTAGCATAACATGTAATCTGGCCGTAATTCTCTTTTAAATCTATCTAAGCCCATGGCTGGCCATCACCACATCTTGGAGCAGAGTTGCAGGACCAGGACCAGGGAGAATCAGGTTCTCATCCCCATTCAGCCATGAAGCTAAGTTTCTGGGCTTAACCCACCTCACAGGGTTGTTGTGAGGATAAAAGGAGTGGGAAATAACCTTTCAATTTGTCAGCCCTCTGGGAGCACTTTTGCTGAAGGGTGGGATAAAAAGCATATAAGTCAGGGATGGGCAACTTGTGGCTCTCCAGATGTTTTGGCCCATCAGCTCTTGCCAGCATAGCCAATGGTGAAGGTTATGGGAGCTGTAAGCCAAAACATGTGGATAGCCACAATTTGCCCAGCCCTGACATTAATTAATTAATATAATATAATAATGTGAAGAAGTCTTTCTTTTCTCTCCTGAATCCACCAGCTTCTACAGAGAGGTGGGGGAGACACTTCTTTCCACTTTCTTCATATCACTCCTAACTGTATAAATGTCTCTCCTTAACAGCCTTTCTTCATAGAGAAAGTATCCCAACTCCATGCTTATTTCTGTTGTCTTCCCCCCACCCCTTTTCTCATATCCTTTTTGAGGTGGGGTTACCGGAACTGAGTTACACGGCATTCTAAATGTGCCTTCACCATGGATTTATATAAAGATTTATATATGAGACTGGCCATTTTATTTTCAATCCTTTTCCTAATACCTCCAAACATTTGCCTGTTTCACTGCCGCAGCTCACGTTGGTGATTTCACTAGGCTCTCCACCATGACCTCAAGGTCTCCTAAAATGCCCCACTTAAAATGATCGTGTCCATTAACTCCTTCTGAAATGATTTGTTTGTTCTTTTACTGAAAATCATCACTTTTCTTTCCATAAAAAATAAAATCAAGACAGTCTGCAATGTCAGCGAGTGAAAGCCAGTGTGTTGCAGTAGTTAGAGTGCTGGAATGGGACTTGGGAGATCCAGATTCTAGTCCCCACTCAGCTGTGAAGTTTACTGGATGACTATGAGCCACTCTTTGACTCTCAGCCTAATGCACCTAAATATTTACGTAGGCTAGAACGGCGAAAAATAAAGGAACGCAAATAGCGTCCACTACGCTATTTGCGTTCCCCTTTTTTTCGCTGTTTTATCTTACGTAAATATTTACATAAGATAAATCGGCGAAAAATAGGGAATGCAAATGGCGGCCGCCGTAGCCGCCACCATTTGCATATGCTGGGGGTTTGGTTTTGTTTTTTTGCCCAGCCGTGATAGGCTACATAAAGACTTATGTAGCCTATCACGGCTGCCTGGCTGGACACAAATGGCGGCCGCTATGACGGCCGCCATTTGCATCCGCACCAGCCAGTCCGCGGCCGGAAATCCAGCTGTGGACGGCCCTGGCCGGCTGTTCCGCGGAGCCGCCACGGAGCAGAGCTGGCCGTCAAGGATTCCAGGGTGGAGGACTGGATGACTCGACACAGGAGCCCTCACACTTGGCACCCTGCCATAGGTTAGCGGGCAGGGATTCATATCTACACACACAACTGTAACAAAGCTGACCATAAAAATTCCACATGGCTCCCTACAGGTAGCGTAGAACAAAAGAAAAACCATTGGGGGAAAACCATAGAGAAAAGGATTCAAGAATGCTAGAAAGAAGTAACTGAATGGGGTGGAACTGAAAGAAGATATGAGGTTGGAAGTGGATAAGGAAGTGCTATATTGATCATAAGAAGGATGAACAAGCCTCAGCGTATCCATCTAAGAGAGCACAGTTAATGAGAAGAGAGCAGAGGACAAGACGTAGTTGTCCAAAATAATCCATTGCAAGCTAATAAGAGGCCCAAGCAGGTGAGTGTCAGGGTCAAACTAAGCGTTATTTTAAAGATGTAGTTAGCAGCTGCATCTTTAAAAGTAAGTATGGGGGACCCATACAACATATGAATGGATCCTTTTTCAGCAATGCAAATTGCAAGTGCGGGGCTGAGGGGGGAGCAATCTGGATCAGGAATTCAGTGCAAGGCAAAGGGTCTTATTTGTTTTATTTTATTTAGAATTAGTTTTAGGCCAGCTTTAAAGCCCCCCTACCTTCCATCCTAGGGTCCCAATCAAGATAGGGTCTCCTGAGCTTATTTTTGAGTAAAGAAAAAAAAGACATAGCTGCTAGCTAAGTCTTTAAAGTAACATTTACTTTGACCCTTGCTGTGCTTGTGTAATATTTCACCTATTCATCTAGACTAAGCTTGGCTAACCTTGACCAAAAAAGAGCATCTTGAAAAGGAAGACAGTCCATAGGGGATGAAAATCACACACTTCAGCACTTGAGTATGTTATGAAATTTGGGCCCTGTTTCCACAACAACAGAAGCAGAAGGGAGGAGTGGCTCACCGCATTTTTGTAGGAGCCGCTTTTGGTCCAGGCAAGGCTCCACGAGGGTGTACATTGCACTGTTCTAAGTGGCTTCACATAACTTACTTCTGGGTAGGGTGGGGGGTTGGAGTGAACATCATCTGAGTGGCAGGGGCTGCTCAACCAATAAGAGACGCTCCCCCCTCCTCCAGGCTCTGTAAGGAAGGTATGAAGTAGTTACTTCTCCTTGTGCACATTTGCAAGACAAACCTCCCTCCGAGCCCCAAGCCTCATTGAACACAATGGCTGTTACTTCTTAGTAGACACACATATGCTTGTGTTGGGAAATGGGGGGGAGAACACAGGGATGGGAAACCACCCCCTTTTCTAACCAAACCAATACTGCACAGAATCTCTATAACAGGGGTTGGACTCGATGGTCTTGTAGGCCCCTTCCAACCCTACTATTCTATGATTCTATACTATTCTATGATAGCGAAGTTATGAATTAGTTACTTCCTAAGGCAATAAAGCAAACAACAGAGAATCGTAGCCACGAGATCGCGTTTAATCGCGCTTAGGGAATTGGGCTTTAAACTGTGCCATTTCAATTGAGGGGGATCTCTGTAAGTTCTGACGTGGGCATTCAGAGGGCAAGCCTCATTGACCAGAATGGGAGTTTGTGCAGGGAGGGATGGGAAACAAACAGGAAACACCCCTTGACCTGGGTCATGGTGAAAGGCACACCCCTGGGCAGGGCTAGCATACCCAAGGTAAGTGCAGGGGTTGGGGCACACAGCAACTATACCAGGGAGACCCTGACTTGAAGAAAAGAATCAGACTTTAAGCAGTCTCAGGAAATCCAGGTTTTCCCTGATAAGCTCCGGGGTGGCTGCTGGAGGGCCACGACATCATCTATCCCTAACAACCTCAACACGCAGACGGCTTGGAGTAAATTGCTCGTGAAAACAGGCCCATGGAAAGAGAATTACGGACCAGAAAGGTGGTTAATTGATGGCCAAAACAGACATTACTTTTTCATTTTTACTCTAGAGTAGGTGCAGGGGGTTCAATCCAGATCGGAACCCTAGCATGGGGAATAGGGGACTTTAACCCTACTCCACCCCCACCTACCCCCACTATGGTCCTGATCTAGATCAGGGTGGCCTGCACCTGCAGTTCCTACTGCAAATAATATTGTGGGGTGTGTGGTAAAGCTCCCTACCCCACACACTGGGTGCCAATCTAAAATGAGGCTCTTCACCTACTCTAGAACAAAAATGAAAAAAGTTCTTTAAAGTAATGTCAAAGTAAGGGACCACACAGACTTTACCAGTCCCAAGACTTATTTCTCCCTCACATCACATAACTAACCTTCTTTATTCGGAAAGGCCCTAGCTCAGTGGTAGAGCTTTGCATGAAGAAGATCCCAGGTTCAGTCCCAACTGTCTCTAGGTAGAGCTGAGAAAGAGCCCTCTCTGAAATCCTGGAGACCCACTGCCAATCAGTGTAGACAATACTGAGATAGATGGACCAATGGTCTGACTTGTTAAAAGGCAGCTTCCTATTTGGGTCATCCTTGCCCCATGCTGGTACTTCATTCCCTTTCTATGAGCTGGGAAAAGCCAGAAAAGGCAGGCCATTAGTTTACATAACATATGTCAGGACAGCAAAGGGAATGGCTCTTGAAGTGAATAGACCCCATACAGATTTTTTTTTTAATGAAAAGAGGAAGACTGAAAAAGCACATTATGTTTCATAAAGCGTTAATATAGTTCTCATGTAAAGCCAGTTTATAAAGGGGAAATGAGAGAGAGAGAGAGAGAGAGAGAGAGAATTATTCATACAGATTAATCTGGAGAATTCTACCATAATTTCATTAATATACATATAGAAACAGGCTTATGCCATGGGCCATGTCAGAAAATGATACCCTGAGAATTATAAACCACCAGGCATATTTCATATGGACAATGTATCCATTTTGCAGTTCCATGGGAATTGTGGGCATGAGGTAAATCTAAATGTCTTCCACAAAGGTAACTAGCTCTGAAATGAAGAAAGAGACTGATGTTTATTCTGTTCTGGTCTTTTGTTCTTTTGTGTTTGAACAGAACAAAATGCAACACTTGATTCCTGTATTTTTAAGTCATTTGGATGCCACAACCAAATGCAGAAAATATAAAAGGCAGGTCTTACAATTCTGACATCCTAGAATACATCACTTCCTGTTAACAGATCCTATTCACTACAGCGTAAATCCTCATCTGTGGACAAAGTCTAGCCATAGATTATTTTGCTTGAAGTGTTTATTAGACCTGAATAAACATTGCAAACCCTCCCCATTCCCACCAGTTCACAAATCATCCTAATTTTAGAATAAAATTGTTTTCGTTTTAATTACACTGCTTTTGATTTATCCCCAGTAAATATTCTAGCATCACTCCTCCACAAGTCCCACACCTCTGAAAGGCTCCATATGTGAAAGCTATTTTTGGAATTCACTTTTTTGATTATCATTTAAGGAAATCCTGAATTCCTCATCCAGTCAGGACACAGATTGTTTTGATATTTTAAGAAATGTTGACCTTTTGTAGAAGAAAGTGATTATTAATAAATTACAATGTTGATTTCTTTTGCATGAACTATAAATTTCTTAAACAAACCCAAGAGAGAATAGCAGAATGTTAGCTCTCTACATTTCATGTCCTAACTGACACTGTCAAAAATATTCAAACTGTGTTCATAATATTTAGCCCACTGACAAATCCCCCTCTTTCCTATGGATCAAGATAAACATTTAAGTTCAGTAACCAAACAAAAAAAAGAAAAAGTTTTATATTTGGAAGTGCAGAAGGAGTTAACTGTAATTAGAAAACATTTTTCTGCTATCCCCCAAATGCTGTTATATTGGCTGTTATAGCTCTCAGGCAGTGAATTGGTTATACTGTTAAGGGTGTTCTAAGATGAGTTGACTTGTTTTCAGCTTCTCCCTGTATTAGGCTTATCCAGCATCCTGTTCTAATGGCTTTGCATACTGAGGCACCTACCACATCCTTTCTTCGGCTCAATCTGTTTTATGCTCTTGTCTGATATTTTCAAGGGTTTTTAATCACAACACCAGCAGATTGATCAATGACAGATATGAGCAACAACTTTTGCATGCTAGCAGTGCAGGATTTTTTATCTGTGATAATATTTCTCTCTTAAAAGGCCTCTGCACTGCTATGTATTAATTAAAATCTAAATACTAAATATTGATTGATGCGTTATCAGGCCATAGCAGTTGGGCCCTGCCACATTGATTTTTTGCTGTGATTTATTATCATATTTAAGAAAAATCATTTTGTGTGATTATACGAGGAAATAGACTTTAGTGAGGGTGTAATTCTTTTGTATCACTTTTGTTGTGTGGAGGAAGGGCCAATTCCTCAATTGCAGTGAAGATTGCTGATATCCTTCATTGCTTCTTCTCTGCGGCCTACGACGGCTAATGCTTTAAGCCTGCTTGGTCCTGTCATTAGGAATAATGGGCATTAGGATTTACCTCTTTAATCACAACTAAGATTAACAGATGGTATGAACCTAACATCTTAAAATTATCTAATTATTAGCAAGTATTTCTGTTTAACGCGTTAATAACATTTGTTTTTCTTAACGGCATGGGTTGTACCCCAAGTTAGCAGCAGCAGTATCTGAATTTGTCACATTCTTAGTCTCCCTTTCTAGGTATGTCTATCATAATTGCAATGTGTGCGCACGCTCTCTCTCTCTCTCTCTCTGTGTATAGGGGGAAGGAAGGGAGCGATTAAAACAAGATCATAGCTATCTAGTATCTAGCTATCTGTGCATTATTTGTACCCCTGTGTGTGTACACACACACACACACACACACACACAATCCAAGTCTGTGCATGTTTATTTGCAAGTGAATCCCAATGAGTTCAGTAAGGCTTATTCCCAAGAACATGAGCTAGGATTGTAGTCTATGGATTAATGCCATTTCAAGTTGGGCTGGGAGGGCAGATCTAGAGCACAGTCCAAAGTTCTGCTGTTACAGGGATTCAAGATTAAATTTCAGAACACAGAAACAACAGCAACACTGCATTTTAAGGTTATTTGTTGCCAACATTTCTCATAACTTGAAATATAGATGCTTTTGGTGATAATGATATCTGAAATGGCAGCAAAAGGTGGGTGACTGCCTCCCTAAATGGTACCCCCACAGCCCTCTGCAGACTTGGAAGGAGACAGGATAAAACATTAATATACTCTGTGTGGGGGTTCACTTTTGTTTATGAGTTTCCAAATGGGATACTAGAGGCTCTGCAAAGTTTGTCTCATTTGTAATTGCAGTAGTATTGTGAGACAATGATTTACCCAGGGCTCCTTGATGAGTGCCGCAGCTGAGCTGGGGGGCATTCCCATGTCCAAACTCAACATACTAGTCACTGGCCCTCCTGCTCCATAACAATCTGTGCCTTAATGGAAAAAAACCAATAATTAATGCATTTACTTGGAAGGAAAGGCTGTAGATGCCAATAGATACTTTTAAATAACTGGGTGATCAGTAAAATAATAACTTTATTAGGAGTAACCGCAGGTCACAATAGACAGCCAGATCAATTGAAATTTCATACCACTATAAGAGGCAGTTTTAGTTTAAAAATAATCATTGTGAACATTCGAAATGAAGGCAGCTACATAACCGTCTGCTTTACTGGGGATGGCTTCTTTTGATTTCCTTTTAATACATTTCTTTTGGAATTCAAATACAGTCTGCTTGGGTGCAATCCTACGCCTGTTTAGACAGAGAAGAGTCCTATGACTCCCAGCATTCTCCAGCCTCTATGGCTGGCTGGGGAATGCCGGGAGATGTGAGACATTTTTCTGTCTAAACAGGCATAGGATTGCGCTCTTAGATACTGTAAATGAAGGGCCTCTTTATATGCTGTGTTTTTAGGTGTACACTTAAGATGTCTTCTGGTGTGTAACTATGACTGCAACCATATAGACACTTACATGAGGGCCAAAACAGACATTACTTTAAATTCATATCTAGCAGCTACATTTATTATCATTCTTATTCAACAGTAGGTGCAGGAAGCTGATCTAGATCAGGACTCTAGGGGTAGGGGGCTTTAATGATCAGGGCCCCATCTACATGAGCCTTTTACTCCAGGGCAGCTCCTAGTCGAGGTCCCTTAGGACAGACAATGCAGTCGCCACTTCACAGCCATCCATGTTTTTCTCCTGGAAAATGTGGATTTCCAAGGAGGTGTGTTGCTGCAATGTTTTTTGTGGGTTTCCCCATGGCTGCAAGCCATCTATCCCTTCTCCAAACTGACTTCGCATTTTGCAGTGGGCATGTTGTAGGCATGTGTAGTGCTTGCATCACTCTGTGACACCCCTTTACTCTCCCCATCCTTTGCAGCTATGCAGTTACAGAGGCACAGAGAGGTGTTTTCAGTTATTTAATCACACTTTCACACATTTCTGCAGCTTCGTATCTTTGCAATGGTTGCTTTTGGACACAGTGCCCAAGGGCCAGGGGAGTCTTGGAGGAGGACCAATTTTCTCCAGCCACCATTTTGGAGCAAAGGGTAGGCACGTACTGTTCACACTTGTGAGCGCGAACTATCACAAGAGTCTCAGGCTGGGGAACTGACAAACAGATGGCATGGAAATGAAGGCGCACAGAACACCCGCTTTTTACCTATCGAGGGACGGCAAGACACAAAGAAGCCCTACAATACACAACAGCCACTGAAATGTCGCACCCCCATGCTCACAGGACTACACAGCTGCGTAGTAAAGTATAATGGCAAAAAAAGGCCACAGCAAAGTCTGTTAGGGAAGCCTGCAGTAAATCACAAGTGTATCCCAGCAGAAGCTAATCCAAAGCTGAAATGCTGCGCAGTTGCGATGGAGTGAAGGGTGGAAGCGGTGCCATGTAGACGAGTCCCAGGCTCTCAAGAGAAAAATGGGGAGAAAGATATAGCTTCTAGAAACAGATTTATAGTAATGTCTGTTTTGGTCCTGAGAATAAGTCCCATTGAGATGCTTCTGAGTAGACATGTGTAGAATTGCACTGTATATCTGGACTGGAGCCATTTTCTTAACATTTACTTTAATTCATCTTTTTAAGGTCCCGTTCAAACCTCCATGATAGATCATTGAAACGGAATAAGCTATGGTCAAAAAAAGAAAAGAAAAGAAAAAGCTCTTTCAGTTTTCAGTTTTATTCTCTGCTATTAAGCGTACTGCATCTTTGGAAAGGCAAGCATAAGAAAATATACCTGCCTAGGGACTTCTACCAAAATAGGCTTTTCTTACTGTATTTGCACTGCTAATATTGTTATTGAAATTTTAGGGAGATGCTGAAGGATATAATTGATCATGAGGCAAACTGGGGGAAAGTGTTTAGAAAATGAATTTTGTGGCAACTTCCCAGGGATTACAGAATCTGCATATACTTTTTTGTAGGGAATAGCTCCACACCAACCTTGGATTAAAAGTTATCCACAATATTTCCTGCAATTTTTTGGAAGAACACATCTAAAGGAACAGGCCTAAAACTGAATTTTGCACCCAGATAGGGTAAGAGTTTTAGGCTATAACCTTTACACATTTTACCCAATTTGAGCCACAGAGGGTTCAAAATGACTGGAAGAGATCTGCAAGAGAGGTTCAGCTATTTGGTGGTATAGAAACGTAATAAATAAATGTATTGAAATATTTTGTGGAAGCTGTATGGAAAAGATGCAGAATAGACAGTACAAAATATGTATAATATGCATTGAATAAATCTTTTTTCAGATGTCACGTAAGGAAAAAATAGCTCCTAGAGGCCTGGTCTTTAACTACCTATTACACACCAAAAATTTTCTCCATTTAGTTGGCTATCAGAAACTATGCAACAATCAGACAATGCACTACTTGGGGTATAATTGCTAGGACAAAAACCTCTGTTCCCCTCCTTTTCTACCAGCAGCATTCACAGTACCTTACAGTAAATGTGTGCTCCATTTTCACTCCATGTAAAGTACTTTGGAAAGTCAATGTATGGACATTTCAGAATAATTTCTTGAAAAATAACGATAACTGCTGTTTGTTAAAGCGAAAATCATCATATTTTCCTTATTTAGCAGCATGAAAAGAAAATGGGTTGGATCCAGGATCTGCCTTTCATGAGAGGAAGAGGTCTGCTACAAGAGGAAAGGTTCCACCCACAGAAAGTCCCTCTGCCTAATTTTGGGTGATCCCCACACCACAGCTCACCCTCTTCAGTCTCCTGTCTCTCTGTGTAGCATGTTCAGGGCACTGGAGAGGCTGCCATGGGAAGGAGGGGGTGGGAAAGTCCACTTCCACCAGCCCAGTTGCTCATGCTTAAATCTAGATCCAACCCAATGTGTATACACACAACTAATGAAAACGAGATGAATAAAGCCAACCGTGTGACAGGGCAGGTTATCAATCCTTTTTCAATGAAGATAAATTATTCAGTGAAGTACTATCCTTGCAAAGGATGTAACTGTTTACATTTTAAACCTTAACTTATGTTTTGGCATGTTCTAAAGGAAAATCTGTGTTAATTTCTCAGTTTCAAAATCACAACTTCCTATTCAACATCATTCTCATCAGATATATCTTCAGTCTCAATTGCAGGTGGCAGGATCGGATAATTTTTTCCTCAGTGGTATATGCGTCAGAATTGTGATAACAATCAGTGCAACATAGCCCAGAGGCATAACAAGAACACCTTCCTCCTTGAGACTGCACATGTTTCCCACTACAGTGCATTACCTTCAGTGTATTATGTGGTACAACTTTGCAAACCCCCCCCCCCCATTGCGTCAGAACCTGCCTTATTGGTTCAGATAGAGGGTCACCTCATTTGGGAGATTTGACTGACATCACACTTTGGCAGAGCCTTGCCTCTTTTTCCAAAGCCTTGGATGATTACCCCATTGATTATAATTGATTATAATTATATAATTATAATGTATAAACTATAAATATTTTTTTACATGAATGCATTAAATTTGTAGGGATCGTAACCTATAAATGGGTCTCGCCTCATTGCTCATACCGGTATAAGATGGATAAGAACACTATTACTTTAGCAGCAGAAAATCCTGATGCACCAGAAAATCCTACACTTGCTTAAGGATGCAATCCTGTACCCACTTAGTGGCTGCAGTCCAGTAAGTGCCAGTTAAGTTAAAACAACAACACTGGCTTAAGGATGCAATCCTATACCCACCCCACTGAACTCAACAGGATTTACTTCTGAGTAGACTTGTACAGGATTACACAAACATGAGTTGTCTTGCATTATAAAGAACTGGTGAAATGGTAGATAGATGGATGGATGGATGGATGGATGGATGGATAGATAGATAGATAGATAGATAGATGTTTGATATGCTGAGCAAGAAATAATGTCCTAAAATGTATTAGTCACTATACCTGAGGGACTAATAGAATGTAGTAACGATTGCAAGCACCCTTCAGTAGTGCAAATGTGCTTATCAAGTAAGCTTTAAACATTTAAATCCAAGATTTAATGCATTACAGGGAAATTGCTTAAGCATTGTGTTCAATTTTATATGCAGGTTGTTTCCTGTCAATTCTGGTGATAAACTTTGCAAAGAAAAACTAAATAACAGTAGTCAATAAGAAGCACAAGCATACATAGAGTATCCATACCAAACACCAGCCAAATGTCATGTACTGCTTTGGAAGAGAGTGTTTCAGCCTACTGCTACCAGGAAATTTGGCACTGAAAAGGCAACCATTTAAACTATCAGGGGCAAAAAAGGATGAACTAGCATAGACCAGTAGGGAAAAAAAATTGGAACTAGGATTGGTCAGGGCCAACTTGACTCTACAGACAGACTAGGCAGACATGTAAGGTCTATCTATCTATCTATCTATCTATCTATCTATGTTTGTTTGGGGTTGGATTGCTGCTGTTTTGTTACAGCAAAAGCTCTCAAAGCAACTTACAAGTCAAATTAAGCACTACAAGAGACCACAGGAAATCCATAAGAAACACACAGTCACCAACAGGCATCCCAGCTGAGGTAGTACAATAGTACCAGGAAGTAAGAAGAAAACCAGACCAGTTTTACACTTCTGTCTGAAAATGCTGCATTTATTACAGTTAACAGTGGCTTCCAAGGTAGGCACAGACAGAAAGGGAAAAATAACAAGGTGTCTTGTGACAAAGACTAGCAAACGTGTTATGGCATACGTTTTCATGGTATACAGTCCACTTTATCAGACGAAGTGGACTCAGTGACAGCTGGTGCCACAAGACTCTTGTTTTTGCTGCAACTAACTAATATGTCTACCCCTGTGGAAGTTGTTACCAGAAAGTTGTATTTTTTTCTGAAGTGCTTCTAGTCAGCTTATCGTATTTGTAGGGAAGCGTAAGCCAGAAGCCCCAGTGTCATATTAGCCCTTCCTCCACTGTAGCCACTAATATCTGAAGTCTGCAGTCAGAGAAGAGAACCTCTTGGCAAAGTTATACCAAAATTCCAGAGCAATCTGCACATATCTGAGAGGTGCTACACATGCCCATGAGAAGGCAGACCCAGAGGCTGAGCTTGTTCAGCCTATTTGCCCAAACTGTGTTGCCCAACAAACTGAGAATAAGACCTCATCCCAAGCTATCTACAACCAGTGTGCTGTAGCAGTTAGAGTGTTGGATCAGAAAAGGGGAGTTCCAAGTTCTAGTCCCCACTTGTCTATGAAGCTCACTGGGTGACTTTGGGCCACTCACTGACTCTCAGCGCTACCTACCTCACAGGTTTGTTGTGAGGATAAAATGGAGAGGAGGCATCTCATGTATGCTACCTTGGTCTCCTTGAAGAAATAGGCAGAATATAAATAATAAATAAATATCTAATCCTGCCCCATCTACTACTACCTAGAGATGTAATCTAAGAATATGCATCTAAGAGCCCAATGATCCTGTGCATGTTTAATCAGAAGTAGGCCCCATTCTGTTCAAAGATTTTACTACCAAATAAGTGAGCATAGGATTGCAGTCTGAGCCATTTTAATTAGACTATAAAATGGGACTGGTTGCTACAATTGTAGAGAGGACAGGGTTGCCAACCATCCATTATTTTACTGGATCTACTGGCATAACTGTATTTGCACTAGTTAACTAGTATAGGGGGTCTGAGAAGCCAGTAAAATTGAGGGGCGGTTTTGTTTTGTTTTTGCTATTTATTCTACCCCTTAAAGATTTGGACCCACTAATCTCTGCATAACTGATCATGATCTGAGTAGGATCCTTCCAGGTTGCGCAAGATTTATCCAGGTTCTGCTTCTGACTTTCCACATTCCCCTTGGGTCATCCCTGACCTGCCAGGTATGTATGTATGTATTTCTATACCGCCCAATAGCCGAAGCTCTCTGGCTCTATTCTGGCTCTACTCAGCGGGCTGGGATTTTTGAGATCAAAAGTTGGCAGCCATACCAGAGAAGGTTATCTCATAGGAACATGGATGGGGAAGGAGAAGCAAACAATATGGGGATTTAAACTTTCCTTCACAATAATAACTACACTGCAGATTAACCCAAAGGTAGGTAATCTGCCAAGTAATCTGTTAGTTCCACAAACTATCACTGGGCCCTAGAGTACATTGAAATGGCACTTTGAGAAATTCACACGCTTTGCATTGAACTATATTGGCACATGGGGTGTCAGATTCATGTTCAGCATTTGCAAAGAGAGAGAAAAAACATTCAGAGAATAAGCTGTGTGTATTCCCAGTATATACCTAGACAGATTAGTATTTGTCCGAGCCTGTATATATAACAGACTCTCGGGAAAACTAATAAGAACACCTAATACATTTGTTTGCTTTTAAATGTTTCAGTCTCTCTTCCCCCCCCCCCAGGCCAATACTATTTTCCCACAAACCACTGTCTGGCTGCTCATTTTGTTCCCCTGGTGCCCTAATTCCAGCCCTGTGTCACTCATGGCAGTCAATCAGTAGTGTTGGAAGGTCAGCTGAGACATGGATTTCTAATAAGATTAAAGCTCATGAGTATGGTTTTAGCCCTTTCCTTTTTTGAAGCAGAGCAGCTATATTATTGGTGTGATCAAGATATTTACTGGTTACATGTACTAACCTGCTTACATTCCACAATGACCCCACTGCCCCTAGAAGGAATCCATTTTCTTCCCTCATGTGGCAAATTGAACTAGCTCAAAAATTAATACAGAGACCAAGAATGCTTAGTTGTGTGGCTGATTTCCATACAGTGTAATCTGTATGGAAATCACTGTAAAATTGTGCCTCAGCATTCATATGTTCTGTGGTTCCCCAAATCAGACTGCCAGCACTTTACTTCAAAAGGATTTCCCCACCACACCAGAAAATTCTTCTTAACTTTGGGCACTTTAACATGTCAAGAAACTGGCACCAATACTTCTAAAAACCATCCATGTATTTGTGGCTTGGTAAGACTTAACACCCCTTCATGGATCACTGCCTTGTTGTGGCGAAGGGGCTTGCATAACTCAGGGAAGCCATAAGCTATGCCATGCAGGGCCACCCAAGACGGACAGGTCATGGCAGAGAGTTCTGACAAAATGTGGTCCACTGGAGAAAGAAATGGCAACCCACTCCAGTATTCTTGCCAAGAAAAGCCCATGGACCGTATCACAAGGCTAAAAGATATGATGCCAGAAGATAAGCCCCTCAGGTTGGAAGGTGTCCTATACTACTGGGGAAGAGCAGAGGGAATTTCCAAGTAGCTCCAGAAAGAGCGAAGAAGCTGGGCCAAAGCTGAAAGGACACTCAGTTGTGGATGTATCTGGTGGTGAAAAGAAAGTCCAATGCTGAAAGAACAATCAACGTAAGCTGGAGGTGGTCAAACATGAGATGGCAAGATTGAACATCGACATCTTGGGAATCAGCGAACTCAAATGGACAAGCATGGGCGAACTTAACTCAGGTGACCATTATATCTACTACTGTGGGCAAGAATCCCTTAGAAGAAATGGAGTAGCACTCATGGTCAATAAAAGGGTGGGAAAAGCAGTACTGGAGTACAATCTCAAAAATGATAGAATGATCTCAGTTCAAATCCAAGACAAACCATTCAACATCACAGTAATTCAAGTCTATGCCCCAACCACTGAGGCCGAAGAAGCTGAGGTTGATCGGTTCTATGAAGACCTACAACACCTTCTAGAACTAACACCAAAAAAAGATGTCCTCTTCATCATAGGGGATTGGAATGCTAAAGTAGGAAGTCAAGAAATCACCGGGATAACAGGCAAGCATGGCCCTGGTGTGCAAAATGCAGCAGGACAAAGGCTAATAGAGTTTTGCCAAGAGAACACACTGATCATAGCAAACACTCTTTTTCAACAGCACAAGAGGCGACTCTACACATGGACATCACCAGATGGTCAATATCGAAATCAGATTGATTATGTCCTTTGCAGCCAAAGATGGAGAAGCTCTATACAGTCAGTCAAAACAAGACCTGGAGCTGACTGTGGCTCAGATCATGAGCGGCTTCTTGCAAAATTTCGGCTTAAATTGAAGAACATAGGGAAAACCACTAAACCATTCAGGTATGACCTCAATCATATCCCTTATGAATATACAGTGGAGGGGAGGAATAGATTTCAGGGATTAGACCTGATAGACAGAGTGCCTGAGGAACTATGGATGGAGCTCCGTAACATTGTTCAGGAGGCAGCAACTAAAACCATCCCAAAGAAAAAGAACTGCAAGAAAGCCAAGTGGCTGTCTGAGGAGGCTTTACAAGTAGCTGAGGAAAGAAGGGAAGCGAAAAGCAAAGGAGAAAGGGGAAGATATATCCAACTGAATGCAGAGTTCCAGAGAATAGCAAGGAGAGACAAGAAGGCCTTCTTAAATGAACAATGCAAAGAAATCGAGGAAAACAACAGAATGGGAAAGACTAGAGATCTTTTCAAGAAAATCGGAGATCTCAAGGGAACGTTTTGTGCAAAGACGGGCATGATAAAGGACAAAGAAGGCAGAGACCTAACAGAAGCAGATGAGATTAAGAAGAGGTGGAAAGAATACACAGGAGAGATATACAGGAAAGATCTTAATGTCCCTGACAGCCATGATAGTGCGGTCACTGAACTTGAGCCGGACATCCTCAAGAGTGAAGTCAAGTGGGCCTTAGGAAGCATTACTAACAACAAAGCTAGCGGAGATGACAGTCTTCCAGCTGAGCTATTTAAAATCCTAAAAGATAATGCTGTTAAAGTGCTGCACTCAATATGCCAACAAATTTGAAACACTCAACAGTGGCCACAAGACTGGAAAAGGTCAGTTTACATTCCAATTCCAAAGAAGGGCAACGCCAAAGAGTGTTCAAACTACCGCACAATTGCGCTCATTTCACATGCCAGCAAGGTGATGCTCAAAATCCTACAAGCTAGGCTTCAGCAGCATGTGAACCGAGAACTACCAGAAGCACAAGCGGGGTTTCGAAGAGGCAGAGGAACTAGAGATCAAATTGCCAACATTCACTGGATCATGGAGAAAGCGAGAGAATTCCAGAAAAACATCTATTTCTGCTTCATTGACTACGCTAAAGCCTTTGATTGTGTGGATCACAACAAACTGTGGCAAATTCTTAAAGAGATGGGAGTACCAGACCACCTTACCTGTCTCCTGAGAAACCTATATGAGGGTCAAGAAGCAACAGTAAGAACCAGACATGGAACAACCGATTGGTTCAAAATTGGGAAAGGAGTACGACAAGGCTGTATATTGTCGCCCTGCTTATTTAATTTATATGCAGAGTACATCATGAGAAACGCCGGGTTGGATGAATCACAGGTTAGAATTAAGATTGCTGGGAGAATTATCAAGAACCTCCGATATGCAGACGATACCACCCTAATGGCAGAAAGCGAAGAGGATCTCAAGAGCCTCTTGTTGGGGTGAAAGTGGAAAGTGCAAAAGCTGGTTTGAAACACAACATTAAAAAAAACTAAGATCATGGCATCTGGCCCCATCACTTCTTGGCATATAGAAGGGGAAGAAATGGAAGCAGTGACAGATTTTACTTTCTTGGGCTCCAAGATCACCGCAGACGGTGACTGTAGCCATGAAATTAAAAGACACTTGCTCCTTGGGAGGAAAGCTATGGCAAACCTAGACAGCATAGTAAGAAGCAGAGACATCACCTTGCCGACAAAGGTCCGTATAATCAAAGCTATGGTTTTCCCAGTAGTAACGTATGGCTGTGAGAGCTGGACTATAAGGAAGGCTGAGCACCGAAGAATTGATGCTTTCGAACTGTGGTGCTGGAGAAGACTCTTACTGGACTGCAAGGAGGTCAAATCAGTCCATCAGTCCATTTTGAAAGGAAATCAACCCTGAGTGCTCATTGGAAGGACAGATACTGAAGCTGAAGCTCCAATATTTTGGCCACCTAATGTGAAGATAAAACTCCCTGGAAAAGACTCTGATGCTGGGAAAGACTGAAGGCCAAAGGAGAAGGGGATGGCAGAGGATGAGATGGCTAGATAGCATCACCGATGCAATGAATATGAACTTGAACATACTCCAGGAGAGAGCGCAGGACAAGAAGGCCTGGCGTGGTATGGTCCATGGGGTCACGAAGAGTCGGACACAACTTAATGACTGAACAGCAACAACAACAAAGACTTAACAGTGTAGTGAGCTTTCATCGTTTTCCCCCAAATCTCAGCATTGTTGCTTGATACTGAATATTTAAGAGTCCCAGCTTTCACCTTTTTCTAAGGGCTGGTTCTTCCAAAATATCTTCTAAAGATGATTAGTTCAGCCATGTGGTTTATCTAGTCACAAGAAGTTCCCTGCCATGGACCATCCCTTCTTTGCCCACTACCAATTCACCACCTACTTATCTATGATGAATGGTACATAGGCAAATAAGTAGTTACCCGGTGTGTTTATTCTTCACATCAGTGTGGATTATTGCCTGCCTGTAGACATGTCTGGTTCATTTCCAGTGCAGACCAACAGTGCCAGCCTCAAGTATTGCATGTGATCTGGAGACACATCACCATCTTCTATGTGGATGGAGACAGACAATTGTTTTTAAGAGAGCAAGGTGGCATGACAGAGCCATTGATGTCTGTAGTGTAGAAGCTCATTTTTGTTGTGCCACTGTCAGCTCTTATTAAACCAGTCCTGTAGATATTTGAAGCACTAAAAACTATGTGATTAGATATGACAGTGAATGTAGGTGTTCACCATGGGCAACAGTGCCTCTATCATATGACCCTTAACTTTGGGGGGGGGTCTGTTTCCAGCCTATATTCTCTATAGAGAGGATTGTAAAAAATGAGGAACAGGGTTTTCTGTTGTTGTTTGGTTTTGGGGGGCATCTTTTAGAATCCCACCTTTCAGCACAGATGCTCTCAAAATAATAAAAACAACAACAAATCAACAAAAACAACAAATAAAACCAAACAGGAGAATCCAGTTAAAGACATGATAAGCCAAAAATTTAAAAGTGGGGAAAATAAAGTGCCAAAAAAACATAAGGGAGGTCACTAGGCGCCCCTCCCTGGGGAGGAGTGTGACACAACAAAAAAGAACCTTTCCCCAAACACCATTTGCCTGATTTCAGCAGGCCTCTGAAGATTATTTTAGTATACAAGTAGGTCTAGCTGGGACAAGACAGTCCTTCAAATGCTAGATCTCACCTCCTCTCTCGCCACTTCAGCATATATAATGTCCAGGTTTTAAAAAATCAGTTGATGGACTCTTCATAGAGTGAAAGTCTTAGAGCCAATGAGACCATGGGATGTGAACCTGTGGAAATAATAATAAAACTTGCACCATGTAGCTAGTGATCATATTACCTTAGCATGGTTTAGTGACAATTATTTAGCATGGTTAAAATCAAATGGGATTGAGAAGAGCTCCAAAAGGATCTCTCCAAACTGGTAGAAAGGACATCAAAATGGCAAATGTGGTTGAATGTAAGCAAGTGTAAAGTGATGCACGTTGGGGCAAAAAATTCCAACTTCACATATAAGCTGAAGGGGTCCGAGCTAGAAATGACTGTCCAAGAGAAAGATCTTGGAATGTGATGGACAGCTAAATAAAAATGCTGACCCAGTGTGTTGCTGCTGTGAAAAAGGCAAATTCCAGGTGAGGCATAATTAGGAAAGAAACTGGAAATAAAGCTGCCAATATCATACCCTCCCTTATACAAATCTGTGGTGTGACCACACTTGGAATGCTGTTTACAGTTCTGGTCACCACAGCTAAAAAAGTATATTGTATAACTGGAAAAGGGGCAACTAAAATGATCAAGGGGCTGGAGCAACTCTCCCCTATGAGGAAAGGTTACGACATCTGGAACTATTTAACTTAGATAAAAGGGGAGTGAGGGGTGAGTATATGATAGAAGTGTACAAAATTATACATGGTGTGGAGAAAATGGATTGGAAAAAATTTTCTCCATCTCTCATGATACTAGAACCCATGAAGCGGATTGGTGGAAGATTCAGAACAGATAAAAGGAATTACTTCTTCACATAGCGCATACTTAAACTGTGGAATTTGCTACCACAAGATGTAGTGATGGCCACCAATTTGGATGGCTTTAAAGGGGCACTGGACAGATTCATGGAGGATAAGGCTATCAACAGCTACTAGTGCCAATGGTGATGTGCTACCTCCAGTATCAGAAGCAGTATGCATCAGTTGCTGAGGAACATGAGTGGGAGGGTGCTACTGCACTCATGTCCTGCTTGTGGGTTTCCCATAGGCAGCTTATTGGCCACTGTGGGAACAGCATGCTGGACTAGAAGGACCTTGGGTCGGATCCAGCATGGTTCTTCTTATGTGTGCCTGATTTTGTCTGATCTTGGAAGCTAAGCAGAGTCAGCTCTGCTTAGCACTTGGATGGGAGACCGCCTGGGAATCAGGCTTCCTGCATTGAGCAGGGGGTTGGACTCGATGGTCTTGTAGGCCCCTTCCCACCCTATGATTCTATTCTATTCTATGTTCTTGTGCCACACAGGGTACAGTCACGGTGGCTGATTTTCTATGTGAGCAGTTGAAATCCTCGGCCAAAAATTCATCCACATCACTGTAAGGCATTGGGTCTTCCCTGGTTCCCAAATCCTATCTATAATAACAGTGATGACTACTAGATTGTGAATATTTTGACAGCACCATGGCCTTTTGATGAATTCACAGTGACACTGACCAGACTGTAATTTAAAAAAACACCAAAGTGGCAGCATTCTCTAACTGGCATTCTGTTTCACTTCATGTTTTTGACCCAAAAAAATCCCCAGGACTATTCCTATCCTTAGGCCAGTTGAGGTGACCACCTCATGCAGCTGATGATGGGCAGGGGCGGGGCACGGGGTAGCAGCAAGAACCACCTGGCTGTTCCTCCTGAGCCCCTCAGCCATTCTCTGCTTTCAGAGGACAGAGCTATGTATGGCACACAGTCTGCCCTATGCCCCCTAAGCTAACTTGGTGCCCCCAAGTGTGGTAGAGGACTTTGTTCCATTTCCTGCATTGAAGTAAGATGCAAGCACCAGCACAGTTGGCTTCCATACTTGGAATGGGAGGGCCCATCTTGTCCTTCACCTCAGGCAGCAAAATGTCTTGGTCCAGGCCTGGGGGGGCGGGGGAGGGGGATTCAATCAGTAAAGTTACATCAAAATCCCAGTATCACAAATGGCCTTATGTTCTGATGACCAGCTGTAAACTATCCTTACTCCTAATAAGCTTAAAAGCAACATACATGAAAGAGGCTGAATCCTAGTAGGAGAAACTGTATCACCCAGGAGAAGGGAAATGGCTGGGGGCGGGGGGAGGTGTTCAAAGACAGTTTTCCAAAATCCAGAGTAAGCAACAGCATCGTCATTGCTAAAAGGATTTTAGCATCCTTTGAACAGATACAGAAATGTCTGCCTTTCCCATTGTGAGAAAGAGGGTCACTGTAAACAATGTATTATTGTTATAGATGTAGTGAACAATAAAGAGTAGCAAAATGCACTATATATAGGATATATAACATCTCCCCCCCAACAAAAAAAAGAAAACCTGGAAAAAACAAATCACACAAAGCTGACCATCTGCTAAAACATCAGAGAGATAGCAAATCATACATTACTGTGACTGTCTATTCATTCATAATTGTAGTCCACGTCTCAAGAAATAGATCTGGTTCTCTTTTTCATATCTATCTGCCTGGCCTGTCAAAGCTGTACTAGATTACTTTTTCCCCTCACTGTACTAAACTGTGGTTTTCCAAATAAATTATTACACCACTCTTGGCTTGCAGCAATGGCATGGCAGAATGGATAAACAATTCACATGGCTCAGCCATCACTCTAAATCTTCATCAGGCAATGTTTCTGCGGCTGCGCTCCTTTATCTTGAATGTGTCATTCCTAATTTCCCATTTCAGGTTCTTTCCACATTATTTCATATTGGCTCACACTGCAGTACATATGTCTATGAAAAACTGGCAATACACAATCGTAACTACACTGTGGGTGAGATGTGGTGGGGAAGAAGTGGAATGAAAATACTAGCGATTTGACTACAATTAGGGCAAACTATTCAGAAGATGCTGAAAATGTTTTCATGGTGCTTTGAGAGGGCAAAGTTTTCTTAATGCTTACTATGTAGTTCAGCACAGTCGCACAGATTGGGGATGGTCCATAGGTGGCTGTTGTTGTTGTTTTTGAGATTTAACCAATCCATGCCTCCCAGAACCAAACATGGACACAAATGCAATTTGCAGTCAGAAATCCATACATTTGCAAGCTTTCAACATTTCACAAAACAAAAAAATGCATCCATTAATATTCGTACGTGTAAAAAATGTGCAAAGAAAACTGCATACATTCCTAAAATGTGCACAAACATGCTTTAGTCAATGGGTGCATGCACACAAAAATGTGTACATTTGAATAACGCACACAACGAACTTCAGTGGGATCAAAATTGACAGATCTGCCCATCTTTAGCACAGATATTCCCTCATGCCAGTGCTGAACATTTCTGATGGCAAACTTACATTGGCATATCAATTCTCCACCCAGCTAAGCCAAACCACATGCAAATCGTGTCATGTAACGTCACATAAGAGGCATGCAAATGTTAAGAGCTGCTTAAATGACATACAAACATGCACACACACAAAAACACCAGCGGTCTGCACCCATAGTATTTGAATCAGCCATTAGAGTCCCAAGCCTTCTGTTCTTATCTTTTATCCAAATGAAATATATGACAAAAAGGCATCACCAGAAGTTACAAAATCATGTGACTGCCTTGAGCAATACAGTATTTCAGCCTTGCAAATAATTTAACAAATATTCTTTCAGGCATAGGGAATAGCATTGCTTGATTGTTTACTTATTTATTTAGCTATATTTATATTGCACTATGTCATACATGGTCCCTTCCCCCAGCCCCGCCCACCAATTTTATTCTTACAAGGTACATTAGACCAGACCTAGTGATTGTCTCAAGGTCACCCAAAGAGGTTTATGGCTGAATGGAGATTTGAACCTGGGTCTCCCCAGTCCTAGACCAGTCCTCTAATCACTACACCATGCTGGCACCAAGGGGGAAGGAGAAGGGGATGTCATTCACCTAGTCCCCCTTAGATACAGTCAGGGCCAGAAATATTGGAACAAGGATAACTGTTTTGGCAGTTGGCCTCTGTACACCACCACATTGAAGTTGAAAGGAAACACACCCAGATGAGAGCGAAGTCAGGACTTCCAACTGTAATTCAAGGGGTTTGACAAAAGTGGGGCACTAACCATTCAGGAAGTACAGCCAGTGGCATACCCCCCCCCCATCGTTGGTGGCTTATAAGTAATGGAACAAACCAACATCATTTCAAACTTAAGGATTGCCTTTAATACTGGGATGAAAATCCTTTGCAGTCAATGACTGCCTGAAGTCTGGAACCCATGGACATGACCAAATGCTGAGTTTCCTCCCTTGAGATGCTTTGCCAGGCCTTTACTGCAGCTGCCTTCAGCTGCTGCTTGTTTGTGGGTCTTTCTGCCTTCAGTGTTGTCTTCAGTAAGTGAAAAGCATGCTCTATTGGGTGGAGATCAGCTGACTGACTTGGCCATTGAAGAACATCCCACTTCTTTGCCTTGAGAAACTCTTGGGTAGCTTTTGCTGTATGTTTTGGGTCATTATCCATCTGCAATATGAAGCGGCGTCCTATTAGTTTGGCAGCATTCAGCTGAATCTGAGCAGAAAGTCTAGCCCTATACACTTCAGAATTCATCCTGATGTTTTTATCAGCAGTCAGGTCATCAATAAGCACCAGTGACCCAGCTCCATTGGCAGCCATACATGCCCATGCCATAACACTGCCTCCACCATGTTTGACACATGATGTGGTATGCTTTGGATCATGAGCTGTTCCTTTCCTTCTCCATACATTTCTCTTCCCATCATTCTGGTACAAGTTAATCTTAGTTTCATCAGTCCAAAGAATCTTATTCCAGAACTGGGCAGGCTTTTTTAGGTGTTTGCTGGCAAAGGCTAATCTGGCCTGTCTGTTCTTGAGCGTTACCAGTGGTTTGCACCTTGTTGTGAAGCCTCTGGATTCGCATTCATAAAGCCGTCTCTTGACTGTAGATGTTGACAATGACATGCCTACCTCCTCAAGAGCATTCTTGACCTGGCTAGATGTTGTGAAAGAGTTCCTCTTCAGCATGAGCAGAATTCTGCGGTCATCCACTTTAGTTGTCTTCCGTAGTCTTCCAGGCCTTTTGCTGTTGCTGAGCTTGCCAGTTAATTCCTTCTTTTTCAGGATGTTCCAAACTGTTGCGTTGGCCACTATCTCTCTCAATGGGTTTATGTTGTTTCCTCAGCCTAATGATGGCCTCCTTCGCTTGCATGGATACCTCTTTGGACCTCATGTTGGGAGTTCCAGTGAACAGCTACCAAATGCAAATGTCACACTCAGAACCACCTCCAGGCCTTTTATCTGCTTGATTGGTCATGGGGTACCTAGCAAACAGGCCACACCTGGCCATGCAGCTGCTTGTCAGCTATGCTTTCCATTACTTATGAGCCACCAAGGATGGGTGTGTGTGTATGCCACTGGCTGTCCTTCCTGAATGGTTAGTGCCCCACTTTTGTCCAACCCCTTGAATTACAGCTGAAAGTCCTGACTTCGCTCCCATCTGGGTGTGTTTCCTCTCAACTTCAATGTGGTGGTGTACAGAGGCCAACTGCCAAAACAGTTATCCTTGTTCCAATATTTCTGGCCCTGACTGTAATTGCTGGCTAATATGCACCTCTGTCCTGTTCTATCAGTGATGCACATTCTCCATAAAAGTCACCAAATGGAACAAAGAGTTTCAGGACTTGAAATAATTGTCCTGAGCTTGAAGAATGTCAAGCAGAGATTTAGCCTGTGCACCATCACAGGATTCTGACCAAAAGAGGATACTGTACTACTAGCAGACAGACCAGAAAAGGCCTCCTAAACATCAGGAGAATGCAGCAGGAAGCTTTCTAAGAATCCAAGAACATAAGAAGAGCCTTGATAGATCAGACCAATGGCCTGTCTAATCCAACATCCTGTTTCTCACAGTGGCCAACCAGATGCCTCCAGGAAACCCAGCAGTAGGACACAAGGGTAATGAGCCTCTCCTGTTGTAATCATCCAGCAACCGGTATTTAGAAGCATGATGCCTCTGAAGTTGGTGGTAGCATACAGCCATCATGACTAGCAGCCATTGATAGTCTTATGTGCCATGAATTTGTCTAATCCCCTTTTAAAGCCATTTTAGTTGGTGGCTGTCACCACATTTTGTAGATTTCATAGTTTAACTATGTGCTGTGTGAAGAAGTATTTCCTTTTGTATGTCCTGAATCAGACCTGAATTCAGCTTCATAGAATGATCGTGGGTTCTAGGATTATGAGAGATGGGTGGAAAGTCTCTCTTTTACTTTTTATGTATTGAGTATGTATGTATGTTTAATTAAATATGCCTCTTTCTAACCACATTCTTCACACCATGCATAATTTTATAAACTTCTATCATAATTCCTCTTATTTGCCTTTTGTAACCTTTCCTTCTAGTGGAGTTGCTCCAGCCCTATGATTACTTTTCTTGCCCTATCCTGACAAAAATGTGCTTGTCTTGATTTTTGCCTTATCACCTTTCCACTGCCTCTCCTCATATCAATAAGGCTTAGCTTTTTACAGATGCTTTGCCTTATCCTGGCCAAGCCTTCCTTTGCTACTTTGTTCTGTCCCCAACTGCCCAACTGACATGGCATAAACCAGGTCTGTCATAGCCAAACTATCCCCTTTGGGGGGATGTCCTCCCCCAATACAAATAGCAGCTTCAGAGGAGGGATTTTCCTCAGGACCTCAACAGGTAAGGAAAGGGTTACATTTTCCCTTCCTAACTGCTCTGGTCATGATAATAATCACATGCACACCAAGCACATACTAGTTGCATTTTTAAAACAAACAAACCAACATGCACATTAAATGTAAAGACACATTTAGAGTGCAGTCCTATGCATGTTTCAACAGAAAAAAGTCCTACAACTCCCAGCATTCCCAGACAGCCATGAATAGGATTGCGCCATCAATGTAATGTCTAGTTTGGCCCTCAGAGAGCTAGGCATAAGCTAAGTACAGTGGCAGTATAACACCTGATTTAAACATGATGTTGAGACCTGACTTAAATATGGTGCTGCAGAGTTCCTTGTGGACAGGTTCCACATGGCCCATGTCAGATTTAAAAGATGCATATACATCCAGCATGTCTACCTGGGCATCAGACCAATCCTATACACAATATGGGCTGGTGCATATGGCAAAAACCTTTTAAACATGACAGAGTCAAACTACATATTGTGTTAATTATGTAGTGTGCAGCTCCTCTTCTTCTTTTAAATACTCCAAAATAAGCAGGTGTGACTCTGTCCCAGATTGAGACCACCATGTGTAGGGATAGGAGGTTTAATCCTTTCCTCCCCAGCTATGTCTCTCCTGACATAACACGCACACATCCCTGTACTGCAGTTAAAAGAAAAAAAGAAAGCGTCCATTGACCCACTGAGCTGACACTTGCCTGCCCTTTTGCCCCACTCCAAAGCACTGAGATTCACTAGCTGCAATTCAGCTGGAAGCTGCCATTTTCTTTTTCCCAGAATGCACAGATATTGCATGGGTCTGGTGCACTGTGGAGAAAAAAAATGGTAGCCATCACGAGGGTACCTCTCAGGAGCTTTGCTTCTCCTTATAGCGAAAAAAAGAAAAAAAGCTCAGTGCTCTGCCACACTACAAACCTTAAGAGAACCCCTCCACATAGGATATCTTGAGTAAGGATATTTTGCTCAACCCTGGAGCCAGCCCAGATCAAAGCCCCCACGATCACAAGAGATCAGTAGATCAGGCCATAGATGTTATTCTGTTCTGCTACAGCAGGGGGACCAAACCATTTCTGGGTTGGGACTATTTGTTCCCCCCCCACACACACACAAGATGCTGACAGCAGGTATGGCCATGGCCAGAGATTCCATATCCTTGTGCTACAGTATAATATACAGTTGCTTAATTATACACTCTATAAATTACAGATGATTTTTAAATAAAGCTTAATAACAGGAAAAGCCTTTGAAACACTACTCTAAAGGGATTTTCCCATTTTACCATGAATTATGATATTATGCATCATAACTAACTACAGTTTAAGAAAGTTTCCCTTTCTCTTCTGAATAACATTTTTCATAATACCCTTTTTCTAACTACATGCAGGTGCATGTTTACAGCCACTCTCCACAGTACCTGAACAATCATTGCAAATCCCACTTATCTAAACTTGTGATTAAAAACCTTTAAGGAGACACTGTTTAATTAAAACCAAAGTAGACATTTATAATGTATTTAGTATGCCGGTTTTGCTATGACCTAAGCACCATTCTCTAATTAAATTTTGTAATTCTTTCACATATTACAGCACACAATATGATAATGTGAAAGCAATATGAGAGCTTATTCAAAACACTTATGCTCACTTCTGAAGTATTATTATTAGGACTACATTGGGAAAAGAGGGCCTAATTCAACTCTAATTGATAGCAATGGGTTTTTATCCTACTGGCTTCAACAGAACTAACCCTGAGAAATGATTAACTGTTTTGGGTTAAACTGTGATATATGTTTCACTAGAGCAAATCTCTAGTAGTTTCATAGAATGGGTTCTGGAATAATGTTAGGTTCTCATGAGATGACTTGGTGAAGTGATCTCAAAAGGCCATACATGTCAACTTTTTCTTAGCGATGTATCCAGGACCAGAAAAAAGGAGCTAGAATCCTTCTTACACTTCCTATGCAGAGTAAAGGTTCCTCTTCAGAGAAAATGAAACCTAATCTTCACAAACAGCAGATTAAGTGGCATGCCTGTTTCTAAGCTATCCCATTTCAGATGAGGGGTGGGGTGCAGGGGGCATATCATTTCATGTTCCTCTATACACATGCAGAGACAGACAGACAGACCTCCTGCATATAGAAAGCTAAGAAGAGTTTTAACCTAGCTTACTCACTGACATGCTAGTTTTCTATGGATTGTATCCAGTGGTGTTCAACCACCAGCACAACAGACACATTATCATAACAGATTCCCCCTCCTTCCTGCAGCCCCTAAACTTATTCTGGAAGGCTGGGGGTCCCTCTAGAGCAGATTTGGGATGGAGGGAGGAGAGGAAAGCAAATTTTGCAAGAAGTCGTCCATCCAATGTCACAGGGGTGGACCTCAATGTGTAGGGATATTGTTTTTGTATTCCATCACATGAGCCCTTGCCTTCATTATGAAGTAAGACAGTTTAAAAACAGGTTTATAACTCATCTACTGTTTATGAAAACTAGGACAGAGTTTCACTGAAGTTCTGTAGAAATCAGCGAGAAAAATCAATTGCAACAAACTGAACCATATGGTATTCAAAAGGATTTATACATGACTAAATTTGTCTGGATTGTGGCTTGTGTGGACAACCACAAAGCATAGTTTGCCAATGTGTAACTGCTCTTAGGACGACTTCTAAATGTTATCTCATATGCAGCAAACATTGTTCTAGAACCAGTTGTCCCACCCGTTGCAGTGAGACAGGATCTCACATACTAATAATCTACTCTTATCAAAATGTAGCCATCTAGTTAGAAGCCAATGTGATACAGTGGACGCAGATTTGGATACAGGAGATCCAGGTTCAGATATCCATGACACTAAGGACACAACTAGACATAATGCAGATTGTGAGTTCCTATGATTTTTTCATTTTATGTTCTTAAATACATCTGCAGTGCAATCAGGACTGTGAAACTGGGAGAAAGAAATTAGCTGCTCCTTGTTGGGATAAGTCAAAACCCACTGCATGGAAGGGGAAATAACTGGTTGAAAAACCACTAAGGGCACAAACCTTTAGACAGGAAAAAGTCCTACAACTCACATCATTCCCATCAGACATGCTAACTGGAGAATGCTGGTAGCTGTATGACTTTTTTCTGTCTAAGTATGCATAGGATTGTGCCCTAGATAGTAAATGCATGTGGGCACAGGGATTGGGATTTTTTTCTCCATCTCTTCCTGTGTAGCCCTCTCAGTATTGGTTTTGGTTTCTCTTTTGTCTACTTGCTTTTGCCTGCTCTAGATGTAACAAGAAAATGTCAGTAAATGTTCAGTGAAGGTCCTGTTTAAAGCTGGCAGTTGTATCTGTCTCAAGTCAGACAAAACTTACTCTGCAACACTCCCCACCACCACATGCACCTTTCCCAATTAAAGTTGCCCCTCAGATAGTAGCCTCAAGGGAGAGGGGATTACAGATATGCCTATGATACCCTGAGTGCAATATTTCTTAGTAGAAATGCAGGGTACAAATCAAATAGATACCTGCACGTGTCCCCCACCCCACTCCATGCCTGGGGCATATAGCTGCTCCAGGAGGATTTTAATTGGGAAAACAAGATGGGCAGGAAAAGTCCTTTTAAAAAACCCTTCCCCGACCCAATGCTCCTGATTCAAATCACTAGACTTTCACTGTGAAGAGATCTACACCTTGTGTCATATTGATACGATCCCATCATGGTGACCGCTATATCCTTCTTGCATATTTATACATCATAGCATGTACAATCTGTTGCAGTATTTTGGATAATATGGAATAAAAAGCGGGAAATAACATTAGAAAAGTGGTATACATAATGTGTAATATGACCCAAGAGGTATCAGTAAACTTCAATACCAATAAAAAGCACTAGTAAACATCTAGCCTCAGTGTCTATGGACCAGTCATGATCTCTCGACCTAGATTACCTCACAAGACTGTCAAATTACGTAAGGAAACCTTGCAACTTGCCTGGAATCCTTGGGAGTGGGGGCAGGGAGGAATCTAAAAGGACAATAGATGCCTTGTGTTGGTCCAGAAATGTACTGTACTCTTCCTGTAATAAATTTATCGTTCGTGTGGCTCACCGCTATAAAATGTGAATGTGTCAGCCTTGAAGATGTGGTAGATGCTGCTGGTCATGTGAGAATGCACCTCTGTTATTGTGTTTGTTAATTGTTATGACTTTCAGCAGTGACATTTGACCTTTTTAGCTGCTAGTGTGTAGTGAAGTGTTCTTAGCTCACACCTGGTGTTGGTAATAAAGCACAGCATGCATAAATAATGAAGATATGTTTGTGAAACTTCACTAACTGGTAACTGCCTGTGACAGAGATCCCTACTAGTTGTTGTTAATGGAGACTGCTCAGCAGATGACAAAATGTCCAATTAAAGTTTATTCCAAATGACATTGGGTCATAAAAAGGAAACAAAGATGAGGAAACGGCTTCAGTACCTTGATAAATGTACTGTAAATTCCATTAAGATTATGTATTAGCCAGCCCTACCATTAGGCAGAGCAAGGCAACTGCCTCAGGCAGCTGATTTGGGGTGTCATGGAAGGGCAGCAAATTGTTTATTATTTAATTTATTCTTATTGTATTTTTACTGCCAAGGAAGGGGAGAGGCACTTGTGAGATTTTCTGCCTCAAGTGGCAAAATACCTTTTCCAGCTTTGGGTTCTGTGCACCATGACTGGAGATGAAAGGACATGAAAAGGGTTTTTGACCAACCCTAATGTTATGTTCCCTTGGAAAACTATAAGAAGTTAGCATATCCTTGGATTATTTTCTGTACTGCAGAAACTCAGGTTCAGTTTATTCCACTGCCTTCTCTGCACCATGGCGTGCTCTTTTATGTGGTGTCTGCCTTTCACAAGGCAGACCGTGTGATGAGTGGATCTCCTGACACCACATGACTGGCAAACCTTCAGGACTAGGCTGGTTGTGCTTGGGGGTGTATAAATTAAGAATATGACAAGACTATCCCTTACATGGATCTCTCCATGAGATGACTGTCAAAATCACTTTGTGAAGTGGTTGGTTGGATGAACCCTAGGAGTTATCACATCTATGGAGGCATTTTGATCAGCTTCAAATATGACATGTGGATTCAGCTTTAAAACCATGGCTACTTGGTTGATGCTACAAAAAAAACACAGATATCTATCCATATCCTTCTTAAGCTATCATTGCATTATCACATATAACTACTGCATATTTGCCATTATGAACTAAATACACAATTTTCAGGATACTTCAGTTACAGAAATACTCAGGATCATGCACATTTTTTGGGTTTGAAAGTTTAGAAGTTGCTACTTTGTGGATTTGCATTACTTTTGGGAGGGCCCTGTAGTGTTGCACTCTGCGGCCCCAGTCCAGCTCTAATATTGCCTGTTGCATGATATTAGTCATCCTAGATGGGGAAGTTTGTTCCTATACACACGCACACATCAGATGCTTTCCTCAAGTTCAGTGGTAAAGCCCATAGGAGCATTACCATGCAGATGTGCATCCTGTCCCATTAGCTGCACATGCAGATCCCTCTATGTCTATGTAAAACACATGTGTTTTACATACAAACTGAACTGAATTGCAGCATTAAAATTAGAGCCCAATAAAAGCACCTCTAGAACATACAGAACTCTGTAGAGAATTTAATGTGCAAATGTAATCTTCCTCACAATAATTAGCTTCTTCATATTGTACTTGTTCAGCACCAGAACAGATTCATTCAATGCAGTGAGAGGACCTTCAGTGTGAAGTGTTAATTTATTTCAACAGAAATACAGAGAAAACAAGCAAAGCTATGCTTGTCATAATAAAAATCATCCTAGCTTCAGAATGAGAATCGTTATTGACCCTTTGGAGTTAAATAATTTCCAGTGAGAAACAGGCTATATTTGGCGTGATTAGTTTAAACTATGTTGTTTCCATACAAAAAGTTATCTCTTGCTTATTACTGTCTTTCTCAAACTACAGCCCACCCGGCATATATTACAACAATCAAAGGAAGCATTCTTCTTCTTCTCCAAAGAATGAGCATATGGCTGCTCCGACAGACATCAAAAATAAAGAGTTTGCACTAATGTAATAACCTTGACTAAACCCAAACAAGGAGCTGAGCTACACATCAGCCTTCCTTCAGAACTAATAAAAAGTCTGTTTCCTGAAGAAGTCTTTTAACCCTTTCCCCCCTCCATAACACCTTAAGAAAAAAAAAGAATCCATCCATCCTCTTCTCCAACTGACATTCAATCCTGATTGTCCTAGTCTCTCCTTTTCCTTCCCCACTCCCTTCAACCTAAGTGTTCATTGTGATCTCAAAGATCTTTTGCTATGTAAAATGCTATATACATTGGTGGCCCTGAGTAAATGAATTACTGCATGCCTCATAGTTGGTTAGGAAATATTCCTACGGATGGATTGGTGATACAGGTGAGCAAGTGCACAGGGGTGAGCAGAAGCAGCATTTCCAGATGTTTTGGACTTCAACTCCCAGAATCCCCTGCCAGCATGGCCAGTGGCCAGGAATGATGGGAGCTGAAGTCCAAAAATCTGGAGATTTACTTTCTGCCCACCCCTGCACTAGAGTAATAAAGGAGGAAAATAACCAGGCATGTTCCAGCAGCCATGCTTCCATCCTAATTGATTTGCTCTAAGTCAGGGCTACAGAACCTCTTTCAGTCAACAGCTGAATCACAAAGATACTTTCATTCCAGTGGCAGCTGGCAGGTGGGCACTGAAGGAAAAAGGGGTTGGACCAAAATCCGACCATATTTTAGCTCAAAGCACTTCCTACCAGTAAACAAGCTTTACAGGAGGCATTTCAAGCTTTTAGAATGGGGGGAAACTGCCAGAAACCCCCAAACAATGGTTGGAGGAAAGGGGGTGGGGCTTTCTGAGAAAGGCCCAGAGGGCTGAATTTGGACCCCATTATTTAACCCTTGTGCCTGAGGTTCTGCACCCCTGCTCTAAGGTCTTACAAGCAGCTAGGGGAAGTGGAGGAAACCCACATTGCCAACAATAAGGAGCAAAGTAAGCTAAGGGTGGCCATATTGTCACTGGCATCTGTACTTGCTGCTGTGCAGGGCAAAAGGTGCAGCCAGGTGAGAAGCAAGGGCCCTGAGCCCCAAAGCAGCTAAATGTGATCAGTGTAGACTACACGCAGCAATAAATAATTTTCGCCTTTGTACAGTGAGAGGTCCAGCCTTCAGTTTTCCAAGGCAAGAGGAGTCACAGCACTCTTCTAGTCTGCTCTGGATATCCATCCAGCAGCCCCACCCCACACACCTTGGCTGTGAGCAGAAGTCACACAGCCAGGGTAGATATGGCACACGTGAGAGGATTGGTCAGGGATGGAGCTAAGATAAGATCAAGGTGAAATTAGGCACCTTATATATTTTGACAGAGTCTGTGTGAGGCTTGGGGTGAGTGGTGGTGGTGGGGAAGAAAGTAGCCAATAGCATCCTGCATCAGCTATAGCAGCCTCAGTGATAGGACTGACCACAAAGCAAACTAATAAACCAGGTTTGTGTTCCAGCCAAGAGGTTTCAGTTCAAGAGAGTTCAGGCAAAGGCAGAAGTGGTCAAGATAACTAGCAAGGGGTCAAAGCACAGGCAATCAGTCCAATGTCTGGAGTCGGGCTAAGCAGGAATGGCCAAACAGGCAGCAGGCAAACACAGTTAGGCAGTCAGATGCGTACACAACCCAGTGGCGGAGTCCAAGGTCTGTAACAAAGCACAGACAAAGCAAAAGGAGTTAATGAGATATTGTTTCCAGCAACTAGCAAGCGCTGACTGAAGGCTTTTAACCTCAAAGGCTGCTGAGCCCCACCCAGGCTCAGCTGCTGTCCACTAGAGCTCTCTGGCCAGAGCTCTACTCAAGAGGAGTTGCTTTCTCCTGAGAAGACCTTCTTTGTAAGCAAGCACTCCTTCTTACAGGAGGCCCACCAGCCTGTCGCTTAAGGTGACAACAGTCCTGGGGGACAGGGGGTTGCTCAGCCTCTGCCCCAAAGTCAGTTCCCCCCTCCTCCTGACAGGGAAGAACCTGCAGCCATCTCCCGTGAAGCCCAGGCTCCTCCTGGTCAGATGCCAGCGACTGATCTCGTGTGCCCTCAGTTTCTGGAGGCCTAGTTCTTTCTCTGAAGAGAACTCCTCTAGTGAGGGCATCATGACAGATAGAAAAGTGCATTATTTGTAATGAGCTCATGAAATACAAGAGAACTAATTGGGGTATATGGAAAAGCATGTCCACCAGCAGTGGTTTTCCAAAGGGCTTAAAGGAAAAACAATCTCTTTTATGCACTATCTGTATAAATGGTTTTCAAAAGTATGATCTTTTGGTCCCTTCTTGCAGTATCTACAACAAACATTGAAAAATGTGGCCCAGGGATTCAGGATCTGATCTAGTGTGGTGGAACACAACTATTTATATTAGAGCTGTGCACAAATAGCCTCTCAAAATTCTCAAAAGTGAATTTGATTTTTGAAAGTAAAGCCTTGAAAGTGCCTGCAGCAAGAGATAACGGAAGGGAAGATGGGGGAAGGGAAGATTCAGCTCCCCTCACTTGCATAATACTTTGTTGTCGAAATTAGATTTATGCTCACCCACTTCTTTTACATATAGAGGGTAGATCCATGAATCAACAGACATGACTGCCCCATCACATTTACTTTGGCCCTCAGGGTCCTAGTTCCATAACCTGATTCTAGCATACTATGACCATCTGGTCTGAGATAATGCTGGCCATCAAAAACCTTCTTGTAATTCCTAGAGTTTCTAGAAAGCACTTCAATCTTACTTTGACCATTTTCACCACCATTCTGAGATTTGTCTTTAATTATAAAGTCAACATAACTGCTTGAGAGTAGAGCATTGCCATTTTGGGCCCTTGGATGCTATGGGAATCAAGACACTTAAGGTTCCTGTTGGGTTTCATTACTCTCCTTGCTAAGAGTTTGTGCTTTCTCTGTAGTATGAATTTGTCTGGCAACAGATTTCTAGCTGCTGCATCCTATTATGCCTTTGTGTGCCAGATTAAAGAGCAATCTACCCTCAAGAGCCTCATCCCATGTAGAGCATTTATTATTTTATAGTGCAGCTCCTACTTCTACCATGGAAATGCATCGCATTTTACACAGTGAAACTATATTCACAGGCTACAGCACTCTTACAAAATCATAACATGTGATCCTTATACCTTACAAATCTGATTAATAAAAAAAAATAGTGTCTCATATTAAATCTGACTTGGATGGCATTTAAGGTCACGAGAGGCAATCTTAGTAGTACTGAAATCTTTTAATCTTATTTGCAGATTATTTCATCAGTGAGTTCCCTAGAGCTGAGAAAGGATTTTATTCCCATATCTTTATTATTTCATTGACCGTTGAAAGTGCAATGTACTGTAAGTTTATATTAATTCTAAAACAAGTTTTCTCACTTGGGTAACTCAGTATCTGTGGAGGTATGTAAATAAGATTATATATCTTTTGAAATATATACCATTGTAGTCTATGATCATTGTTACGCATTAGTAAGAATTGTTTCATTCCATTTGGACAACATAAATACCTCTAAGTGGCAAACACCTTAAATATTAACATTCACAATAACGTATCTACCTGCAACGCCAAGAAAGCATTATGCATTTTAACACTGCAGTGACATAATTGTTAATGCAGTCCCATCCAAGCACTAATGTACTGGCACAGAAACTGTTAGGATTACAACTGAAGATCTTGCAGTTTCAACTATCATGAGATACAGTAGAAACATTATCTGATTCATAGCAATTGTCCTGTTTCGGCCTATTAGGCCCCACTGAAGCTACCATTAGACCGAGTGAGGTGGGCACTTCAGGTGACAGATGTTGTGGGGTGGAGAGCAGTGGTGAGATGTTGGAGGATAGAGCTGTGTGTGCCACATGGCCTGCCCTATACTCCTTTAGCTAGACCGCTGCCCCATCACCAATATTGAAATAAGATTCAACTGCCAGTCTGGTCAGCAACTGTACATGGAATGGGAGTAGGGGGGGTGGTATCTTGTCCTTTGTCTCATGCAGCAAAATGTCTTGGGATGCTCCTGGACTTTGCTAGACACATGTGTATAGATGATAGGTAGCAATAAATTCAGGCCCTGGACAACCAAGAGGCAGCAGACAACCTGTTCCTACAAGCTAAATGACACAATTGAATCCATATATTTCTAGGTTCAAGCCTTGAAGTCTGTTCAAAGTCCTGCTCCACAGGGGACAGTAGACAGGGCTTAAAGGAGCAGCACTCTAGCTTGGTACCATACCCTTCTAGGACAGTCTGTAGCTTCTAGGAAGGCCTGATTGTACCTCAGGCAAATGGCACAAATATTAGCCATTCAAATTTGATCCATTCCATTCATCACAAAAAAGGTGAAAAGTTCTGTTTCTAGCCACAAATTGCAGAAGTTTTTTAGTCTGTCTTGAATTGTATTCCTAATTAATTTGGCTGCTATTTCAGGAATAGCAGAAAAATTGCACTGAGTTGTTTGGGTCAATTACATAAACTACAGAACACAAATTACAAATATAGCCATCTCTCCCACCACTACCACCAAAAAAGCAAAAACATTGTCTATATTTTAAAAAGCTAGTGACCCTTTTAACCTATACCCTAGCTACATCATCAATACCAAGCTTTTCTGAAGAAAACACAAGACATTTGGACTAGGATCTTTTTGAAATGGTTACATTTCAAAATGCCAAGTTATGAACAATATTCATGGGTGGGAACTTTCTTCTTAAACAGTTGGTGGGTGATTTCTTTCTTTCTTTCTTCCTTCCTTTCTTTCTCTCTCCCTTTCTTTCTTTCTGCTGTACTAACTGGGTGTAGTATCAGGAAGCTGGTTCCTGCACCTATGTCAGGAGTAGGCAATGTGCTGCTCATAGGTACCAATGTGGCCCCAGACATCTTCCTTGGTGCCCACCAAGACAACCTACTCCCCCCAATTTTTATTTTAAAATTTTTTATATTTTCTTCCTGGCATCTGGGGTTGCTTCAAAGTGAAGTGGAAGCCTCTGCCATCTTAATTTCCCATGAGTGCCTCTGAGCATGTTACTTGTTCTTTGTGACTAGCCATGCTCACCTATGGCAGCCATTTTATGGTTGTGCCCAGGACAGTTTCTCAAATTTCCACATGTGCCCACAGGCCCAAAAGGTTGCCTATACAGTACCTGACCTATGCACCCACACGCAAATGCAACATGAATGAAAAGCGATCCACTGTATACTATATATATATATATATATATATATATATATAAAGGTAAAGGTGTCCCCAACCAGGCGTGTCCGACCCTAGGGTGCGGTGCTCATCCCCGTTTCTAAGCCGAAGAGCCAGTGCTGTCCGAAGACGCTTCCGTGGTCATGTGGCCGGCATGACTGAACACCGAGGTGCACGGAACGCTGTTACCTTTCCCGCCGAGGTGGTACCTATTTATCTACTTGCAATTTCTTGCATTTGAACTGCTAGGTTGGCAGAAGCTGGGACTGAAGACGGGAGCTCATTCCGTCACGCAGCACTCGGGTCTCGAACTGCTGACCTGCTGACCTTCCAGTCTGCAGTTCAGCGTCTTAACCACTAAACCACCGCGGTCCCCATATATATATATATATATATAATATGAATATACATATTCATATTCCAGACCATGGGTTAAACCCAATGTCATGCTAGCAGAAGTCTGCTAGTGTGACAGGCTATTCCTCCTCTCTCCTTCCCCCTCACTATCTTCCCTCATACTTGGCCGTTCACTTTGCCTGTCTATCATGTTTCCTTTCCTTTCTTTACTTCCCCCCATCTTTATATGCTACAGCCTTACTCTCTTACCAATTCCCAATCCCATGTATTCCTATGCACTGCACATACTAGTTGGTCCAACCAAAAGGCTGCAGCTTGGCCATGGGGCATGGCAGTCAAACAAGGAGGTACCGAGTGAGCTGCAACGCTGAGGCCCACTGGTGGTCCCCAGTGCACAATTTGAAAATTTCTGTACTTTATTTAAGTGTGATGACTTCTCCCAAAGAATCATGGGAATTGTTGTTTGGTCGAGATATTGAGAAATCTCTCCCTCACCAGCTAGATTTCCAGGGTTGTCTAGGACAAGGGAATGACTTTTAAATCAGTTTATATCTGTAGAAGAAACCTGTGTTACTGAAGAACAGACTTCTACACTTTTGGGAGGCAGAATACAGAGTCATGTTTATAAGCAGAAGCTCATAAACAGGGTAAGGTGGGGGTGAGGAGATGGATCTCAAACCCAGGCATCCAGCAGCCCATCACCAGCACCTTATTTCCTGTGCCACCCTCTAGGCTTCAGTACTGGCCCGAATCATTCCAGCTGACCCCACAGCCTGCGCAAGCCAATCAGGCCCTGTCAAGCCTTCACTTCCAAGGTAGCTCCTGATTCTGAGCAACTCATGTCACTGAGTTGCCACATAAGGGGAGAACACACAACTTTTCTCACACAGTCCGTGGAGGCTGGTGGCTCCGATTTTGGTGGGACAATAAATCCATTCTGAATTTCAGTCAGAACCAGCCAGAACTCTAAAAGAGATATCCAAGGTGCTTAAACCTATCCCTCCAAATAGGTTCAGCACCTTGGATCACTCCTTTAGGGTTCTGTCTGGCTCTGACTGAAACCCAGAGTGGAAGCTTAGCCCCACCTGAATCAGAGCCACCAGCCTCCACTGGCCCTGAGCTACAGGCTACTTCTTGGCCAAGACCTAACAGTCCTTCAGATTCTTAGTCTGATTAACTTTTCAGCAAAAATGTATGTACATTTCAATGTAAATCTAAAATCAAGCATTAAATACATATATTTTAAGGGGAGAAACTTACGAATTCGCATATACACACGCCTGTATTTACAACATCCATTTATTAGACCAACATATTGTTATATAGAGATGTATAGAGAGAGAGACACCATAAAAGCACATATTGAAAATATATATTAACATCATAACAATGTGGGCACAAGTACTTTTTTAACAGCAAAAAGAAAACTAGAACCTGATTCCACATCAGATAATATAGAGAAAGGCAAGCCTTGGTTTGTTCTGCACTTCCATTCTCTGTGCAAGGATGGAGACAGACAGAATGATTGACTGATCAATTGATTTTGATCTCAATAATGATGAGGATTTTGCTATAATGGCCAAGCCCACAATATGAGAGTATTATTGCACAATTTAAGTAAATGCTCACAATCCAGACGTGATATTTTATCAATTTTGTCCAGGGGGGAGGGGGGATACCCACAGCATTTTATACATTTCACTGACAGAAAAACAGAAAGTCAATACTATTGCTGCCATGTTGCTTTACCTTGAATGAAAGTGTTGTCAGGTGACATTAGCAAAGGCACAGAATACACATACACTCAGTGAAGTGCGCGATTGTGTAGTTGTATCATGAACAGTTCAAATTTTGTTTAAAAAATACATTTTGACTCTTTGTCAGCTAGTGAAGGTCTTAAAACACAGAAGTTGGGTGAAATGGGTAGGGTTTTTTTCCTCCTTTCCTTTATATTTATTTCAGCAGTATGAATTGCCTGGAACATTTGCAACCTTTTTTATGAACCGCTAAAGACATTGTTTTGAGCAGCTCTCACCAAAGTTTGGGTATATTTAGTGTATGTAAAGAACTGTTCTCAGAATTAGAAATTCCACTATATTAGGAAAAGAAAAGAGCTCTAATCATGCTTATCTAAATCATACACTGTCCTTATTAACCTCCTATATACTCCTTAGCAGGGATGAGCAACTTGTGGTCCTCCAGATATTTTGCCTACAGCTCCCAGGATCCCTCACCATTGGCTACACTGGGTAGGGCTGAGAGTTGTAGGCCAAAACATCCAGAAGGCCACAAGTTGCCTGCCCCTGCTTACAGTAAGAAACCCAGCCCCACTGCCTGAAAAGCATTAGCTTCTCATCCATGTTCTTCCATAATCATTGTTCCTTTTCTATTTCTGCTCAAGTCAGTCTGATCTTGTCTACAATGCCCCATAGCAAGTTTATAATTTTTATATTTTTGACCTAGTCTTTCTACCCTAAAATGGTACCTATTCTTCACAACAAACTAGCATCAGATATCGGAGGTTCTAATCCTGGTGGTTACTCTTCACCCATCCCATTTGGACCCTGTGAATGGTCAAGATCAGATCGTGCATCCTTCATGGCCCCATTCCGACAGCCAGATCAGCCAGCCCCAAACCCTCAGCTACCTTCCAAACACAAACGTGATGGGCTTCTCTCAGCTAACCTCCTTTTTTGTGCTTGCCTCTTACACTTTACTTTACTACAGATCCCAGTAGCTTTCTATTACTTGGCCCTTATATCAAGTTTTGAAGGGGTGATCTAAACATTCAGAAACACGACTGCATGGATGGTACTGAGGTACCACTTCAGGAGCCAAGAGGGACATCACGTCTTTGAATGACCTCCCATT
The DNA here is from genome assembly GCF_057233095.1 of Heloderma suspectum. Classification (NCBI taxonomy): domain Eukaryota; kingdom Metazoa; phylum Chordata; class Lepidosauria; order Squamata; family Helodermatidae; genus Heloderma; species Heloderma suspectum. The sequence continues at coordinate 99,972,332 of NC_139461.1, forward strand.
TTTCGAAACCTCCCTGGAATGCTTCCATACCAGGGGCCATAGCAGGGACCATATTTAACTTGGCCAGGTCTCACATCTGTTCTTTCCATTTCTTTCTGACCCTAGCATTTTAAAGAAGTTTCTTTAAACTTGTATGCTACTTCTGACTAAAAAAGTGAACACGCCCTTAAAGTACAATGAATATTTCCCACCACCACCTCCACCAATCCAGATTGTGGCGCTAACTTTAGGATGTCTACTTTTTTTAAATTGATGGTGTTGGTCTGCTTTATTCATACTGTAAGCCAGACACTTCTGATAATTTCAAACCCTCAGGAAATATGCAACACCAAAAATGTTTTAACTATATTTTCAATATATTATTTTCATTTATGTATTTATTTTTTATTTAAAAGAATCTTTATCTACTTTTCAGCCAAAAAAAGCTGCCAGAGTGATGATGATGATGATGGGGCCTGAAACAAAATGTTGTACTCTAGAGTGCTTCTGTTCACGATTTCAGCCAGCCAGCCACACCCTTTTCGAAAATACTCCATTCCGCCTCTACCCCACCTTCGCCAGTCAGCATTCTGTACCTACTGAGTGCCTGAGTCCTCACTGAGCTGTTTTGGGGCTCTCACCCCATTTTTTTTCCACAGTTCTTTTCCCTGTACTTCTGAAAACCCTTTAGTTCCCCAAGCCTGCTGCTGAGACTTCTCTCTTGTGTGTGGATGGTGCCATTTTGTGGTTGCATAAGGACTGGCACTTTCAGCATGAGTTCACTGTTAGTATATCGCAAGGGTGGAAGGTGTATGGCCCTCCAGATGTTATTGGAGTCCAAATCCCATCAGCCCCAGCCAGCATAGCCAATGATCAGGGATGAATGAAGTTGGAGTCTACCATCAGGAGGGCCTCAGGTTCCTCACCTGATGAGGATTGTATATAGGATGCAATTGTTTCTCTCATATACATGCTCCGCTGTATGTCTCCTTGAAATCAGGGTGCCATGTTGTGTCTTTGTTTTAAAAGTACTTGTCTTCTGATCCGAAACTGGCTCTTACGATAGCACAAAATAGATAGTCACATAAGGTTGTGTGGTCAGGGTACACCAGGAACATAAGTCTTGGTACAAATATTAAAACCTCTAGATCAGCCTCCCCCAACCTGCTGCCCTCCAGATATTCGGAATTTCAACTCCCATCAGCCCTAGGCAGCATGGCCAATGGTCAGGAATGCTGGGAGTTGTAGTGCAAAACATCTGGAGGGCACCAGGTTGGGGATGGCTGCCCTAGGTATTAGAAGTTCTGTCTTACCAGCCTGCCAGAAGAAGGAAAAGAGAAAAAAGGAGACTACTTACTAATCAAGGTGCTGCCTGTAAGTAAACAGAGTAATCTAATTTGCAAGTAGGTGACCTATATGTCTGGACATAGCTGATTATTTATTTAACTAATCAAATTATATTGTGTCATTTGATGAGAATGTTCACACTGCGGACACAATGTTGTTGTTGTTTTTACCAGATAAGGTGAGTTGATTCTAATCTATATTACTTTTGTTAGTCATCAACACTTATACCTTAGCTCTGCCCAAGGGAAGCATGAATGTATTTTGCAAAATTCAATAGCGTGCAGCATTAGGTCATAGTAGAGAAATGCATTGTTGAACAAAAACAGCAGCCCCTGCTACTTGATTAGCTTTGTCTACATACCAGCAGTTCAAGTGCCAGAGGACTTTTCAGTCTCCACTCACAGGCGAATGGCACTGGTGCACTTAGAGAATTCTGGGTGTGCATGTGCTTTAAAATGAGGGCACATCTCTATCAAGATGAAAGGACAACACAAAGAATCTGCTTAGGCACATCAGTTCTTTCATCTAAAAACTTCAAATTGTTGAATGTGCATGCATCAGTTGATATTCTTCAACTGATGGACTTTTTCTATGTATAAATATTAGGAATTCGAGAAGACATTACAAATCCCTATCCAGAGAAGATGCAGTAACTTTTTAAATTCATAAAAAGCGAAGGTAGCAGGATTCACTAAGAGAAAAATTCCAAACCCCACATAACCATAATACTAGGTTTTTGAAGATTTTATTTTGGAATAGTAAACCCATTCACTCTAAACCTTCAGCAACATCTGGTGGGACCACCAACGAGCAAAACATTGGAAGGGTCAGTTCTAATAAAATGTGTGTGTGTGTGTGTGAGAGAGAGAGAGAGAGAGAGAGAGAGTGGGTGAGAGAGTTGTGAGATTACATGTTTGTGTAGAAGACTGAGGAGGGTAGTTGATGGAGTATGTGTGAAAGAGAGAGAATCCCTGTGTCTTGTGTCTGCAAGTGAGTGAATTACAAGACAGAAACCTGTATATCTGTATGAAAAGGGGACTGTGTAATATGAAAAATCAAATCCCATTAGCATTTGACAAACTGTTAGACTTGATTGAAATCCTAAGCATACTTACTAGGAAATCCCTTCAAACTTTGTGAACATCTTTAGGGTGCTTTCTTAGAAAGGGGCAGACTAAGAAAATATTACCCAGCAATATTTTTCAAAGGGTTAGAGGCTTGGAATTAAGGTTAAAGTGTGAGGTGTATCTTCAAACTCTTACCTTCCTCCCAAGCCCTTAACTTTTGACTAACATGAGCGGGTAGTTTTCTCAGTCTGTTCCTCAAAGAAAAGATCTTAAACCTGTTTTATAGTATATGAAATTAGGAGAGTAACCCTTCGGCAGTTCTCTGGATCTGAATTTCCTCCTGGTCCCGGGTTGTGTCTGCTTCTCTCTTAAATCTTACGGCCGGAACCCTATTCGCTCTTACCTGGAAGTAAGTCCCATTGAACTCAATGGGGCTCTCTTTGGAAGAGGAGGGTATAGGATTGTAGAGCCAATCGCCCTCTTGGCCTCCCCTGCGTCAGAGGGTTGATGTTGTCTGCTGCTGCTGCGGCCCTACTCTTCCCTTCCACACTCTCACTGTGTAAGCAGCAGTTGGTTTAATCGCTGCCATCTCTGTGACCCTTAATGAGCTCAAGTCCCGGGTGAAAGAAAGAAAGAGCATCGCTCCGCTGCAGCCACCGTCAGCGGCAGAACGAGAGGGATTCCCACCCTAGACACCAGCCAGTCTCTCTTAGCCCTAGCGGTCGCATCAGCCACTTGTCTCGTCCTGAGAACCCGATCCTGTGCGTGCTCGTTTGCTTTCTCCCTCATCATGGGGGCGCGAGGGGGGGCGGAGGTCTCAGCCTGCTCTCGCCTCGCGTAAGGCGGCGGGATCTCTCCCGGTGGGGACGATCTTGGCGGGTCTTCTTCGCGCCGGAGAGAGAAATGTGGGGAGCTGCAAAGTTGGCCGGGAAGTTGGTGGCGGTAGCGGGGTGGGCTGGAGGGGCCGGCGCGCTGCTCCAAGGTTGCGTGGGAAGGCAGCGGGAGGGGGGAGCGGGAGCGGGCAAGGGAGCGGACGAGGAGGAGAGCGGCGGACGAGGGAGAGCCTGGGAGGGGAAAGAAACCGGCAGGGCGAGCAAGAGGCAGGCAGGGAAGACGCTGGGGAGCCGGACGGACTGCCCGCGGGGGAAGCGCGGAAGCTGGATTGAGTGGAAGGGGTGGGGGAGCGAAAGGCGACTGTTGGAAGGAAGAGGGGAGGGAGATAGACGGACAGGAACATTTGGCTGGATTGCGATGTCAACCGCAGGCCGATTGAAGGCTCGCTCGCGCGCGCTCTTTCCCTCTCCCTCCAATCTTGTACATGCTTCAGTCCCACTTATCCATGGGACTTGCTCCCAAACCTTCATGGGATTGCAGCTTCTCTTCCCTCCCACCCCCGCTCTCAGTCTTTGGTTTAAATCGCGCCGTTTTACTTCCAGGTAGAAAACAACATCGGAGAAATATAACCTGAGATGACTTGTTCGGTTTGTTTTGTTCTCGCTTCCGCAACACGAGATTGCCGCGTCTAGCAGATCGTTCCAGGGGAAAGGCACCAGAATCACTGTCTTTTCGATTTTGGATGAGATGGAGGGCGAGATCGGGGGGGGGGGGGGCAATAACTTAAAATTCGGGTGAGAGAGAGAGAGAAGAAAAGAAACGTCCGTCGTGTCTGATTTTTTGGTATTTTTCTAGGAGGAAATATTTCCCTCTTAGAAATAGGTAGCCCAAGTGAAGGAAATGTATTGGGTCTGATCTTCGTCACTTTCCCCCTCCCGCTCCTTCCACCATCGCCTTCCCACTCCCGTCGCCTGGAAAGGGCACTTCAGCGTTAACGCGAGCCTAACTAGCCCATTAAATATGATCCACATACACTTTGCACGAAAGAAAACCTTCCGCACTCCCGATTGCTCCAAGAGGGGTCCCGTCCAATCGCCTCTCCCTCCACTTTCCCTCTCGGGCGCACGCTTCTAATTACTGGTGATTGTGTTAATGCAACCCCTGGCCGAGCAAAAAGCACTGGAGGAAACACCGGCCGGTTACTGTGTGTGTTCTGGGGGTGGGGTGGGACACACACGTGGATCTGGCTATCTGTGCGCCATTGTGCGCACACAGTTACACACCGTATAAGCGATACTCTCCTCGGACCCCCTCCACCTCCTGCGCTTCGTACCTGTCACCTAAAAGAGATCCTAATATGTATCCCATCTTGAAAAGGAATCGAGGATTATTTGGAACAACGGCAGATTTACAGGATTTCTTTTCTTTTTTTAGAAAAAGAAAAAAAATAAGTTACACTGTTAGTTATACATAAGAATTGTGCCTTGTTTTTATACAGAATTTTCTGCATCCAACTGGGCCAGAATAAATTATTACTATCCTGGAGAAAGGAGTTTCTAAATGTGCCCCCCACCCATCTGTCATTCCTTAGCACTAGGCTGGTGCTAGGGGGGCGGGTGCTTTTCTCTACCTGCCCCCCCCCACGATGAATTTTCTTCTTAAAAAAATGAAAGCGCTTTCTCTTTGCCTAATTTTTTTTTATTGGTGCAGATGACACTCAACCTTCTCCTCCTCCTGGCCCCCCACCCCATCCCACCCTTTTCTTTTCATCATCAGCAAATAAAGATTAGGAGGGCAGATTATAGAAAGCATTTTCCGTCCTCGGTTGATCTTTATTCCAGAGCTTTTGTGATGATATTGATGATGATGGCCAAGTGGACAGTTTGATTTTTGTGTTCGGAGCTAGTTATAAAGAATCAATATTATATCAAGGGGCAACTTTCGTGATAAAGGACTTTAACCACTCTGGCTATTCATCATAAGTCTGTAGCAAGCAGATAGGTCAAAAGAAATTATATTGCACTAAAGAGTGTGTCTTCTTATCTCTCCCATACCAGGGGAATAAGGGACAAGTCGATCGATACAGTAGCTGCCGTATACTTCTTGCAATTATCAATAGCTGATTTCGTCTTTTGAGGCCTCTGCATCTATTAATACCAGCTAATAATCTTTTAAAACGTATATACAACAGAGCAGGTGCAAAGTTTTCATACTTGAGTGTGGCAGTTATACTCATAGCTATTCAAATATGAGTTATACCTTACAAATGGATGCAGATAAATGTGTGTGTTTGTTCAGAGGGAGACAGAGGAGAGAAGGGAGGGAGAAAATTTGCGTGTGTGTGTGTGAGAAAGAGAGAGACGAGAGAAAGACTAGATGTATAGGGAGATTATGTGTCTATATATAACACGTCTCAGTGATCATTTCGGGTGATACACATTTGTACATGTATGGCTTTATATGCAACTACATAACATATGTTGGACAGATACGATGAGGGTGGGTGAGGATGACTATAGACACACACGCCGATTGTACACAGTCGATTTAGATGATATTTGAATATGCAAAGAGGCGATCCTAAGCAGAATGGCTTGGAAAGCAATTCCATTGAAATAAGCGGGACTTAGCTCCAAGTCAATAATATACCTAGTGAGACTTTAGGTGTAAATATACATTGTCCAATAGTTAACAGCCTTAGCTCTTCCCCTCTCGGCTTAATCGGGGGGAGGGGTTCTTTTGTTTTGTTTTTATGGGATCTGCAAATAAAACCTATCTCGGAACAGCCTGTTTGTTGTGCGTGTTTTCCGGCGTGTCCCTTTAATATCTGGTTAATTGGGAGAAAGTACTAGGAAGTGAGCATTTAAGCTAAGTATAAGTGTGGTCCATTTCCTGTCTAGGAGCGAGGGTTGGTTTCAGTCTGGGGGACATTCTTTGGCAAGTATTATTATGGAAAGGGAAATTGATCAAGCTAACACTGGAAGGGCCAAAGGTAAGGTTTTGGAAACGCCTCAACTCTCGACAGGCTCTATAAATCTGACGGCGGAGATAGTTGATTTCTACCTCCCCGGTTCTCTGCTCCCTCCCCTCCCTTCCCCCCAAAAATTGTAACAGAAAGGAAACATCTTTATAACTGACATTTGACATGCTGCTTGGATTAGGCTGTGGTACACCAAGCAGAGATTTCCCTCTGATGGGAACATTTATCATCCTGATTGCTCCGGAGTGGCAGGTGGTGTTATCAATTACCTCTTCTTACCAATAATAATATTAATCTAGTAATATCTCTGCGCAAGTGTGAACGAATCGGGGTTGGGGGGGTTTAAGAGCCCTGCAGATCCTTGTCTCTGCTTCTGCGCCCACACCCACCTGTGTTTTAAAGCTATTCTTGAAACCCAGAGTTTTCCAAAGCAAAGTAGGGGAGAGGCTGCAGCTGGAAAAGAGAGAGAGAGAGAGATCATACAAAGTTAAGTCCATATAATAAGCCCGCAGCCACACACACACATACAACCCTCCAATAAGGAGAAACATTTTTTTTTAAAAGCCATCCCCATCTCTCCGAACTGTCAAACCCACCTTCTCTACACGTGAGTCTCTCTTTGAAGGTTTTGGGATTGCGAGCTTCTATCCAGAGTTATATACATAGATATGCATATACACCCGGGATATTAAACTCTTTCCCCCTTTTCCCCCTTGAGAAATCAATCTTGCAGATCAACCCCACTCCACTTCCCTTCCCCCACCCCACTTCTCAATAGTACAAATGAAAGGAAACTGCTTAATTGTGTATCCCATTAATGTTATAATAAAATACAGTACTAATTGGAAAAATATTATTATTAAGCAGACAAAATGATTACGTGTCTTCTTTTCAGATGAGAACACCATTGCAGAGCGAAGGACAATTAACAAATTAGATTTAATTACAGGGGGAGGGGGGAAAGCAAGTTTGTGTTTGATTGGGATTCTCTCCCCACCATCACCACCACCACCACCTCCATACGCACACACCGTTAAGTATTAAAATATTTTTATGTTCCCGCAGACCCAGTCGTGTGATGGGGAATATGGCTGTAAATGATATCCACACGTGCATGATTACTGGGGTTTATAGATTAGGCAAGCTATTTTTTATATGTCAGCGCTTGTGCTGAAATCCACATACAAATGTTCAGTTAATCTACAATCCAAAGTGGGTTTGTATTTACCTATACATTTTGCTTGCTTTATTTCGGTTTACAGATTAAAAACTAGGGCTTTAGAAAAGTTTTGAAACGACAAAAACTCTGTGTGTGTGTGTGTGTGTGTGTGTGTGTAGGGAGAGAGAGTCTAGAATAATCTACGATTGTGCGGTTTCAATTCTTTACATCTTGCTGCAGTCCTCGCAATTACTAGGGAGTACCCCATGGGCTACAGGATTTACTTCCGAGTAAATAAACAAAGGATCGTTCTGTAAATTAAGCCTTCAAAGTTTGGAGCCTCCGGATTTGGCAAGTTTCACGCCTCTCTCCGCCTGAGCGGAGAAGGGGGGGGGGGGAAGAGAGAGAGAGAGAGAGCGGCCAAGCAGGTGTGAGTGAAAGAGAATGAGTGACCCTTAACATTAAAGTCTTTCTCCGAAGATGACCCACTTCCATAAAAGAGGGAGGAGGAAAGTGGCGTTGTTGGTGTGTGTGTGTGTGTGTGTGTGTGTGTGTGAAAGCGAACTCAAGAAGTTTCAGAACTCCCAGAATGACCTCTTCTCTCCCCAGCCCCTACAAAAATAAATAAAACGTGTGTGTTTTAAGACAAAAACGAAAAATGTGAGTTATAACCCCAGATTATGCATATGTCGATCAAACAAATCTGATAAGTCTGCCTTAAAGTCAGTTGGCCATTAAAAATTTAAAAGTGACCCCCCCTTTTAATTTTTTCCTTGGAAGGTCTTTCAGATTTCACAAAATCTCTCTCTCTCTCTCTCTCGCCCTGTATGTGTGCGATTTTAAGAAAGAGAAGCTTTAAAACTACTGTGGTCCACCCAACACTTTTTTTTTTTTAAAGGATAGTCTACTTAAATCCATAGAAAAACAACATTTGTGATGGCAGGAAAAAAGCTCCAGTAACTTTAAGAGTTGACCTTGCAGATGACAACTGGATTGAAATGGACATACATTTCTAATCTGAAAGTAATAGGGAAAGGGGAACATGCCTTGATATGTTCTCCTCTGAAGGCATAAAATAGCACTTGGCGCGCGCTAACTCAGAATTCATTGGCTTACGAAGGACCGCCATGGATTCCAGTGGGCCTTACTTCCAAGTAAACGTGGTTAAGATCTCAACCAAACTAAATAACTGTTTTTTTCCACTTCGGAGTAATCGACAGAAATACCAACACGCCAGGAGAAAGGGGAGATGTTAGATCCGCCTGTATTTCATTCCCTATTGGAGTGCCGGAAGGATTCTGGGCGTAGCTGGCGTTCACCTGGATTCGTTCTTTGCCATACGCGGATATTGTGAAGAGCTGTTCGTATGAAAATACACACACACACACACACACACACACACATCCGCCGCCGCCGCCTATTCTTGGTGCGCTATGGCTCTACCTATTCTTCCCTCTCCATTCTTGTTGGGGAATCTCATTCCCACCAACCCCGCAGAGTTAACTGCTGCTGATGACCCAGCCGAGATAGCAAAACTTTCGGCAGTCTTGAGTTCAGTCTCCTGGAGATAAGTCAGAAAATCAGAGGGAAAGGAGGAGCGCAACAACAAACTCAAGTGAAACAGAAAAATTAGGCTCACGATAACACATATATGCATAAAATTATAAAAATCACGAGATATGGGGAGAATAAACAGAAATGCTATCGGGGTTTACTTTCGTGGTGTATAGAGACTAGATCTGGGAGAAAATGCTGGGAGGGTTTTTAGCCCCTCTCGAGTTTTGGTTTAAAAACGTGGAACATCAAAGTGATCCGAAAATATGTATTTCAACATTTTAAAAGGTGGGAGGTGGGGAAGAGAGAAGAGAACAAACATAACTAAAATAAACCAGACTGCCATGAGTGGCTTAACTTTTTTTTTGTTTTCCAACAAACGGGGTGGGGGCGGGAGAGGGGAAGAAAAACTGGTGTAACGGAGATGCTATCAGCGAGAACGGCGCTGGATCAGCTAAACTCAGTAAGTAAAGTTTACCCAGCGAGCGTTGTTTACGAAAGAGAAGCTGTGCTTTGGATGCCCTTAAGGGATGGAGATGGATTGCGTGAAAAGAGGGGGGCTAAAGGAATAGGGGGAGGGTGTTGAGGAAACCCTTTCCCCCAAATCACGCCTTTCCTCTATTTCCACTCCACGCCCGCAAGGTGGGCGCCTGACCTCCAGCCCGCTCCCCAAGCCAGAGAGTTTGAGAAGAGGATCGCTGGCAAAGACTTGCCGGAGGCGATGCGATGTCAAAAGCAAGCGCAATCTAGCATTGATTGCAAAGCAATGACACAGAAAGCGACGCCGGCGGAGGGTGGTGTGTGCGTGTGTGTGCGCGCAGTGGGTCAGTGGGAAAGGGGTGAAGAACCCTAATTATGTCTTTGGGGGAAAGCGCACCCTAGTTGCTGAGATGATGCAGAGGAAGAGGGAAGAGATGCATACGAGCAGGTCAGTGGTACATCCTAGCGGCGGATGCTGTTATGGGGAGGGTATCTTCACTGACACTCTCCCGGGTTACAGCTGGGAAGAGGAAGGAGAGAAGGCAACTTGTGGCTGAGTTTCGTACTTCCACACTTTGGGACTGGGGCGGGAAGGGGATTCGAAGTAGCTCACCGCCCAGTCTCCTTCGCCTCCCCCCCCCCCCCCCAAGAGCCACCAAAGCAGATCTGGGGGAAAACTGGGAGTACGGGGTGTAATTCCTCGAAAGGAACGGATGGGGAATTCCTCCCTCTTTAAAAGAGAGAGAGCCGCAGAGAGAAAAACTGAAACAGAGACTGTAATGTCTGGGAGAAAAAGCCACCGGTGGTGGGCAAGTGCCTGCTGAGAGACGCTCTCAGTGGCGGCCCAGAGCTGCTCATCAGGCGGCGGCGAGGGGGCAGCAGGAGGAGGAGCGGGTGGGGAAGGAGGAGGAGCCACCGCGGCCGCCGCGCGAGTCCCGCCGCTCCCAAACTTGAAAGTTTCTCTTGCCGAAATCAGCAACGCCCTGGCTGCGCGCAGTCCTCCTTTTCCAGCGCAAGGGGAGGCATCGATTGGCGAGCGCCCGTGTGCCAAGCCGGTCTCCCACCCAATCGAGACTGCGGGATCGGCGAGGAGGAGAAGGAAAGTGGAGGGGGCGGAGGCGGCGGCGAGGGAATACCCCCCTCCCAGCAGCACAACAATCAACCACCTTCGCCCACCACAGCCCCCTCCAAGCCTCGCAGGGGGGTCGTCGGTGGCTGTTTCTCTTTTCTTTTTTTGCTGGCGATCAAGGATTGTCTCTCTTCCCAAACAAAAGCGCGATCCTTGGCACGGAGGGCGCAGGAACTCAGGAGAAGGGAGACAAGAACAAGTGCGAGGAGTGGCACCCAAAAGAGAGAGAGAGAGAGAGAGGAGGGGGCGGAAAGTCACATTGCAGCCTGCATCAGGGAGAGAGAAGAGAGAGGAAGAAAACTTCCTACCACTGGACAACAGGAAGTGACCATCACCACCACCAGCAGCAGCGGGACCCGCGGGGAGGCTCTTGACGAGAGAGCGGCTGCAAGACAAAGAAGGAGGAAGAAGGCAAGAGGTGAAAGACAAAACTGCCCCCAAGGTCTTTGAGTTTGGCTGTTTGCTCTGCCCCCCCCCCCCTTCTCAGAGAAGTCATCTCAACTACAGGACTCGAACGAAAGACGACGGGAGAAATCCCCCGCCCCCCCCCAAAAAAAAAACGTGAAGGAAAAGGCAGCGAAGGAAACAAACATAGGCAAAAGTTGTTGTTTTTTCTTTTGTCTTTCAAAAACAAAACAAAATTCCAAGTAACTCCCGATAAGGACAATTTATAGGCGCCGCGGAGAAACTTAAGTGCGATGCAGACTAACTTCTGGGTAAAGAGGAACCTAGAAAAAAGACACAGGGTGAAGTAATTTAAAAACAAAAATAAAGCGAGGAACAGAAGGGAAAGCGGGAGAGATCCAGGAAGAAGAAAGCCGCCAAGACCGTGGCCTTCCCCCAGCCGTGAAGCTTTTGCACCTATGTCGCGTAAAGTGAATGCACACGCGGAGCGAGATCCCTCCGGTGCGTGTGTCTGCGTGTGTTTTGCTGCCGCCGCCTGAGTCGCTGCTGCTGCAGTCGGTGCCTCTCGCAGGAGGCGCTGCTGGTGCCGGGCAGACGCATCATTTGGCGGACTAAAGCGGCTAATTGCTGAGCGCCATCCTTCATTTACATATGCAGCCCGAGTCCGCTGGAGCCGGGCCAATCCGCGCTTGCCCCCAGCATCATTAATCGCCATGCATTATTCACAATCATAATTACTGAGCCCCATGCGCGAGCCGCGCAGCCGCCCCATCCTGCAGCGCACTCGGCACAGCCCCGCGCGTACCCCGCCCGGCTGATCCGCTGCCACCTCTGCTTGGCTGGCTTGTGAATTTATTTATTTATTTTTAATTTGTTGGTGGCGGAATAAGGAGAGGAGGCGGGGGGTGGTCCGACGCCACCAACTCGACTTTGTCTCACGACCGAATCTTTTCCCACCTACCTAATCACCACCCCTTCCCCCAGCGCTCCACCTCTCGCTGATGTCTCTGCAAAAAGCAGGCACAAGAAGACGCCTCAGTTAGCAGCATGTCTCGGCGAAAGCAAGCCAAGCCCCAGCATCTCAAATCGGACGAGGAGCTACAAGCGGAGGTGCTTTCGGAGCAAGGTAAGGCAGCCGGGAATGGAGGGCGGGCTCGACTTGGAGTGTGTGCGTGCGCGCGCGCTTCCCGCTCCTGGGATCCAGTTGGTTTCTTCTTTAATTACTGGAGGGAGTGGGGCGTAGGAAGGATCCGCTTGGACAGGAGCAAGAGAAACTCAGTTGGGAAGTAAAGTTGAGTTCCCCCGCCGACGCCACCCCCACCCCCCACCCAGACACCCTCCCTTCCCGAACAAGTGCTCTCTTCCCACGGAGCCCCTTCTGGCACTCTTGCGTGCATCTGAGCGCTTGAATTATGGCTGGACTTCGGAGCGACAGAGTTCGAGTGGGGTGGGAGTCAGATCCTCCCCACTCCTCCGGAGTTGAAGAGGGGTGTGTGTGTGTGCGCGCGCGCGCGCGTGTGTGTGTGTGTGAGGTACCAGAATGCCCTCCTTCCCCGCTGCTACCGCCACCAGCCGAGGCTCGGCTCGCCGCCCCTTCTCTCCATTCGGCTTTCTTTTCTAGAGTTTTACTTTCGGCTGAAGAAAGCTCACTTCTTCCTCCGCCCCCGCCGCTTTTCTCCTCTTTCTCCAAAGCAGAAAGTTAATGAGGAGTTGAGGGGGGTGGCAAAAGCGACGGCTGCAAACGAAACCTTTTCTCCGGAGCTTTTGACTACGGCGGTGTAGTCCCCGGAAGCGGCCCTCTCGGAGGTGGCGGCGGAGGCGGCTGTCGTACCTCTTGGCAACAAATAAAGCTCCACGAGGCGCTCCCAGGAAAAGACTCTCGTAGCCCGATCCTGTTTTTTTGCTCAGAACTTAGTAAGCCTCCCCGTCTCCAGTGGGATTTACTAGGGTTAGGGTTGCAACCTTAGGTAGTGGTAACTCCTGAGGTAAAAGGGGGGGCCTTGAGGGGGCTTTCTCAACGCCCCACTGGGCCGAGGCTCCTCCCTCAAAACGCCCAGCAAAGACTGCACAGGCCAAGTGGTTTTGAAGAAGGTTTTTATCTGCTCCTACGACTTCCTGGCTTTTCCTGAAAGGAAATAGGCCCCGGTGTGGGCTGAGGGTCCGAAGAGAAGGGTGTGTCCTGTAAATAAGGAGAGGTGGTCAGGGGGAAAAGATGCCTCTCCTGAATGTTAGGGAGGGAACTTGTGTGAGGCACAGGAATAATTGTCAAGGCCTGGGGTGGATAAATTGTCTGCCCTGAGGCAGAGTTTAGGTTGTCTCACACGCCTACTTTAGCCTGCCATCTCTTATTGCCATGAAGCTGTTGGCTGTTTTGTTTGTAGGATTTGAGGTGCATTATGCATGGCCATTACTCTTTCCACATTTCTTGCAAGGCTGAAAAGAATTTTTTCGGGCCCATCCATGCCAAGGTACCACTCAGGTTTGCCAGAGTGCTAATAAAACAAGTTAGCTCTGCGTTCAAGATTATTTGGTTGCAACTGGTCAAACTGTCTGTGAACTCTTTTACAAATGTGTTAGGGCACTTTTAAACTCGATTAACTGTACGAGGCAGTAATATTTGCCTTGGCAGATTTTTAGACTTTTAAGTTCCACTTTCTCTGTGGTGAAAACAGGCTCTTCCACTAGAAAGTTCTCCATTCGTTCTCTCACACAGTTATCTCTTCCATTTCTAGTATAATCCAGTAATCATTGTTGGAATGATTTTTTCCCCTCTTTATCCAGCCTTCTTCCTTTTATTTCACACAAGAAAAACCAGTGCTTCAGAAAAGGAATTCTGTCTGGGAAAAGAACAACAACTTGGCAACAAAGGATTTTTGACTATTTTAAATAAACTTTACAACCTTGAAGCTTAGAGCAGTATGAATTGACATCATAAGGTTAAAGCATCTGTTACATTGGCAAATATTCAGGACTACCACTCCTACCACCTCCTTTTCATAAAAGGACTCCCAAAACAGAAGGAAAGAAGGAAAGGGGCTGGCTTCAACTAGTAATGTGAAAAGCTTCTTGAATAATGGCAATAATGGATAGGCACTAGAACGAGTTCCCTGGGTTACAGCTGAAGTATAAAATAATGCATTTCTTACTTTAATATTAACACTTCTCTTGGTTTAAAAATACTTTAATATAACCAGATCAGCTTTTCTTAAAAACAAAACAAAACACAGCATTGTGGGGTTTTTTAATCCACAGTGGATTGCTGGAGTCCTTGGTCTAAGAATTTATACAACACTGAATATTTTAAAAAGTTAACAAGGAAAACTCCCTGCCCCATTATGGCAGTTCTGGTGAGTTAATAAATTGAAGAAAATTGTTCAACTAGGAGGGTTTTTTGTTTTGTTTAGCGACTCTTATCTATGTAGCCATGTCACCCGAGATTAGAACAGGAGATATGCTAAAAAGAAACGCTTGCATATGGTGTGTAGATTAAGAACAAAGAATCTTTTTGTCATGGAAATGGTTTTCTCTCTTTTTTTCTTTTTTGGGGTTTTGTTTTGTTTACTTCATCACATAGAATTTCTCACACTTGGTTTGTTTTGTATTGCCCTCAATGACTACATGATCAAATGAATGGATTTATTTCTGCCGAATGAGAAAGACAGTCTTTCCATCAAAAGGACTACATTGCATCCCAGTGAGGAATTTTAAAGCATTATTATTGTGGTCCCTGAATAGCTCAAAATCGGCTTTCACAGCAGTCTTAAAATGCAACAATGTAAATACTTCTCTGCTTTAGAATGTTGTGATCAAAATGTGCTATGTCCCTGTTTAATAAAACATTTTAGTACTTAGAGTAAAGCATTTCTGTAGGTTAGTAACAAGCTGAAGTAGTCATGCTTCCATGTTGCACTTTCATTTTCAGAAGTATGAATAGAGTGATGTACATAGATTGCAGTGTATGTGGCCACATGAGTTTGGTGTTCACCATTTACACCTTATTAAGTGTAAATATTTTACCTGTAAAGGACTTAAATTAGTTCAGTAGATCAAGGAACAACAAGCTGTTGAGACATATCTTATAAAGTCAGCCTTCTTCATTTCAGTTTACAGTTCTAGTCAAGGCATTGCCACAGTTCTGAATCGTGTTTTGCAACAGGCCAAAAACTGGCCCTAACCAAACAGAGCAGGCAAAAAGTACGTTCGTAGTGTTTTTAAAAGATAAACTATTACGCTTCATATAGTTTAGTCTTGGTTCTCTTTCAGCAATTTTAACTTCATAGTCTTTGATATAATAGAATGGCGCTTTTTTATATATGCATGGGAATCACATTTAATGTTGCATTCATTAAGAAAAGCTGTTAAGAGAGAATGCTCCTTTTTTTCCTAACAGATATTATGTTACACAGTAGCGAAAAGAAACCTGACAGTTTGACAGAGTGGAAGATAAACATTAGGCCATATTTAAAGTTATACGAAGGCCAGTCAATTTAGGTGGCAGTGTTACAATAGAAGTTTTAGAAATACAATAAATAATCGTTGAAGTCAGATTGAAATATAGTGTAATGCAACTTTTATTTCATGAAATAGAACATTCTCAGATATATGAAAACCATTCAGAATAGCACAAGTTAGTATTCTGAAATGTTTGTTGTGGAAAAGATAGATCACTCTTTTGGTAATTTGGAAAATGAATGCTTACATGCAGTGATTAATTAAAATCTGCATAGCGGTTTTTGCTGACAAGTAGTGAACAAAAGGTATTTATGTATAAAACGTTTAAAAGGGTGCCATATTGAAAGAAATGGTCATTATAAAGAGTGACACAATAACTGAAAGAGTTGTTATAAAACCCAATATGGCGAATTTGCTCTCTGTACTGAATGAATTTAATCTCAAATATCAGGAGACTTTACATCCCCATTTAAATTATTCTCTAAATCATGAGATTACTAGCACTACAGAACAATCTTGTTTTGTTACATCAAATGGAAACATTGTACACACTTTTGACCCAAATGCATTTGCAATTTTCTTGGGGGCGGAACCTCTTAACATTTTCAAGTGGATAATAATTGAGCAAAAAGGGGCTTAAAAATGATTGTTCGAGAAAATGTCAAGAATGTATTTTATACACTTTAACATTAATTACTGTTTGGTTTGAGTTTAAAGAGCACCAACTCATGCAGTAATGTCATGTGACTTGCAACCCATTGTAGAGATATATTTATATTGTGCTAAAGATTTTTATCTTATACTGAAATTGGGTTTTTTTTTTCAATTACACTCATAGTTCTTATATATTTGAAATATATATATGTTTTGGACATCTAGTGGCTCACGTCAAGTTTGGAGGTGTTTTTTCTTCTTCCAGTTCGTAACCAGTTATTTAGTAGATTTGTTCACTGTAGATATGTCTAATGTTTTAAAACTTACGTACGTGGAACTTATACAGATAAAGAAACATGGATGTTACTTTCCATTATTCTTTAAGATGTAACACTTTTGAGAGCATGAGAGGTGACGGCAAGCACTCAATTAAACATTACTAAACTAGTATGGCTTTTGGCAAACATTCTTCTTAAAATAATAATTAAATCATTGCTTATCAGTTTAAAAATAATCCCTTAAATGATTTGCTGATTAACTGTTAGCATGTAGAAAGAGAAGTAACATGTTCTAAGATACCTTTAAACTTATTATGCAGAGTTGCTTTATAATCGTTAGAATTAGATTTTTATATGCTGTTCAAAGATTCCCCAAAAGTATGGTTTAATAGTGGGAATTAATTAAAAAGTTGATTGTTTCAGTATGCAAATGATAAAGCAGGCCAAAAGAGGTGTAGATCCTTTTGTGCTATTAATCCCAGAGATGCATCCTAAAGGAGACAGTGAAATATATGCTTTCTATGAATAAGGGCATTTAATTTTCTTTGAAAAATCATTACAATTAACTCTATTTATACAGTGAATATCAACTGGATGTTCATATTCTTAAACATGAATGTTGATCACTTTACTTGCCAAACTGTTTTTTTAATTGTAAATACTCTTAAAGCTGCCATTCATAGTTCCTAAATATTAATATTTTGAAACTAGAAACTATCCAAATAAAATTATGTGCTACTTCTGTTTTAGCACTGAGAAAACAAGAGGCTTTTATTTCATTACATGATTTGTTGACTGAGTGCCAAACCAACAGTAGCATATCTAGAGAACGTTGATTAGTAAGAACAAGATCTGTTTTAGTTTTGCTGATAATAAAGTAGATTTGCTGTGATATTGGATGAAATACCTTCTTAACATATTTGAACAAAATAAAACAGAACATGAAAAACAGAAAATACTGAAACAATGACTTTTGTATGCAGTATGATAGTAAGCTTTACAGACAGTGGCAGGAAATACTTAGGTTTAGTAAAAATACCTTGTTTCAACAATAAATGCTAGATACAAATTCTCAAAATATTGCAGATTCTACATTGCAGTTCCATTTTATATGAATAAAATCACGTCTTTCACTTCCAACATTTATATTATAGAGGAAGTTTATGTTTAGAGGGGGTTTGGGGTTAGAGGTGTTTTCTAGGAAAATAAAATTAAGTGTTGATTAAAGGCAAGGAAACCATGCATGTTATCTCCTAAACTTGTTTGAGAATAGTCCTCTTGAGATCTGTTGTTACTGTATAACGGAGCAACTGCAGGACTGTAGTGAAGAACAATGACAAACTATGGCATATGAGTATTGTAGAAAATATAAAATATTATTTCTGTAAAATACTTTATTAGCACCCCCCCCGAGTAAGAGTGATTCATTTGTTTAATGTCTGTATGTCACAATACTACCTATGCAGAACTCAAAAGCAGTTCTTACAAAGTTTTGACTTTCAAATTAAGAATATCTGCGTAAGCTGAAAAGCCACTCTGGCAAAGGCGATAAATGTCTAGATATTTTACAAAGTAATGCCATCCTTCCTTATGCAGTGAAGATGCATGCACGTGTTCAAGAACACCCCTTTTCTGTTTCCTATGCTTTACTGTTGAGTGTACTACAGAGAGTTTTTTGTTTGTTGTCAGTGAAAAGGTGCGATTGCATGGAGTGCCAACAAGCTTCCGATGGACTCTCCCTGAGGGTGGGTAGTTAGAAGTGCTTTGACAAGGTTTGCTGATTTAACCTTTGCCTGCTTTGCCCTGCCAGGGGTGGCCACTAGATGTCAAGCTCATAATACAATTAGTACATCTGTGCAGTTGACCTTGGCAGCACGGCTTACCACTTGTTCTGTTAAGTGTTAACACCGAATCTGAGTGTTAACTAGACATTCTTGTGAGTTTTGGTACATTCTGTACAGCTTATCAAATGCCTATCTAGTTTAGCACAAGTGTTTACAGTCCTAAAGAAGAGGGGTTCTTTTATGCAGCCTTTAATTGCTTAATTAACCTTGCCATTGCAGATGCAGTTTTCTTTTAGTTAATCAAAATGGCTTCATTGGTCATTATTCTAAGTCAGTCCACTGAACAATGGGTTCTATAAACCTAATTATATGTATCAATATTTCATAAGCATAATGGTAACTGATTCATTTGGTTTATTAGTGATATTAGTTTATCTATGCAGAATTATTATCTGTGGACAGGTAGATCAGCAAGCCATTGCTACACTTCAAGGCTAGAGTTCAGACCTGATCTTGCAACATGTACATATGCAAATAGCTCCATTGCTATCAGTGAGGCAGCACTGATAAGTCTCTATAGAAGATTCTATGTATCAAACCTGTTCTGCTATTCTCAAACCTGTAAATATAAGCTTTTAACATGGCCAGGCAGCTTATATACCTGAAACTGGGAAGTCACATTAAAATGTTGTAATCTCTTACATTGTTTAGACAGTTATGCTGTAATTCATGTTTCAGCACTTAATATATGGAAGTGATCAGAGCTTAACATTGTATTACTTCCTAATAAAAGCTTGTATCATTCATTTCAGTGCGAATACTGGGAAATGCCAGCCAGCTCACAATGAATTACATGCATTGGTATAACTGAACACATGACATTTTAAACTTTTCCACAGTATTGCGCATCATTGCTTATCACACGTTACTAAAACACACAGAGTTACATTTAAATATATGATGCCAAGATACATTTTTATAGGTAGTAACCACAAAATGAGAAATGCTTGATATGATGGCTGTTTATACAAAGACCCTAGTGGTTGGTTAGATGCTGCATATGTTTTAAACAGAAGGCAGTTAGTGACTATGCCACAGGTGGCTATTAACTTAAATTGTGAAATTTAGGCCACTAAATAGATCAAAATAAGTATACCAGGTCAATTCAAGTTTTGCATAGCAAGAGTGCCCTCCACTGTTCACATTCATATTAGCTTATGTGGCCTGTGGAAAAAGGATAGAAATTTTTCTGTTGAGTCTGGAATTTCTTCTACGTTGTTAAACACAGTAGGGGTCTCTATTTGTCTCCTCCTGTTTCACAGCTTGGGCTCAGTATGTGATAATTCATCTTTCTTTATGGGATTCAAAGCTATCATAAAAAGAGTTAAAAAGAATTAATTTGAGAGAAAATAATGTATGATTTAAAAAAAATGAGATTTGTACATTGAGAAATCGTAAAGCTAAAGTAAAAAAGTAATATTAATTATAATACAAGTACATGATAGAGTTGCTCTGTTAAGAAAAATGCATATTAGGGGATAAATGAGAACTTATACTACCATAATATAGTTTTTAATATATAAAACTATGTCTGAAAGTAAAGTGGGAAAATATTTTGTCATCCTGACAAACTGAATATGTAAAACCTGTCAATCTTTCTTCGAATAGCCATCAGTAATCAGGAAGCTTAATTAGATGAAAAACTGGCTAATGCCTTTATTTTAAGACATATTATGCTTGCATGAGAGAGCCTTCTACAGCTTTGGTGTTAAACCTACCATTGTACAGATAAGCATACTTTTGTGCACTTTTTATTTATTGCACATATTCTTCTAATTGGCTAGTAGGGCTTTTCCCTTGTGGGAAAATGAATATATTTCTAAATCATTGTAAGATCTTCCATCACATATATGCTGAATGAATGCACTTGGTTTCCAGACATTTAGTACTTTACATATTGGAGAAACAAAATGTAACGTTTTTGTACTTTCTTGGTTTTAAACCAATAGCAAGTGAACAAGTAATGTAAGACATATTAATGATAGCAATCAAGTATTTTCCCCATGTGACTAAAGGTTGTTTGTTATCCTGTTGTTAAACTATGCGCTACCTTGAATTGGGCTTGATAGTTTAAAAGAATATAGGAAACAAAATTAACAAAACAGGATTTCATTAGAGAATACCACTTTAAAATGTATTAGTCTATATAAGTAATAATTGTAAAGGGTCTCATTTAGAAAATTAGAAATAATATAAAAATACACAGAGACAAAGCTTACTCAGAGTAGGATAGTTTTGCTGTGCCGTTTGTATTATAAAATATTGGAACCTAAATGGAGCACTTCAATGCGCGCATGCGCACACACAAATACTTGGGGGCAGGGAAAAGGCAAAGTAGGCTCTAGATGGTGAGAGAGTTTTGTCCTACATGTACAGATGCTGCTTTGTCATCAGGGGCAGGGGGAAAGGGGCATGTCACTTTTTTTAAGGAGTCCTTAAACACGGTCCCTTCTGGTATCATGTCTGAAGATACTATAGGGTTTAAAAAAAAATGTTCTTGTTTTGATCTTATTAAAGCCTATCTGTTAATAGTTAACTAGAATATAGAATCAGTTTTTTACTGTTAGGCCTTCCTGACTTGAGTAGAAAACCTGTATTGCTTGCCATGGAACGGGATAAATGTATATTGCTATAATAAAATAAACATTGGAACTGGATGAATCAAAATCCTTTGCGTGCCAAAAAAAAAAAACTTGTCATAATGGTGAGTTGAACACATTTTCTGATGACGATGATTTATTACATTTACTAAAGACACTCCCTATTCTGTCTGTCTCTTTGCAGAGATTAATCTAATTTCATATAGGAGTGTATTGCTTGCTACCTAAACATTTGACAAGTATCTTTAAAGGTAATTCAGTAGCTACTTACAATGGTATTGCTCCGTTGAGGTATCTGGAATTACTGGAGTGTCAGCTGTCCCTGCCATTCCCTGCCTAGAACCTAGTGCTCAATCCAGGCATCGTAAATTCACATTGGCTTCAATCCAATGTGACTAATCTATTGCTGTGGATCAGGCTGTGTATGACACGAGCACAGAGAAATTATCCCCACACCCACTCATTGAATCTCCCACATAGATACAAACCAAGACAGTGCACCACACAAGTAGTCCTGAGTGATCCAGTGATTTATGGAAGAAAACAAATTTGAGATTTGGCTTATAGGAGATATGGTCATTACCAGATTCTTTTTCAACTTTAAGCAGATCTTAAGCCCCATGATCTTGAAGCAGGCTCCGCTGATATCAGAGGAGCATGATTCCAAGTAATGGGATTACAATCAAGAGTGTTGGTAACTTCCTCAAAATCAGCTGATGATCCAAATTTTAAAATACCCTTTTTTGAGCATGTTTTGGTTTAAAGAATTTACACTGACTGTCATGTATATTAAAGAAAGATATCAAGCTGTAAAATAACAGAAATATATCCTTGTTAGGAGAAATATAGAAGTTCTTTGCTTTAAAATGACAGGGTTGGAATCAGGAATGTGATCAAACCTTAAACATATCCTGGAGAGGCATATTTAAGCAGCAAGAAAAAAATGTTTAAGGCAACAAAACGTTGTTATACACTATTTCAATCAAAGGCGATGGGGAATTCTCTTTAAAAATCAATTGCAAAACCTGGTTGTATGGGGATTTTTATTTGAATAATCAAAAAGCAGGAGAGAAAATTAATTTTAAGTTGCATCACTGCATTTTTCATTGTATTTTTTTAGTTTTTGTAAAGAATTTAAAAAGGCTTAATATGTTGTTTCTTTTATACAAAACAACTGCATATTATGATTTTGGTATAAAATAGTATTTGTATACACATCCCAATGTGTGTATAAATGGGAATGAAATTCATTAGTAAATCCAGAGTTAGTTGCATATTATAATTCATCTAAACCTTTAATGAAAGTGCATTCCATGTATCTTTTGTAGAGCTTATTAGGATCCTCAGGATCATAGCCTAAAGTGTCTGTGTTTCAAAAGTGATACACAATTTCTGCTAATGGGTTATTATGAATCCTAAATATTTTCAGTATTAAGAGATTACTTATTATGAGATGAAACTTTTAAGAAATCTCTCCTCAGGCTAAAAGATGGTGATCTTTATTGGTAAAACAAATGGTTTTGAAAAGCCATTCTGTTTTTTCATTTTAAATAGACCATTTTTGGTCATATTTTTTAAGAAGCATAATTCATTTTCATATCAATAGATCATAATTTAAAAGGTAGATAGAGTTTCATCAGTTATAACCCCCCCACACACTCACACACACACGCACGCACGCACACACACATCATGAAGTTTAGTTTGAGGTTTTCCATTCATTTCATATACCTAGTGATAGGCATGGGTCCAAGGTTCTCTGGAGAAATAATTGTAAAATAAGAATTTTACTTTGCGAAACTTAAAATAATTATTTTTAAAACTTCAAAGTACATATTATTTTATCACATTGGTATCCTATTATTCCTCCACAAAGTTTAGGCAAGTATACATAGGGTTTTCCCATTTTATCTTCCCAACAAGTTAGACTGAGAGAGAGTGACTTGTCTGAAGCCACCTCCCATTGAGCTTCATAGCTGAACAGGATTTATGTCTAGGTTTCCCTCGTCCAGGCCTGGCACTCTGTATCACTTTGGCTCTTGAAAACAGTAGACTCGTGAAATAATTACACCATTTCCCTTTAAGCACTGTATGAGTACTTCATTCCTAAACACACTTACTGGGAATTTACTTCTGAGCAAGGACAGGAAGGCCTGGTGTGCTATGGTCCATGGGGTCATGAAGAGTCGGACACGACTTAACGACTGAACAACAACAACAAACACGTATAGAATTGCGCTCTCGGTATGATTCAGTTCAGACATCATGCCAGACCAGAGTTTGTGCTTATTGTTTATAACCCAAGCTATGGGTTGAAATTCCACATGTACAAGTAAACTGTAGTTTAGAACTGCATATCTGCTTTAATTTTCCATGTGCTCAGAACTCCAGCCTTAGGAGTAGTGGTCTCCAGTGATGGAGCAATGGCTATAACTATGGTTTTTCAGTTCAGACTTCACACTAAACCATAGCTAGCTGAAACTAAAGCCCTATTTCAGGCCATAGGAAGTTTCCAATTCTTGTTTGCTGCCTGATCTCAGACCATGGCTTGTCAGTTCAGATATTGGACTAAACCATAATTAAGTTTTTGTTAACCATGTATCAGGGTTGATACATGGTTAGATGGCAGGGCCTGAATCTTCTTCTGCTCCACAGCCTAATACTTATGGGATGTAGAATAGTCTTTGCCATATATGAATATGATATGTAACGTATATATATTTGATTAAGACTGGTCTGAGGGAGAATAGGCATTTTGCTTTATAAAAGGATTCAAGGCCAAAACTAAAGTACACCTCTGGAATAAGCAACTTCAAGAACAACTGCAGATTTAAATTGTTATTAGGAACAATCAGTGTGCCAAAATGTCCAGTAAAGTGCATATCAGTTATTGTCCTTGCCCCCTCTACTCTCATTACTGCAGAAAAATGGGAGCATGTACATAAAACATGTTGGCTCACACTAATAATTGTACAAAAATTAAATCTGAAGAGTAAATAAAGATGTGTTTGAATGGTAAAGTACTTCATGGCATGTGGATCAGCCTCTGAACATTATGTCCATTCCCTTTCCTTGTGCTTTGGAATTAATCCAGTTTTAAAGAGATGGCAAGCTTTTATTATCATATAAAGAATGGTTTTGTATGGCTTAAATCTAAAAGTTCAGTGGATAGCATAAGGTTTGCAAACCCCTTTGTGATGTTAGTTTCTATTATACACTGCTATCTTTTTTATATTGATACCATTAATATCAAAGTGGGGAATCTCATTTCATATGTACTCATTTGCTTAACTACAGCCATAAATACGTATTATATTTTAGGCATAGGTAATGCTTGGATTTCAGGGCTGAGTACAAAATAAGTTGTTCTATGCTTTATTTAGATTACTATTTTACAACATACAGCCAGTAAACATATTCATAAATATAAATGCTTCACTTTCTATGCTACCTTGAGGGCTCATTTGTATAGATCCTCATTTAAAATAATGTCTGCCTATTCATTTCACAGTAAATCACAATATTTTAACAAACGTCTTTAAAGGCTAGTTGCAGCCCCACTTTGATTTCTAACAGAAAAGTATTAGCATCTGTTCTGCAGTGAAGCTAAAAGTCAAATGCTATATTTTAATAATATAGCACAACTATACCACACATTTGAAAGCCTATCACTGAAATCAGGTGGTCTTATCTGGAAGTAAATAGATGGAAGACTGAAGAGTATTTTTAAGGGCTGCCAGGTTTGTCAGTTTAACTGTAGAAAGATTTAAGATCTTTAGGTGACTAATAACTTGAGGGGGGTGGACAACCATTTTAATTGGTAGGATTGAGATTTAAGGGCACACTCTTATTTTATGAGACTACATTAGCTCTGGTATGTTACTGTAATAAGAAATGAAAAATGGCCTTTCCCTCTAATAATGAGTGTTGTTTTTGTTTATTAAACTGAAAATTATTTTATACTTTGCTAAGTACTGAAGCTTTGACAATAGGTAACATGTATTTGATTGTAATCAATAATTTGGTCAACTGGTTAATGGCGGATTTTGTCCCTAAATGTTATTGCACTCTTAAAATAAATAAGCAATTTGGGCACTTTTTGAAATGCTGTGTATGTAAACACATTTGTGTCCATAGGAGAATAAAGGTTTGTAAGTATTGAATGGTGACATGTTATGGGGATGGTCTGTGAAATCTTCCTCCAACTGCAGAAATAAAAGTACAACTTCTAATGCCAGTAGAATTATGATCAGGTCCATTACATGATTCCTCTTGCTCCCTTCCATATAAATCAGCTGTTCCTTTGCTTTCAGCTATACCCAACCTCATTACAAATGTATATTACATTATTTGCCTTTCTACACACTTTATCCCACTTGTATTCTAATATAAAGATTCAGTTGATGT
>NC_139461.1:100000000-100157500 GCF_057233095.1 Heloderma suspectum
TACTCCTCAGAATGCTCCTGTGCAAGCCTCTAACCCGCTCCAAGGCTTTGCAGCAAACTCTGCTCTTCAGTTAGCAGCGGCGGTCGTTCCTTCTGCCATAGTGGCACAGGCCACTAGCAATCCACCAACTGCCTTTGAGAGCTCTCAGCACATTTCGAGGCCCACGTCAGGTGCAAGTACCCCAAACATGTCAAGCAATGGTTCTTCTGCCCCAAATGAATCGAGCACACCATCTTCTTCTAATGCAATTACAGCTTCATTAACACCGGTTTCTGTGTCAAATAGTACTAGTAGCTCTTCACAGCCCCCAAATCCTTCTACTCCACCTTCAATAGGACCTGGAAATCTCCTCACCTCATCTTCCAGCCTGCCAAACCCACTTCTACCTCAGACATCATCCAGTAGTGTAATTTTCCCCAATCCACTGGTTAGCATTGCTGCAACTGCTAATGCGTTGGATCCTCTGTCTGCTCTTATGAAGCATCGCAAAGGAAAACCACCAAATGTATCTGTGTTTGAACCCAAGACAAGTTCTGAGGATCCTTTTTTTAAACATAAGTGTAGATTTTGTGCCAAGGTCTTTGGGAGTGACAGTGCTCTACAGATACACTTGCGTTCACATACAGGAGAAAGACCCTTTAAGTGTAACATATGCGGCAATCGGTTTTCTACGAAAGGCAATCTGAAAGTTCATTTTCAGAGGCATAAGGAGAAGTATCCACACATTCAAATGAACCCATATCCAGTTCCAGAATATCTTGATAATGTTCCCACTTGTTCTGGGATTCCGTATGGGATGTCATTGCCACCGGAAAAACCAGTTACTACATGGTTGGATAGCAAGCCTGTGTTACCAACAGTTCCAACTTCAATTGGGTTGCAGCTTCCCCCAACAATACCAGGAGTGAACAATTACGGAGATTCCCCAAGTATTACTCCCATGAGCAGGTCTCCCCAGAGGCCATCCCCTGCATCAAGTGAATGCACTTCCTTATCCCCAAGCCTAAACAATTCTGAGTCAGGCATTCCTTTGTCTGCAGAATCCCCACAACCAATTCATAGTGGTTCAACTATGACTAAAACTGAACCTGTCAATATTCCTGTGACAAATGCAAGGCTAGGAGATATTTCTATAAGTGGGCAGGTTTCTGCAGTACCCACATCTTCAGTTCCTAATCCTGTAACAGACAGCAGCATTTCTACAAGCATCCCAAACCCTGTGCTTCCAGCATTGTCTGACCAGTTCAAGGCTAAGTTCCCATTTGGTGGTCTACTAGACTCTATGCAAACATCAGAAACCTCAAAACTGCAACAGCTTGTTGAGAACATTGATAAAAAAATGACAGATCCAAATCAATGTGTCATTTGTCACCGTGTGCTCAGTTGTCAGAGTGCTCTCAAGATGCATTACAGAACCCATACAGGAGAAAGACCATTTAAATGCAAAATTTGTGGACGTGCATTTACTACAAAAGGCAATCTAAAAACACATTTTGGAGTTCATCGAGCGAAGCCACCACTTAGAGTACAGCATTCGTGTCCCATTTGTCAGAAGAAATTTACAAATGCTGTTGTTCTTCAGCAGCATATTCGTATGCATATGGGTGGGCAAATTCCAAACACACCATTACCAGAGGGCTTCCAAGATGCCATGGACTCAGAGCTTTCCTTTGATGAAAAGAATGCAGAAACACTGAGCAACTATGATGATGACATTGATGAAAATTCCATGGAGGAGGACCCAGAGTTAAAAGACACTGCAAGTGACTCCTCTAAACCACTGATACCTTATTCTGGGTCATGTCCACCTTCCCCCCCATCTGTAATTTCTAGCATTGCTGCTCTAGAAAATCAAATGAAAATGATTGATTCCGTCATGAACTGTCAACAGCTGACCAATCTGAAATCTATGGAAAATGGGTCAGGAGAAAGTGACCATTTGAGCAATGATTCCTCATCAGCCGTTGGAGATCTGGAGAGCCAGAGTGCAGGGAGCCCTGCAATGTCTGAATCTTCTTCATCCATGCAAGCTTTGTCTCCTGAAAACAGCAACTGTGAAAGTTTTAGATCAAAATCCCCAGGTTTTAGTAACCAGGAAGAACCACAAGAAATACAATTAAAGACAGAAAAACCTGACAGTCCACAGCCACCTACTGTTGAAAACGGAGGTGCACTGGATCTGACAGCCACCAACCCGGGAAGGCCAGTCATCAAAGAAGAAGTTCCTTTTAGCCTGCTGTTCCTGAACAGAGAACGTGGTAAGTTTAAAAGTACTGTTTGTAATATCTGTGGCAAGCCTTTTGCTTGTAAGAGTGCATTGGAAATTCACTACCGCAGCCATACTAAAGAGCGTCCATTTGTATGTACAGTCTGCAATCGTGGGTGTTCCACTATGGGTAATTTAAAACAGCACTTACTGACACACAAATTAAAAGAGCTGCCTTCTCAGTTATTTGAACCCAACTTTACTCTAGGTCCCAGCCAAAGTACTCCTAGCCTGGTCACCAGCACTGCGCCTACTATGATCAAAATGGAAGTGAATGGTCACAGCAAGCCGATCTCATTGGGTGAAGTTCCATCGCTTCCAGCTGGAATCCAGGTTCCTGCTGCACCACAGACAGTGATGAGCCCAGGCATCACTCCTATGCTGGCACCCCCACCACGTCGAACTCCCAAACAACACAACTGTCAGTCATGCGGGAAGACCTTCTCCTCAGCAAGTGCACTACAGATACACGAACGCACCCATACTGGTGAAAAGCCATTTGGTTGCACAATCTGTGGTAGAGCTTTTACCACAAAAGGGAATCTTAAGGTAAGAAGGGAGTCTTCAGTATTCGAACGAAATTGTAAGAATATAAAAGTTGTAAAAATGAAAGGTTCAGAAGTTAAACCTATTCACTGAGTTCTCTTTTGTTTTTTCTTTATCCAAACCAGGAGAGGGGAACTGAAATAAAATTATGGTTATATTGTGATGTTCTTCGATTACTTGCTGGCCATGTTTGGGTGTCAACACTAAACCAGAGTTTAGCATGATGAGAACAAACCATAGTGAGACTAGGGGCATGAGGAGATGAGAAGCTTCTGCTTCCACTTTAGATTAGCTGCAATTTGGTATTACATTTAAAACCTAAACTGTGATTGTTCTTAACTAGGGATGGTGGGAACCGCCCAGAGAGCTTCAGCTATTGGGCAATATAGAAATGAAATGAAATAAATAAAACAAGGACCTTCATAAATCACATTCTGATATTGGCTTATTTCCATTAACCATAGTTAAGAAGAAGAAGAAGAAATAACAACAATAATAATAATTAATAATAATAATATTTCTATGCTGCCCCATAGCCGAAGCTCTCTGGGTGGTTTACAAAACTTAAAACACTAAAATACAATATACAAAGTTTAAAAACCATTTACTTAAAAATATATGTACAGTATATACAAACAACATGTAACTAAAAACAACTTTGAACTAAAAACAGTTTTTTAAAAATCCAACAATAAAACAAAGCTTAAAAAAACACTGCTTAAAACAGTATGCAAAAGTCAGCAAAAGGAACAAGAGTTCTAAAAGGGGAAGGCCTGCCGGAATAATAGTGTCTTTAATGCCTGCTTAAAAACCTTCAACAAGGTCAACAGGCACATTTCAACTGGTAGGTCATTCCAAAATTGAGGGGCGGCAAATAAAAAGGTCCTCTTGCGTGTGGCTGTCAATCTCACATTAGGCAGCTGCAGCAGATAGCCCTCAGAGGACCTTAAGCGGTGGACTGGGATGTAGGGGAGAAAGCGCTCCCTAAAGTACTTTGGACCTAGACCATGTAATGCTTTAAAGGTAAAAATCAGCACTCTATACTTTGCTCAGAAACAAATTGGCAGCCAGTGTAAAGATTTTAAAACCAGTGTAATATGGTCTCCATGGGATGTCCCAGACAGAAAACTGGGAGATTAACCACACTTTCTTAGGTCTGGATGATCTGGAAAACTGTGGTTAATATGAAATGGAAGTGAAAGCTTTCAAACTTCTTGCAGCTGTGCTGGAAGAGAGAGTAGGGAGGAAGGGAGCTGTTGAGGCTGAGGCTCACTGTGGCTTGTTCTTATCATTGTAAGATAGTGTTTACCTGTGAGACATCCAAACGTGACCATTCTGAACCAATTAAAGGAATAAATGCTTCGTGAGCACACACTTTAACATACATTTAAGTATCAGTTCCCCTTTTAAACAGTGTTTCAGGAATGCATTTTTTCTTATTAATGGCATCTGTATTCTTGCATTACGGTGGAATGATTGTATAAATAACTTTGGTATTCAAAGTATGCATATACATTTTTTAAAAGCCTCCCAAAACAGTTTCAACTCAAATGAAGTTAACTTAGCATGTATAAATCAATATTATGTAGATTCCAGATTTGTGTGTTTTAACAATCTGGTCACATAAGATTATATTTGAACCTCTCCGCTGCCTGCTGCTCCTGCCAGTTTAACAGATTAAGGATCAGCCCTCCAGTCCTTCCCGAGTCCTCAGTGGGAAGGTCTTGTTGTACTTTGTAATTTCTAACTTACTTATAATGTTCAAAGATGGTGCAGGTATTTGATTTGTTTCAAAAAACAGAACTGTGGCACCATCTGTTATCTCTAATAATCCAGGTAAACAAAATACGATTACAGGCAGTAAAGGAGGAGCCCCATAATTGACATTAGGCCCAATCCAATTAAAGTTAGTTGTCATGAAGCTCCATAGAAAACACTGGGACATAAATTAGTTGTGACTAACTTGTTCTGTTCTGTTGGTTTCTATGGGATTTAATCCCAACTAACATTAAATAGATTGGGGCCATTAAAAAAAAACCTTGTTTTGGATCCAAAGATCTGGTCATGCAAAAAAAAAAAAAGGTACTTCTGCTTATTTGGGAGGGCAACAATTATCCCCTATCAACAGCCTCCAGTGCCCCCAAAAAGCCACTCCAGGAAGTACCTGACCCTCTGGGTTTTCAGGGGGCATGCAGGGTTGCATAATGGAGTGAATCAGCAATGCCTTTCTGATCATGTAGCAAGGTCTTTGCATTGAGGCCATCATGCCTATGGACAAAATAAAAGAATTAAATAGTTGTTGGAGAGCCACACAAAATGGGGAACTGTTAGTTTTATCTTTTTATTTTAAAATGATATGCCATGAATGTTTATGGTTGGATGGCTAAACCTGCCATTTTCTGCCCAGTTGCGTTACAGTAAACCCATGGAACATAGGGACTTACTTCCAAGTAAACATGCATAGGATTTGGCTGCACAAATCCAAGCAAATTTTTTTTTAAAGTTGACAGGCTGAGGCAATAAAAGGATGCTAATCTTTCAAATATCATGTAAGCCTAGTAATCTTGTTGCGTATTTCTTTGGCACATGAGAATTTTATAATTTATTTTTAGCTCTGTTTGTCATGGGAAATGCAATTTTTTTTACAGTTTTGATGTAAAATGTGGATGTTTTGTAAGACATAGATGGATGAAATTATTAGATCTGCATTTTAAATAAAAAATGTTGGCTTTCAAAATTATTTACGTAGAATCTCTTCATAGACTATGTAGATAAAAAGTTGTTGGGCTTTTGCTTATTTGCCAATCTTTGTTTGTTCATTTGTTCTTTCTTTAAAGGTTCATATGGGAACTCATATGTGGAATAATGCCCCTGCACGGCGTGGCCGTCGACTGTCTGTTGAAAACCCCATGGCTTTGTTAGGTGGTGATGCTCTGAAGTTTTCAGAAATGTTCCAAAAGGATTTGGCAGCTCGGGCAATGAATGTTGACCCAAATTTTTGGAACCAATATGCTGCAGCTATTACTAATGGACTCGCAATGAAGAACAATGAAATTTCTGTCATACAGAATGGAGGCATTCCCCAGCTCCCAGTAAGTTTAGGCGGAAGTGCCATTCCGTCTTTAAGTAACATTACCAGTGGAATGGACAAAGCTCGCACCGGCAGTAGCCCTCCCATCATTGGTTTGGACAAAGCGAGTTCCGAAACTGGAGCCAACCGCCCATTCACAAGGTTTATTGAGGATAATAAAGAGATTGGCATAAATTAAAAAGCATTCATTACAAGTAACTGTTGGACCACTACTCAACACAACATTTGTTCTTTCATGTACAGTTTTGGGAGTTAAGCCTAGGTTCCCTTTAAGATTTTATCCCATAGCAGAAATGCATAACTTTGTGTCTACTGAAAAGTTGTCTTGCAAGATTTGCATGGTACTACTTTCAACAGTGAGCTGACTGTTAGTAAGAACTTTGGAACCTTTTTAATTTAAGTAAGTGATAAATCATTGGATAACTCCATTAGGGACTGGACGAGGCTAAATTGTTTCCATTTTTGTTCCTTAACAAAACAAAACCAAATGCCACAAATTTAGTAAAAGGGGACTTCACAATGGCATTTCAATCCAGCTCCTCCTTTGCTGGTTTTGTTCCACTCAGCTAGAAACTTGAACAATGTTTTTAGAAATCCTCTAACATTCAATAAGTGATTTAGTACCCGAATGCTGTGTATGATTACAGTATTCTTGTCTGTAGTATTTATAATGTAAAGATAATGCGGGTAACAGACAATATACTAGCCCCATCCTTAAATGAAGCTTTTGTACTGCAAAATACACCTGGCTATGTGATTTTTTTTTTAAGCAATTTCTGTTTTACTATAAATGAGTGGTTTATTTCAATGCAGGCAAAATTGTGAAGTTTTATTGGGAAAGATAGCATGCTTTTCATGTGCAAGTACCTGTCAGTAACAAACCATTTTAATTTAAATATTTGTAGCTGCTATGTGGACAGTTGTTCTATTAAATGAAAAATGTAGTGTGGACTTCAGTTCATGGTTGGAAAACAAGTTACAGACAAACCTTATCACCATAGATTATTCACAACAATATAAGCAGTTGTGAGTAAAACACTTCATGTTATCAAAGGCTGTACAATAAAAAGGCAGTGTTTGTATAATGTGGTTGCAAACTCTTAATTTATACTATTGCACTTTTAGTATTTTATATTTAGGGAGGTTTGTCTATAATTTGAATCTGAACAAAGATGTAAACTATTTTATAAATAGTACTTTGGCTTGAGGAAAAAGTGTGTGGGGGATATTTGTTGTGTTTGTCTTTAAGGTCAAACAGTATGAGAGATCTATGCTCCTTTAAACAGGAAAGCCACTAAGAACTGTCAGATTCTTGGATATAATGGGGCCTGCCATTTCTTAAACTGAAATGATTCATTTAACTTTTCTATAAGCCCACCCTCCAACAGACCTTTGATATGTTAATCTTAGGGCTGTGATATCAGTGCGAGCCTAGGAGAGGCTAAAGAAAACATTGTGTAGGCTTAATTTTGCTGTAATCTGTTCTGTCTCTTTCACTCCCACCCACAAGCTAGATGCTGACTGCTTAATAGCACTGGTATGTAAAGTAAAACAGAGAACAAAAATATTAAGTATCAGTTGTAACTTGTACGTAAATTCCCAATTCTCACTGTTTGCTTAAAAATATTCTGAGATTTACTACAAAGCACAATGTACTCTGATTACTCAAATATAATTTTCAGTTGTTTTAAGCATTGTTTAAAATTGTGACTAAAGGGAATGTTTCCACTCTTAAGCTAGGGTGCTGGTGAGGCTGGGGCGTAATCAAAACTTGAACAGTAAATGTTTTGTGTACTACCTCATTTTTGTGCATTACAAGCATGGTGGAGTCTGACACTATGAACTTCCGTCCAACAAAATTGTTCAAGGGACATTATGGGTAGCTGGGAAACAGCACAAGATGTTTTATGCCCCTGAAGAAAGAATCAGACAGTGAGGTCTTCTCAGTTGAGACTGGAAAAAAAAAAATAGGACAATCTCTTTCTTGTGCAACAAAAAAAAAACATTACTGTAAGAGGATGGACTGTTTCTGCCATCATGTCATTGAACGAAAAGTTTAAAGGACTTATTACCAGTTTGTTTCTGTTTTGAAATGAACAATGAACTATTACAGCTCTGTTTTCTACAGCAATGATACACAGAATATATATGTGCACATATACGTGCATATATTAGATATACATATATGTAGGTATGTGTGTGTATATATATCTTTATCTATATATATCTATATAGAGAGAAAATAAACATCCTTATATTATAACACATACCATCAGTGACCACCATTTGTGTTTGGGGTGTTGCAAAACTGGGAAAGAAAGAAAACTGAGGTGGCTTAATGTTGCTGTTTTTCAGCAAATGAATGTTTTTATTTATCTGTGTCTATTTCTGGTGTGCATTTTTTTTTTTTTGTTTAGTATTTGGTACCATGTAGTGTTATCTCTTCTCCCTAAAGGATGTGCATAACTTAAAAAGAGATGTAAAGTGTTGTAAATAAGATGGCTGATGAAGGTACAGTACAGACTGACCCCATTTTGTATTCAGGGTTAGGTCATTCCTCTCTGCATGGGGAAGAGAGACACTATTTTTATACTGCGATACCATGTAGGGCTAGGAGCCTCCCTGAACCAGCTGGGAATTGTTACCTAGATCCAATATTTTTTATTATTAAATCTTGTTGGCTCGACACATCTACTGATTGAAATGGATGTCTTAGTCTAGGTTACTATTTTTGTCACATGGAATTGAATAAAATGCAGGATGTAATATTATTTCTGAATTGTGTTCCATGATTATTCTAATAGCAGAGAAATACAAGGGTGAGGCCGTACATGGCAGATTGATGTCAATTACTTTTAATTGTTAGACCTGAAAGTGAAATAAGGCTGGCACCTTGTATTTACACTATTTTAACATATTCCATTGGACCTAGTATTGGTAACCCACATTTTGCAATAAACATCGCAGAGCCCTACAAACATCACTAGCAATGAAAGAAAAGCTGTCTGAAAATGACTGCACTCTGACGCACGCTGTCTCCCTTGGAAGCCATAATTCTATTAAATTCAATTTACAGAAACTACACTGCATATTTATTCTCAATGGCTGTGACCCAGAGATTCAGTGATGCACACACAATAGGTAGTACACATCCAGATGTTTTCTGTGGTTTTTATTTCAGTTATCACCTTTGCCAAATCAGAGTTGCTGTTGGAACAAACACTGCAGGAATACTTAGAGGGGGTTTGCACAGATCCTGAAAGTATGCATTTATGATCCCAGTGAATAACTGAAATAACATGCCACTTCCCCTGTTTTATAATAATCAGGGAAACTGCTGTATAAAATTTATACACACATACCTTGTTGGACTCAAATAGTGCTATTGACTGCTAATGTGTGTCATGAAGATAAGTGAATCATAGTTCTCTCAGAGCACTGTACCAGTGCAAATCCCAGTGAAGTAAATGTTCTTGCACCAATGGAGCAATTTAACAATCACAGCCTACCTTTTTGAACTTGGGCTTAAACCTTTAGCACACAGTCTGGGCAAAGGTCTTTCATATCTGCAAATTGAAACAGGAACACTAAGGTCTTTACTTCATTGAATTTATGACAAATGTGCTAATCTTATTGATACAGGAATGCCTGAGCTGGGCTTTACAGCTGCAATACTGAAGTGTAAGTTTTGATGATGTTGGCTACACATCACTCTTCAGAAGCTGTTGAAGGTGGAAATGAAAACTTGATGGGAGTGTGTTATTGGCCACTGGAGACAAGAACATGACACAAACTGAAGATGCCTATGGCTTTTTTTGCAGGGGAGGAAGGAGTCTCTCCTTCTAAAACGTAATTTTTGCCTTCTATAGATTAAAATGGAATAAAGATCATGTTGGAACTGAATAGGTACATGGAAGGTAGACTATAGCTCTTCACCACTAAATAAAATTAATAGGTTGGAGTAATATGAATATTATTTATTTTACCGATTTATTCGTTTTATGAGTCACCGTACAGCCCAAACTCTTGGGGCAACATGCATAATAAAAACAAATACAATAAAACCAATGATAAAACACATTAAAAGAATATAAATGCACCAACAATAATTTAAAATATTTTTTTAAAAGAGGGATAAATATTAAAGTTAAAACATGAAAAAGAAATGTGTTTTTAAAACACATCTTTAAAAATAAGCAGTTAAAAAAAAATTAAGTCCTGGGAGAATAAAAAGGTTCTTGCCTGGCACCAAAAAGTCAACAAAGTAGGCATCAGGTGGACCTTTCTAGGAAGGGAATTCCACAATTTGGGGGCCACGACAGAAAAAGCCTGCTCATGAGTAGCTACCCACAGAATCACATTATGTTGGGGTACCTACAGCACAGCTTCAGATGATGCTCTTGGGACATGGGCAGGAACGTATGAGAAGAGGTACTTCAGATACTGTGGCCCCAAGCCATAAAGGGCTTTATAAGTAAAATTTTGAAATTAAGCACTTAAAAAGTTTTCCATCTACATAACATGGATATTTGTCACAGACAAATAATGCCATCAAAACTATACTGTTGATGACTTCTCTTTACAGGTTATATTATCTATGTTCACTAAGAGGACAATGATTTATGTATATGGGTGCAATAGCAAACTGGTAATTTGTGGATTCCATCCCCTGTTGGTAGCTGTTTTTTGACACTGAGCAATATCAGTGTTGAACTTTATCAGTGAGAACAATGTTGTTCTATTCACCAGTTTTCATATTAAAATAGGCTACACCCTTTTGCTTTTTTAAAAAATTGTAAATTCGAATGCCATTTGACTCATCAATTTTATCTCACGCCTGGTTCCTAAGCTCTTCTGGAGAACTTGCTTCAGTTTCCCTGTCAGCAACATGTATCACTATCTGCACTTCAGCATGTATTAATTGCAGTTGCACTGAAAATGTACAAGGCAGTGTACTAAATCAAAATATCTAAAACAGCAAAAATGTTCATATTTTTGTGAACTTTGGTTAGTCCTGCCTTTTGTTTCAGAAATCGGGAATAATAAGTATGTTTTCTAAAAAAAAAATCCTAGTCTAATAATGGGGAGTTGTTATGTAGAAATATAAAGATTATTATTTATTTATCTACCCATTTGGAAAACAAATTGTTGTTTAAGAAACTCAAGGGTTATAATAATCAATATACATTAGAGATCAATTTCACAACTCCATACTTAATGAATAAAAGAACAATGATGGGAGAGGTACAAACTCTCCATAGTTTGTCAGATTAAACACAGACAAGCTTTTTGAATTGAAATGTATTCCTATTATTGTGAAATAGGGTTTTCTCATCAGCTCTCATGTATGTTCATTAGAAAAGAGTAAATGGCTGGTTGCACATAATGGTGGGGGGTAAAAAAAGCCGTCATGGCTTCTCCCCCCACTCTCATGGATTGCGGATGCCTCACTGGCATTTGCATAATTACCTGTGATGCAGCATGGGTCACTGTGTCATCTGAACATGGCATGGGGCATGGCAGGGGTGACTTCATACCCACCCCACAATCCCTACTGTACAACGTGGGTTGTAGGATGGGTACAAAGCCAGCCCTGCCATGCTGCACACCGGGTTCAGGCAACATGGAAACCCCCACTACATCACAGGTAATTATGCTGGTTGCAGGGGCAGGAGGAAAGCCATGATGGCTTCTTTCACCCTGATGATTGTCCAAACCCAGTCTATGGTTCCAAGGCTGCAATCCTAATCCTACTTATTGGAAATAGGTCTCATTCATATCTGTGGGACTACCAAATAAATGTGGTTAGGATTGGGCTACATGTCTGCGATTTCCTGCTTTGCTCTCCCATCTAATTAAGCCATCATAATTACAGCAACAATTCCATGCCCAACTAAAGAAGTGATTCTGAGTTCAGTTGTACCATTTGACTATTGGTGTAATTACACCCACTCCAGCATCATTATTCCTGAGTGATATACATGATTGAATGAGAAATCTGAAGCTGGTCTGAAAGATTTGTTTCTGTTATACAATGCATCCATATGTAACTATCAGTCAACATTTTTTCCCTTTTGTTCTCCAACCTTAAAACATGCATGAAATCTTTTTTAAAATTTGGGCCTAAAACTTTATTTACATTATGGGTTGTGATTAGTAGTTAAATACTGATATATTGTAAATCTGGATATATTGTAAATCTGGACTTCA
The DNA here is from genome assembly GCF_057233095.1 of Heloderma suspectum. NCBI lineage: Eukaryota > Metazoa > Chordata > Lepidosauria > Squamata > Helodermatidae > Heloderma > Heloderma suspectum. Next base: position 100,012,114 of record NC_139461.1, read on the forward strand.
ATAGGATTCAGATTTTTCCAAATGAGCTTTAGGATTTAGGTTGCTAGCTTGAAACATATACTAGGCTTTTAGCAATTATAAAAAGACCTCTCAAATACCTATTCCTAAATGGCTGGTGTGGCTCTGAAATCACCATGTGTTCAGTTTGCATTTCGGTTTTAGCATTTGTAATTAAAGAGGCCTAAACATATATCTGATAGACTGAAATTCTGTTAGCAGTACTTTTAAACATTAAGGCTTAATTGGTCTAAGGGTAATTCAGATGCATCTTCAAAAATGAATGTACATCACACACTTTCAGGACAAGGATATATTGGCTACACCAATAGCTACATCAGTAGCTGCTTTGGTGTAAAACTGGCAACAGGCTCTAAGGAAAGATCTGAAAGAAGTAGTATGCTGACTATTCAGTGAAACTTACTCTATCAAGATTCTTATTGCTGGATCACTAGACAATTGCTCAGTGGAGACCAGTATAACTGTTAACATAAAGAATATACCTTGATACAGTATCTTACAGTACTGAATTTCCCTAAGAAATTATGTTGAGCAGAAGTGGCCTATGCCTTACATAGATTTTTGGGTCCAACAACATACTTCTTGAGAACCTTCACTGTCCAAATGCTGTGGAGAAGCTGTACCAAAAATCTGGCTGTGATGTGGTACTAAAATCTGGCATGTGTACTGTTGGCATTTCATTGGTGGAACTTCAAACAAGCTGTACATTACACATGGCAAACTCAACAGAAAGCAGCAGCTGATCCTGAGACTGATGGGTGAACCTGTGTTTTCAAATGCTTGTTTGCCACATTCACACTGTAAAGTTCTATGTGTACCCTGAAGATGTCTTCGGTATACACCTACATATAAAATGTGTGAAGATGACCTTGCTGCCTGGCTAAGACAGTGAACTATTTTGCAATACTTAAAGCTATTCCGAGGTGGGAGTGTGGGCAGAGTTGTACATAGAACACTGTGTTATGATCTTGAAGAATGTCCTTCCACTTGGCTTCTTCTATAAATCAGGTAGCTAAGTAGGTTATACTTTGATTTCTGGTCCAGCTACCTTAGGTTCCTTACTTAAATATCCAGAATCTAATCTTTCTACAAACTGATCCTATACCTGTTTACTCAAGAAGAAACCCCCACTGACTTTATTTTTAGAGAGTTTTCTCCCTCCCATAATACTAGAATTCATTGTTATCAGTGCAGTGGAATGGTGGTTGACTCAGGACAAACAAAGGGAAATAGTTCTCTACATAGCACATAGTCAAACTATGGAGTTCACTACCACAAGCTGTGGTGATAGCCACAGATTAGATGGCATTAAAGGGGATTAGACAATTCATGGAGGATAAGACTATCAATGGCTACTAGTCATGATGGTTATATACTGCCTCCAGGATCAGAGGTTGCATGCTTCTGAATCCCAGTTGCTGGCAAACAACAGAGGGAGAGAACTATTGCCCTCTTCTGCTTCACTTGTGGGCTTCCTAGAGGCATCTGGTTGATCACTGTGGGAAACAGGATGCTAAGCTAAATAGACCTTTGGTCTGGTCCAGCAGGGCTCTTAGGTTCTTGTCTCTGATGAGTTCAAGGGAACTTACTTCAATATAAATGTGCTTAGGATTTCAGCCCTCCAGTAACCTTACTGTAATCTAACTCTTAACACTTTCACAATCTTGTTAGGCACCTTTAGGAACTATAAAAGTTTCAAGAAGCACTAGAATTTCCACCCAGTAGTTGTTTGAAGTTACCATGCAGGCACACTGTAGTAGATTTAACCAGCACACAACTGTGCCGGTGGGGTAAAAATCATCTCAATTCAAGAAAGCCATGGAGGGTCTAAGATTACTTTCTTATTATGTATGGCACAATATAGTCCAATTTGGGCATTCTTCAGATATTTTTGTTTCCTGGAATTCAGACTACTTTGCAAAAAGAGTGGAGTCTTAAATAGCAGGGAAAGAAGTGTTTGCCAAGGAGGACAGGAAACGGGATGCAAAAGCACCATTCCTTGTCTTTCCTAGGAAACACAGCCTCTTATGTTTTCCAGCTGTTCAACCTCAAACACATGGCAGGTGAAGATGGCTTCTAGACAGCTAATTTTCAAAAAGTCAAGATCACACACTGGGCATGTGAGCATGGAGCAGAAAAACAACACTGCCAGTCTACACAATTTCTGCTACTATGCAGGAGATTTTCTATAGCACACCTTTCCCCTCAGTTTCACTCATTTGGCACTTGTTTAATTTTCCAAGCTGATTGCTAATAAGGTTAAGATGGATTGCTCAACACTTGTGATCTATAACCCCTCAGCTAATATAATATTCTCAGCTAATATAGTTGTTGTCCTTCCAGATTCCTTGAGCTAAATGAGATCACAATTACTGTTAGTCTTTCATTTTACTCAAGGTGAGTTCCCAGATTGTACCAAGAAGGCAGAACTGGGCTCTTCTGTTCTCCAAACACAATTATTCTTGTTCTAACTGTTATCTAGGTAATATCACCTCCTGAATTAATAACATTAACAAAGTAATGACAATTGCAATATAGAATACCTGGCTGTTAAGAATGTCACTGATTCTCCTAGTCCAGTGAAAGATAATTGGGTTAGATCCAGACTTAGTTGGAGTAGACCCACTGAAAAAATGGGGCTTAAGTTAGTCCTGACTAACTAAGTCCCATTGGTTTAAATGGATCTACTCTAAATATGACTAAGTGTGTATCCAGCTCATTGTGTTCACTACATAAAAACAAAAAACCTACATGGGAATTAGATTTCTACAAGTGAAGACCAGTATGATTTCATGGAAGTATGTGGGAATAGCTCCTCTCAAAGCATTGGGGGTCTGCATTGGCAATTTAGTAGAGAGAGCTTTTTCTATGATGGCATTCTTTCACTGTGTCTTAGATTTCTGTGGAGTCACATAGTCTCTGGCTTCACACTAACACCTTGAAAAAATAATTGCAAGTTCAAGGGTAGGGCTGTTTCAGAAGGGTTTTCAAGATGGTAGACATCATGAAGTTGTTTTTTAAAAATAACTGAGTCTGTACTTTTCATTCCATGAGTTGTGGGGTGCCTAGCATGTAGTATGCCACTGAAGATCAGGTGCAAAAAAAAAATAAAAGGTTCCACCATCATAAGCTTCAAAATCCTACTGCCCATAAAAATGATCTATATAATTTTATATAGTTGATCTAATAACTTGCCATCCATAATCTACCTGATGAGGTCTATAATTGCGCAAAATTTGAAACTGATCTGATACAATAGCCACAGATAACAGCAAGTTCAAAAATACTGGAAATTGACACATTTCTACATTTTACTCCAAGCTGTGACTCAGCATTCATATTCAAATTCACCTCTATCATGTCTCCCCTTGCCCTCCTTTTTTCCATGCTAAACAAGCCCAGTTGTTGTAATCTTACCTCATAGGGGAGATGCTTCAGCCCCTTGATCATTCTAGCCTTTTTTATGCACTTTTTCCAGCTGTACAATATCTTTTTTTTAGGTAAGGTGACCAGAACTGTGCACAGTATTCTAAGTGTGGTTGCACCATAGAATTGTATAAGGGCAGTATGATATTGGTAGTTTTATTCTCAATTCTTTTTCTAATTATGCCTAACATGGAGTTTGCCTTTTTTACAGCAGCCCCACACTGAGTTGACATCTCCATTGAATTGTCCACCACAACCCCAAGATCTCTTTCCTGGTCAGTCACCGCTAGCTCAGATCCCTTCAGCTTATACTTGAAGTTGGGATTTTTGGTCCCAACGTGCATCACTTTACACTTGCTTACACTGAACCACATTTGCCATTTTAATGCCCATTCTCCCAGTTTGGAGATAACCTTTTGGAGCTCTTTGCAAAACCATTTTGTTTTAACAACCCTAAATAATTTGGCACTTTAAAGTGATATGATCACTAGCCACGTTACAAGTTTTATGATTATTACTGCAGGTTCCTGTCCCATAGTCTGATTGGCTCTAAAGCTTTCACTCTACAAAGACTCCATATATATACTTAAAAAAAATATGGACAACATATATGCTGAAGTGGGGAGAGAGAATGTGAGATCTACCATTAGAAGAACTGTCTTGTCCCAGCTAGACCTACCTGTCTACTAAAATAACCTACAGAGGGCTACTGAATTCAGGCAGATGGCAATTGGGAAAAGGGTCTTTTTTTGTTGTGACACACCTCCTCCTCAGGGAGGTGTGCCTAGCGACATCCCTTATGTCTTTATGACACTTTATTTTCCCAGCTTTTACATTTCTGGCTGATTATGTCTTTATCTGGCTCTTCCTTTTTGGTTTTTATTATTTATTGTTTTGTTGTTTTTATTACGTTGAGAGCACTTGTGCTGAAGGGTGGAATTTTTTAAATGCCTAAATTAACAAACCTGTTTCTCATTTTTTACAAACTTCTCTATAGATAATATAGGCTGGAAACAGATGGCCTTCCCCATCCCCAAAAAGTTGAGGGTCATATGATCGAGGTATTGTTGCCTGTGGTGTACACACACATCTCACCGTCGTCTCTGATTACTTGCTTACTACATTGAACCACATTTGCCATTTTGATGCCCACTCTCCCAGTCTGGAGGGACTTGCTTCTGAAGGGATCCTTCTGGAGCTCTTCACAATCCTTTTTTGTTAATTTGGTCTCATCAGCAAACTTGGGTACCTCACTGCTGACTCCTAATTCCAGATCATTTATGAACAAGTTGAAAAACATTGGTCCCAATACAGATCCCTGTGGGGCCCCACTGTTCACAATCCTCCATTGGGATAATTTACAATGTATTCAACAACATTCCTACTTTATGCTTTCCATTGTTTAACCAGTTATTGATCCATAAGAGGGCCTCTCCTCTTATTTCATGACTAAGTTTGCTTAGTAAGTCATGGTGAGGGACTTTGTCAAAAGCCTTTTGGAAGTCCAATGTAAACAATGTCTACCAGATCACCCCTGTCCACATGTTCAGTGACAGTCTCAAAGAATTCTAAAAGGTTAGTGAGACAGGACTTACTTTTGCAGAAGCCATGTTGATTGTTTTTTGGCAGGGTTTGTCCTTCTATACGCTTACTAATTTTATCTTTAATAGTGCTTTAAACCAATTTACCCGGAACAGATGTTACGCTAAACACTGTGTAATTTCCCAGATCCCACCCCCCCTTGAATCCCTTTTTAAAAAATTGGCATTATATTGGCCATTCTCCAGTCTTCTGATACAGAGGATGATCTTAGGGGCATGTTACATATTTTTGTTAGAAGATCAGCATTTTCACATTTGAGTTCTTTAAGAACTTTAGGATAGAAACCATCCCAGTGATATATTAGCTTTCAATTTGTCAGTAAGGTCAGTTACTTCAACTTTTGTCACCAGTATTTTTGTCAGTTTTTCAGACTCCCTAAAAACATCCATTCTGGCACAAGTATTTCTCCTACCTCTTTTGCAGTGAAGAAGGATTAAAAGAATTCATTCAACTTCTCTGCAATCTCCTTATCCTTTAGTATTCATTTAATTCAATTGTCATCCAACAGCCCAACTGCCTCCTTAGCTGGTTCTGCTTCTGATATATTTAAAGAATTCTTTATTGCTGGCCTTGATGTTGTTTGCAATATGTTCCTCAAAATGCTTTTTTTGCATCTTTTATTGTCTGCTTGCATTTCCTTTGTGGAAGTTTGTGCTCCTTTTTGTTCTCCTTATTTGGGTTTCCATTTTCTGAAGACAACCTTCTTTTCTCCAATGGCTTCCTTGACACTGATTATTAACCGTGCTGGGGGCCTCTTGGACTTGGTGCTACCTTTTCTAATGTGTGGTATACATTCTAACTGAACTTCTATTATCATGATTTTTAGAACCTAGCATTTTGAAGAGGTTTAATTCTCTTGACTCCCACTGTTCAATTTCCTTGTTACCAGTTACCTCATTTTAGAGAAGTTCTCTCTTTTGAAGTCAAATGTGACTGTGTTGGACATCCTGGGCACTTCTCCACTGAAATATATATTAAAACTGATAGCGCTGTGGTCACTGTTTCCAGTTAGTTCAACAACAGTCACACAGTGGAGGCTGATGGCTCCTATTTCAGTGGGACAGCAAATCTGCTCTGGGTTTCAGTCAGAACCAGTCAGAACTCTAAAAGAGCTATCCAAAGTGCTGAACCCTATCCCCCAAATGGGTTCAGCACCTTGGATAGCTTCTTTTGAAGTTCTGGTTCTGACTGAAACCCAGAGTGGATTCACTACCCCACTATTTAATGGGGTAGCACCACTTATAATTAAATCCAGGATAACCCCTCTCTGGTCGCTTCCATGACCAACTGTTCTAGGGCACAGTCATTTAGGGCATCAAGAAATTTAACTTATTTGTGGTGACTGGAGCATGCATTTACCAGTCAATGTGAGGGTAATTGAAGTCATTCATTATTACAACACTTCCCAATTCAGAAGTCTCCCTGATTTTGTTTTCTTTCTCATGATCACCCTGAGCAATCTGGTCTGGGGGACAATAACATGTACCTGATACTAAATTACTTTTGGAGGCCAGTATTGTCACCCAGCACTTCTGTGGAGGAGTCTGCCCCTTTTAGGTTTTCTGGTCTGATTGACACTATGCTGCCTTTGACGTACAAAGCCAACCCTCTCCAGTATGCCCTTTCCTGTCCTTCCTATAGAGTTTATATCCAGAGATGGCCATATCCCACTGGTTTTCTGCATTTCACCAGGTTTCCATTATGCCCACTATATCTAAGTTCTCCCTTAAAACCAGGCACTCCAACTATCCCAATTTGGCTCGAAGGCTTTTAGCACAGAAACACTTATACACAGTGTCCTTTCCCAGAGGTCTGTTCTCTTGCACGAAGGAAGCAGGAAGGGAAAAAGATAGACCATCAACCCAAGGATCACTGCTGCTCATTCTCATAATTATATACCACAGTTGGTTTTTATTCCTGAATAGAACCCCTGTGTAAGCTGGCTCAGTATGTTTATTTATTTATTTATTTATTAAATTTATTAATCGCCCATCTGACTGGTCACCCAGCCACTCTGGGCGATGTACAGCCCACCATAAAACAATTTAAAACAATAAAATTTTACCATAAAATTTTTTTTTAAAAAAAATACCCTAGCCCACCCCAAATGCCTGCCTGAACAACCACGTTTTTAATGCACGACGGAAGCTCATTAAAGAGGGGGCATGACGGAGTTCCCTAGGAAGGGAGTTCCACAAAGTGGGGGCCACCACAGAAAAGGCCCTCTCCCTCGTCCCCACCAGTCTAGCTGTCCTGGCTGATGGGACAGAGAGAAGGCCATCCGAGGCTGATCTTGTTAAGCGGCCTGTCTGGTGTTGCTGGAGGCGCTCCTTAAGATAGGCTGGGCCGCAACCATATAGGGTTTTAAAGGTCAAAACCAACACCTTGAATTTGGCCTGGAAAACAACTGGTAACCAGTGCAACTCCTTCAGCAGTGGAGTGATGTGATCTCGCCGGCGGCTGCCTTTAATCAGGCGAGCTGCTGCGTTCTGTACCAGCTGCAGTTTCCGAACGTCTTCAAGGGTAACCCCACGTAGAGCGCATTACAGTAGTCCAAACGAGAGGAGACCCGGGCATGTACTACCGATGGGAGCAGATGGTCGGGAAGGAAGGGGCGCAGCCGCCGTATCAGATGGAGTTGATACAGCGCTGTCCGGCTCACAGCTGACACCTGAGCCTCCATGGACAGCTGGGAGTCCAAAATGACCCCCAGGCTGCGGACCTGGTCTTTCAAGGGTAGCTGTACCCCATTCAACACCAGGTCAACATCCCCCAGCCTCCTCTTGTCTCCCACCAAAAGTACCTCGGTCTTGTCAGGGTTGAGCTTCAGCTTATTCCTCCCCATCCAGCCACTCACCGTCTCCAGACATTTGGACAGGGATTCTACGGCCAACCTTGGTGAATATTTGAATGAGAGGTAGAGCTGCGTGTCATCCGCATATTGATGACACTGCACCCCAAACCTCCTGATGATAGCCCCCAGTGGCTTCACATAGATGTTAAATAGCATCGGGGAGAGGATGGAACCCTGTGGCACCCCACAAGTAAGTGGCCACGGGTCCAAAACCTCCTCTCCCAGTGCTACCCTCTGGTACCTGCCGGAGAGGAAGGACCGGAACCACCGCAATACAGTGTCTCCAATGCCCAACCCCTCCAGGCGGTCCAGGAGGATACCGTGGTCAACGGTATCAAAAGCCGCTGAGAGGTCGAGGAGAACAAGGAAGGAGCATTCACCCCTATCCAGAGCCCTCCTCATATCATCCACCAAGGCGACCAAGGCCGTTTCTGTCCCATGCCCAGGCCTGAAGCCCGACTGAAATGGGTCTAGATAATCAGTTTCTTCCAAGTGTGCCTTCAACTGCACCGCCACCACCCGCTCAATCACCTTGCCCAAAAATGGCAGATTTGAGACTGGGCGAAAGTTGTTTAACATTGTAGCTTGGAAAAATGGTTGCTTTAGATAGACTCTTGTATTTTCAGGGATAACACTCCATATTATGGCATGTGCTTTAACACACAATACCGAGATACAAGTTTCTGTTAGGGAAATAGGATCTAATCAATATAAGATTGTTTGTATAAAATGATCTGTGTGATATTGACTGACAATTGCCTTTGAAACACAAAAGCAAGTAACTATTTGGTTTTATGCACTTTTCCACCCACAGTAAAGGTCTCAGTTGTAATTTCTGGTAGTTTCCTTCTGATGTAATTCTCTTTATCCTTCAATTGTGCAAGTGACCTTTGAAAAGATAATAAATTTAGCACTTTCTCCTTTGAAGTTCACATCTATCATAATTTAGGTTTCTTGCTAACATTTTAGGAGCTTGGAGACACAGCCGCCTATTCTATCACAAATTGCTATTGAAACAATCCATATTTTTACTTTATTCTGATTCCCAATAATAAAACAATCCATGCATATTTCATCTAATGATCTTTTAACATCCAGTTGCGGACATTAACATTTTCATGAATTTGTTTTTCTGTCATGTAAAAGATCAAAGCACAAATAAGAAGGTGACTTTGGGCACATGCTGACTTTTTTGAGTACCCCACTTTAGACACTTTTAGAAAATCTGTAGCTTCATGGGCCCCAGGAATTTATGGATTAATTAAATAGATTTGTGGATGTTCAACCTATTTGATTATTAGAATCAAGGGATCTCAAGTCATGATCCCAAAATGTATTGTCAACAAAATGGATGCAGATTACTTGACATTTACAGAGCTTGTGCCATCTGTTGATGGCATGCCCTTTGAATTTCTGTTCAAAGGCTGGAGTCCTGGCCTGCTTACACATAATGGGCCTTATGATCAAGGAACTGTAGTTTTCAAGGATTTTACATTTTTATGTTGTAAGGCAATACAAAATCAGTGGCATGTCAGGATGCTCTATAACTCTTGCTTTGAGATTTAATAGAACACCGAACTTAAAAGATACTTTGGCCCATTCAAACATGTCATGAAATTCAGTAAGGTCTGTTAAGTGGCTTATGCTGCAATCCCATACACACCTGGAAGTAAGTCCCATTGGCCTTTGTCACATGTAATGACAAACCATGGTTTAAACTTTAATTAACCATGGTTTGTTGAATCGTGGGTTGTCGTTACGTTCAAACCCGGAACTATATTAACTATGTATCGTGAACAACCAAAGTCGTTGGGTTGTGAACTGTGGGTTGTTTATTACATGTGAACCCATGGGTTGTCATTACATGTGAACCCAGAACTGTGTGCTGTTCATGGGTTGTTTTGCCAGAGGGCAAGAGTGGTAAAAAACAAACAAAAAAGCTCCCAGCATTTTACATGCCAGTACACCAGTGCTGCAAAGGCATGTGGGATAAAGGGAGGGAGTGGATGAAAAGGGTGGGAACCAAACAACCCAGGAATTGGAAAAACAACAACTCACAGTTTGCTCAATCATCTGGTAGCCGAATCATGGGTTAACTCTGGAGAAGGCAACAACCCATGGTTAGTAAAACCATGGGATGTTAACATGTGAAACAGGTCAAAGTCTGCCATACATGTAGATATGTATAGGATTGCACTGCTGATAGATTTAGGCTGCAAACCTATGCACACCTACCTGGGAATAAGTCTCATTGAACTCAATGGAACTTATTTCTGAGTAGACATGCATAGGATTACACTGTTAGCCTGCAATACCATATGCACATACCTAAGAGAAAATTCCATTAAACTCACTGAGACTTACTTCTGAGTAGACATGCATAAGATTGTGCTATTAATAGATTTAAATCTATAATTTTATAAAATTAGGGGGGAGGTGATTCAATAGTACTGGTATCTCCTTGATAATATAGAGGGTTGCTCTACAACACCTGTTTTTGAATTCAGAACACAGAAATGAATTTTTTTTAGTCCATTCTGAAATAGGGTGCAGAAGTAACCAGGTTTGGTGAGAATCTGTTCACAGTAAGTTCCATGCCACATCTAGAAAAATATACACTTTCAGCTGTTATGGAAATGTAATTTGTATCCAATAGAAATACACAGTTCAAGACAACTGCTCTGTTTAGTAACTGAATATGTCTGAAGAATCTGGAAGAAGTTCTGCTCTGTAACCCACTGTAACCCACTATTGTCCACATGGAGCCCTGATGAACTCACAGTTTCCCGCCTATAAGAGCTGTCCTATTTATTCTGACAGAGGTGCTCAATCAATGTATGCAAAGGAATTTAAATACAGATTAGGCTGCTCTGAAATAAATGGGACAGTTCTTATTGGTAAGGGAATCATGAGTTCATCAGGGACCCATGTAAACATTGGTTCCCAAAGGAAATGACATTTGGATGCCCAACTTCAAACACTTCCAGAAAAATTTACACATGGAGCCCATACAGAACTTGGAGTAAAGTCCTCTTGTGTAATTGGACTGCTGTCTGCTACAAAGCTGAAGGTACAGCAGTTTCTATGGACATATTATAAAATATGAGGTCTTCATACACATCATTGCCATACTAGTTAGCTAAATATAGGTAGCAGCCACCTGTATATCCCTACCCCTCGCTTCATTATTAAATTATTTAAGTAACCATGGTGCCACTCCTTGTAGCAAGGAGCCTCCATTATAGGAAATCACGGTCAAATGAAAGACAAATATTAACCAGTATGAAGCTCCCTCTAAGACAATAGATGAAGTATTAATGTAAAAGTGTTTTAAACATCACATGGAGTGAACAAGCCTTGATTTCTAATACAAATATGGAATTGTCTGTGTACCTAAATATACAGAAGACTCAGACAGAGGATAGTGGATTCCCCACCCCCACCCCCAATCTGGTAGGAAGTTATTGATTCAAAGCAATTTAGCTGCCCCAGTTGTTGCAGCATCTGCCAGGAGGTTTCTTGCTAAATAAACTTCAACTTCTGCTTTCGTGTGTGCTGTGCTGGTGGGTTGTGTAATTATTTTTTTTGTAATAAAGAGACTCCTTAAAACATCGAGAATTACTTCTAATCTGAATTACCCAAATTCCACTCTGGGAATATATATCCAGATTACCCTACGTTACTTTTGAAGAGCAGACAGATGTTCATGACTGTGAAACAGATATTTCAAGTTATTGGTTGTGTTTTTTTCCTCTCATTCTGTCGCTCCCTGCTCAGCCAGACTTTGGATACACAGCGGTAGGCATATAGACACTTTTTAAAACTCGTGATGAAGTGAATGTTTGCACATCCTCAGTGGCAGGAGGATTGTTTATACTGACAGGAACACTGTACATATTGCTACAGTTTCCCATTTGGCTGCCAGTTACTGAAAGAAAGCTATCTCTGGTCATTGCCAGCTAAGCATAATCCTCAGAGGCGAAACCCTTCTCCTAGCAAGGAGAAGGTGAGACTTCCAAATATCAGTACACAAAATGAGACTATGTTGAAAATGGCATAAAATGAGACCTATGTGGGGGAAAGTGGGGGGAGGGATTTTGTGTGTGTGTGTGTATGTATGTGTATGTATGTGTGTGTGTGTGTGTGTGTGTGTATATATATATATATATATATATATATATGCCCTTTTATTAGACAGCTTTACACACTGGTTCCATATAAGTATTAGTAATATTTATTATTAACATCTCACAAGGCAATTTACACAATAAAAAATAAGTATCAATAAAATTAATAACATGCATATATAATGACAGTAAAGCTGAAAGGATTTATTAAACCCAGTCAGCATAGACATATTTAAAAAGAACAGGTCATAAAAGGTCTTCCTTGATTAAGAAATGTTTTCAGAATATGCTTACAGGCACAAAGAGAGGGGTCTCATCAGATGAGTAGGAATTCTATAATCACTGTGAAAAAGGCCCTGTTCTCTGGTACTTGCCAAATAAGACTTACTTAAAGGGCAAGCAGAGAGTAGAGGCTGAGATTAGACTATTAAACATTGGGCAGGTCCATTTGGAAGAAGGCAATCCTTTAGATTAGCAGGACCCAGACCATTTAAGGCTTTAAAAGACAAAACCAGCACCTTAAGTTGAGTCTGGAAATAAATTGGTAACCACTATAATTGGTGCAGGATAGGAGTTTCATGATCCTATCATCATGCGCCTACCAGCATCCTGGTTAGCAGCCTGTGTAGGGAGTAATAATCTAGTCTGAATATAACAAGTGCACGAGTAACTGAAGTCACTCATTCTTGTTTATTCAACAGACAACATCTGGAATAAGTAAGTTCTGCCATTTCTAGATAGGGTTGAAGCTGGCAAATACATATTTACATGGAATTAAGTCCTATTGACTTCAGAAGAATAAGTAGGTTGGCATAGAGCATTTTGGTACACCCTTTCCTGGGAGTAAATCTCATCAACACAGTAGAATTTAATTCTGATTATACATGCACAGCTGCATAACCTAAAACCTAAATTTATTTCTCAGAATAAATTCCACTAAGTACAATGGGCAGTATGCCATTGTGCTCGTGTGCCTGACCGCTAGCACCATGGGGAGTAATAGTTCTAAACGAAACCCCAAATGAGTGTAAATGGAGCTCGCAGAAAGGAGCTCTGCTGACCTCTCCCAGTTGGAAAATGATCATTTCTGGGGTTCCTTTTAGAACCGCTAACTCCGCGTCACACAAGCAGTCAGTCCCACTGGTGCAACACAGTTAGCAGGAGTGCAGCCATCCTGTTAGATACTGCCCAATAGAACTTACTTCCAAGTAAACATGATGAGGATCGGACTGCAAGCCTGCGGGACATTTCTCACATTAGAATTTTCTCCAAATGATACACTCCTCTATAGAGAAACATCTATGTATATTGCAGGGATCTGGATAGCCTTCACAACTATAATTTCAGGAGTCAGTACTTGTGTGGTATCTTTTTCTGAACACAAGCATATATATTAAAGGAAAATGTAATAAGGAGCCTGAGAGCTACTAGTGCACATGGAAAAGACTTACTGAAAAAGCTTTAAAGGACTTGTACAGTTTTGTGCGCAGAGAAAGAAACACACCCTAGACTATTCTGCATGTCTGTTTTTAGTATAGTCTGATTGTATACATCACATACTGGAGCACACTAATAATTGGTGATTAGCAATAAAAACTAGCAGTTTCTATATTTGGGAAGTGTGATTGATATGGACTGCTTCTAGCTACATAACGCATTATACTGTGAAGCAAAAACATTCTCGGTGACACTGCTGCAATAGAATAATAATCTCAGAGCGTAATTTTGTATCCTATCCATATCTGAGGAACAGACAACATCTGGAATAAGTAAACATTATGTCTAGTCTCATGAAATATTTCAAAGGCTGCATACCAAGACTTTTAGTATTAAAAATAATGAAAGCCAGTGGAAACATTTGTGTTATGACAGAAAGGAAAATGTGTTAATGTGCTTGTTTATTCAACGATTACTGCTAAATCTTGATCAAAACTTTTACAATATTCACTATAGATAGATAAATAAAAGCAAATATTAGAATAATGCATTCTAGTCAAGAGAAAATATGATACTGAAAATATCTCCATGTCTACTCAAAAGTAAGCCCCACTGAGTTCAATGGGACTCACTCCCAGCTAAGTGGGTATAGGATTTCATTCTGAGAGTCAAAATCCCAGTGGCAGCTTGGAAAGTTTTTGTAAAAATAAATATTGTCACATTCTTCACAAAAATGTTTGTGTGCTTTAAGGTCATTAGTAAGATTTTAATAAATTAAACTTCTTTTAAACACTGAGGAACAAATGCGCTTATGGGAATTAACAATTTGCTTTACAGACATTCCCACAGCTTTAAAAATGTGGGTTCTGAAGAACTGAGATAGAACAGCAGCTTAATGTGATAGCATGAAGTTTATGTTGATATACCACCAGTATGCACCTACCAGCAAATCAATGAAGGGAAGTATGGCATTAGAGATTGTATATGTGCAATACGCAATGGTTCAGTGATTAATTGCTTAGATTCATTTACGTTAATTATATTAAGGTGCATCCAATTAATTGGGTAGCATGTTGTTGATGATGTTGCTTTTTAAAGGTTAAATATTTTTAATACAAGTCATAACAAGAAACAATGGTAAGCTCCATCTTAAAAGAGGCATCCCTCTACTTTCATAGAAAGGGGATGCCTCTTCTAAACTGATGTCTGCTGAAACACATACATGCATTATCTAAAAGCATTTTTCTCCTTCAGAGTATTTACTCATATGCAAACTCATGCAGATCTAATTAAACTCATACAATTAAGATTTCTGACCAGGAGACATCCCTTTCTCTTATGTACGTGCACACAAGCACACACACACACAATTTCAGTACTGAGGGGCAAAGGTTTACCTTCCTATTATCTACATAAACCCCTTCATGGATCACTGCCTTGTTGTGGCGAAGGGGCTTGCGTAACTCAGTGAAGCCATAAGCTATGCCATCCAGGGCCACCCAAGACGGACAGGTCATGGCAGAGAGTTCTGACAAAATGTGGTCCACTGGAGAAGGAAATGGCAACCCACTCCAGTATTCTTGCCAAGAAAACCCCATGGAACATAACACAAGGCTAAAAGAGATGACACCGGAAGATGAGCCCCTCAGGTCAGAAGGTGTCCAATATACTACTGGGGAAGAGCAGAGGGAATTTCCAAGTAGCGCCAGAAAGAGTGAAGTGGCTGGGCCAAAGCCGAAAGGACACTCAGCTGTGGATGTGTCTGGTGGTGAAAAGAAAATCCGATGCTGTAAAGAACAATTTTGTTTAGGAACCTGGAATGTCAGATCGATGAATCAAGGTAAGTTGGAGGTGGTCAAACATGAGATGGCAAGATTGAACATCGACATCTTGGGAATCAGCGAACTAAAATGGACAGGCATGGGTGAATTTAATTCAGGTGACCATCATATCTACTATTGTGGGCAAGAATCCCTTAGAAGAAATGGAGTAGCACTCATAGTCAACAAAAGGGTGGGAAAAGCAGTACTGGGGTACAATCTTAAACACGACAGAATGATCTCAGTACGAATCCAAGGCAAA
The DNA here is from genome assembly GCF_057233095.1 of Heloderma suspectum. Taxonomy (NCBI): domain Eukaryota; kingdom Metazoa; phylum Chordata; class Lepidosauria; order Squamata; family Helodermatidae; genus Heloderma; species Heloderma suspectum. The sequence goes on from NC_139461.1 coordinate 100,027,660, forward strand.
CCATTCAACATCACAGTAATTCAAGTCTATGCCCCAACCACTGAGGCCGAAGAAGCTGAGGTTGATCGGTTCTATGAAGACCTACAACACCTTCTAGAATTAACACCAAAAAAAGATGTCCTCTTCATCATAGGGGATTGGAATGCTAAAGTAGGAAGTCAAGAAATCACCGGGATAACAGGCAAGCATGGCCTTGGTGTACAAAATGAAGCAGGACAAAGGCTAATAGAGTTTTGCCAAGAGAACACGCTGATCATAGCAAACACTCTTTTCCAACAGCACAAGAGACGACTCTACACATGGATATCACCAGATGGTCAATATCGAAATCAGATTGATTATGTCCTTCGCAGCCAAAGATGGAGAAGCTCTATACAGTCAGTCAAAACAAGACCTGGAGCTGACTGTGGCTCAGATCATGAGCTGCTTGTTGCAAAATTTCGGCTGAAATTGAAGAATGTTCAATTCTTCAAGATTCAATTCTTCAAGAATTGAAGAAGAAAACCACTAAACCATTCAGGTATGACCTAAATCATAGCCCTTATGAATACACAGTGGAGGTGAGGAATAGATTTCAGGGATTAGACCTGATAGACAGAGTGCCTGAGGAACTATGGACGGAGGTCCGTAACATTGTTCAGGAGGCAGCAACTCAATCCATCCCAAAGAAAAAGAAATGCAAGAAAGCAAAGTGGCTGTCTGATGAGGCTTTACAAGTAGCTGAGGAAAGAAGGGAAGCGAAAAGCAAGGGAGAAAGGGGAAGATATATCCAACTGAATGCAGAGTTCCAGAGAATAGCAAGGAGAGACAAGGAGGCCTTCTTAAATGAACAATGCAAAGAAATCGAGGAAAACAACAGAATGGGAAAGACTAGAGATCTCTTCAAGAAAATCGGAGATCTCAAGGGAACGTTTTGTGCAAAGACAGGCATGATCAAGGACAAAGAAGGCAGGGACCTAACAGAAGCAGATGAGATTAAGAAGAGGTGGAAAGAATACACAGAAGAACTATACAGGAAAGATCTGAATGTCCCTGATAGCCATGATAGTGCGGTCACTGTACTTGAGCCGGACATCCTCGAGAGTGAAGTCAAGTGGGCCTTAGGAAGCATTACTAACAACAAAGCCAGCGGAGATGACAGTATTCCAGCTGAGCTATTTAAAATCCTAAAAAATGATGCTGTTAAAGTGCTGCATTCAATATGCCAACAAATGTGGAACACTCAACAATGGCCGCAAGACTGGAAAAGGTCAGTTTACATTCCAATTCCAAAGAAGGGCAACGCCAAAGAGTGTTCAAACTACCGCACAATTGCGCTCATTTCACATGCCAGCAAGGTGATGCTCAAAATCCTACAAGCTAGGCTTCAGCAGTATGCGAATCGAGAACTACTGGAAGTACAAGCTGGGTTTCGAAGAGACAGTGGAACTAGAGATCAAATTGCCAACATTCGCTGCATCATGGAGAAAGCAAGAGAATTCCAGAAAAACGTCTATTTCTGCTTCATTGACTATGCTAAAGCCTTTGATTGTGTGGATCACAACAAACTGTGGCAAATTCTTAAAGTGATGGGAGTACCAGACCACCTTACCTGTCTCCTGAGAAACCTGTACGAGGGTCAAGAAGCAACAGTAAGAACCAGACATGGAACAACCGATTGGTTTCAAAATTGGGAAAGGAGTACGACAAGGCTGCATATTGTCACCCTGCTTATTTAACTTATATGCAGAGTACATCATGAGAAATGCCCGGTTGGATGAATCAGAGGTCGGAATTAAGATTGCTGGGAGAATTATCAACAACCTCCGATATGCAGACGATACCACCCTAATGGCAGAAAGCAAAGAGGATCTCAAGAGCCTCTTGTTGAGGGTGAAAGAGGAGAGTGCAAAAGCTGGTTTGAAACTCAACATTAAAAAAACTAAGATCATGGCATCTGGCCCCATCACTTCCTGGCATATAGAAGGGGAAGAAATGGAAGCAGTGACAGATTTTACTTTCTTGGGCTCCAAGATCACCGCAGATGGTGACTGTAGCCATGAAATTAAAAGACGCTTGCTCCTTGGGAGGAAAGCTATGGCCAACCTAGACAGCATAGTAAGAAGCAGAGACATCACCTTGCCGACAAGGTCCGTCTAATCAAAGCTATGGTTTTCCCAGTAGTAATGTATGGCTGTGAGAGCTGGACCATAAGGAAGGCTGAGCGCCGAAGAATTGATGCTTTCGAACTGTGGTGCTGGAGAAGACTCTTACGAGTCCCCTGGACTGCAAGGAGCTCAAATCAGTCAATCCTAAAGGAAATCAACCCTGAGTGCTCATTGGAAGGACAGATACTGAAGGTGAAGCTCAAATATTTTGGCCACCTAATGCGAAGAGAAAACTCTCTGGAAAAGACCCTGATGCTGGGAAAGACTGAAGGCAAAAGGAGAAGGGGACGGCAGAGGATGAGATGGCTAGATAGCATCACCGATGCAATGAATATGAACTTGAGCACACTCCGGGAGAGAGCGCAGGACAGGAAGGCCTGGCGTGCTATGGTCCATGGGGTCACGAAGAGTCGGACATGACTGAACGACTGAACAACAACGAACAATCTACATAAAACAAGATCTTTCATCTAAGAATCGCACAAAGCATCCATTATTAAATGATAGACTAAGCTTTCGACGCTGAAAGATAGCAGTTCGGCTATTATTGTGGTTCTCCTGATGACTACATAAACCAAGATGGAAAGCATAGATTGCATTGCAGACATTGTGGCTGAATCCACACCCAAAGGTTAATAGGTTTCACTTTCTATGTACCTGCTTCACTTCTGTGTTTTTGATACCATTTCCATCAAAAGTTATTACAACAGAATGGTATATTTTGTTTCACATAGCTTGTTTCTAGCTTTCATCTACCAAACTGTAGCATCTAAACTGCAGGATCTGAAGTGGATTTTAAGGTTGTTTTTAAAGCACTTGAAATGCCTGTGTAAAGACTGCTTAAATTAGAATTTGGAACAGTTGGAATCTTTATTTATTCATTGCAAATGCAAGGCCTGGAACTCTGGTTTGAGGCAGACAATTCCTTAGGGTGTGATCCTATGCTTGTTTCCACAGAAAAAGTCCTACCACTCCAGCACCCCCAGCCAGCATGGATTGCGCCCTTAGGTGCCTTTTTCCAGTTTATGGTTATCCCTACACAGAAGTCACAGGAACACTATTTATTTATTTAGAAACATTTTAATACTACCATTCATCAAGACTGATTCCAGGGTGGTTTACAAAGTCTAAAATACAAATAACTGCAAATAAAAGATGAGCTAGCAGATAAAAGAGCACTGAACAATACTTCAAACTATGTGAGACGTCCTTAGAATTTTTAAGCGAATAAAAAAAGAGTTTGCCTAGTGCCTAAAAGAAAGCAATTTTGGCTCCAGGCAAAACTCATAGGCAGTGAATTATTGCCAAAAATGTCCTCTCTCTAGGACATTGGTAGATGATCCAAGACATCCTTCCCCAACCTGGTGCCCTCCAGAAGAGTTGGACTACAACTCCCAGTGTCTCCCAGTCAGCCTGCTGGGAGTTGTAGTCCAACACATCCAGAGGGCACCAGGTTGGAAGGCTGACCTAAGAGCATAGGCAGATTGGTAAGGGAGTAAGTGCTATCCTCTTTTAACCAGTAAATTGGATTACAAAGACTAAAGTGCTAGTCATAGTCACCATGTAAGATCACAGTCAGGGCTTTAACAAGAGGAACAGGTATGTTCATTTCCAAAATCAAGGAGGGGAGATTATTCCTTCCCAAACTCATTGCTATTCACATCTCCCCCAATTAGGACTTGTTCTTCTAACTCCAGAATGGGTCCAGGTTTGCAACCAACTGCCTGATAAAAGAGACCAACATCAGTAAAGACAAGCCCTGTTCTAGTTGAGGGGGAAGGAGCTCTGAGCTGAGAAGACAGGCAGAACAGTTAGCCTGGCTGTGCTAGAGGGGAAAGTGTGCTTTCAGCAATTTTTGTTTTTTGCTTTTTTAAACTGGTTCTGAGATTGGAGCTTAAGACAACTGAGGCATAGGGTTGAGGTGACAGGGATAGGGCAGGGAGGGGTTTGTCCTGTCCTTCCCAACTTAGCTTGAACTTTTGTGGCACCTCAGACTGCAGTTGAGAGACAGGACATTCAACGCTATTGAGGAAGGAGCACACAAACCTGCCCTTGTGAGTTCAGACTGCCTTTATCAATCCAAGGGTGCAATTGATACCTTTTGTCTTAGGTTGTTGCACAGTTCATTCTGCAGTGGAATGCAGCATACAGCTCACCAGCACTGGGAATACAAGCTAAACAATTTGACGCATGAGGCAAAAGAAAATACCATAACTTATCCAATTGAAACTACAGGGGAGATTAGGTAGACAGAGTAATTACCTGAATTGGAATTTAGCCAGGACACCAGGGCCAGGCACACATATTCTTGCACAGAGTAACACAGGGCGTTTAATGACTACACGTGGCCAAAATCTGAGTTTCGCATCTGCTAGCACAAGATGTCATTTCTTTTCAGTCCTGTCTTAATTTAAGAATTATTTATCACAGCCAAATCATAGACATGCATTAGCAACATTTCATAAGAACCTTCTTCAGCATAATCAATGTAAGTAATGTACTAGAGAAAAGAATGTTAATAGCAAGAACTGTATAATTTGTGTGGCTACAAATTGCACCTGTCTTTCAAGGGAAGAAAGAGGCACTGCTGTGCAGAAAGAGTGGATGGAGTGCAAGGTCAAGTGTAAGCACTTCTGTTTAACATGCAGCTTCCAGAAACATCCATTGGTGCTTTCAAAGAGAAGTGGAAATTATAGCTAACAAAGTTATTATAAATAATTGTTGTGCCGTCTCTTCCCAGTGGACTTGATAAGGCAGTCATAATTGAAACCTATAAAATATTAATTGGAAGGTGTCTGAAATGAGTCTTTAGCAAATGCAGATGTTACACTTCTGCTCTGTGACTTTCAGTATAAAGAGGGGGAGAATAAAGGAGTAGTGCGTGCTGGCTAAGTGACTCGACTTGAAACGTTATATTAATGTGTGTAATATCCAGGACCAGAAGTCTCTTGCTAAATTGCAGTGAAAATGCCTTAGATATGAAATCTGGTTATTTTTCAAACAAAAGTGGTGATTGTGAGAAGGAACTCAGGGAAAATGTAAAATAAGCAGGAGCAGTGTAGTTTGAAAAAAATACCAGATAAGATTACTACATGTTTGCTGTGTTACACAATTCGTAGCTTCCATCCAGCTCAAAAATGAAACACAGACTGGGTTTGCACAACACGTAACCCACACTCAGTAACTGAGTGTGGGTTTTTGTTGAATCATGGGTAAGCATGTTGTCTGAACCCAGGACATTTTCCACAGGGTAGCTTGTTAGCCACGTTTCAACAAATAACTCATCACGCTCAACCACTGAGTGTGGATTAGCATGTTGTATGAACAGCCCCAGTGATAAAACACACCATAAAGCGAATCCATATTCACTTCAGGGGTACACGATGGGCTAGTTTTCACAATCACAGCAAGAGAAATAATCCACACTTATTTTCCCCACTGTGCATGCCTGCTGGATTTCCCTAATTATCTGTCTTCCAAACTCAGGCAGCAAGGCTTGTTTTGGGGGGCAGCAACCCTTAAATAACCTAACAACAGCCCATGGGTTAATTGAGAGTTGTTCCCCCCACAAACAAGCCATGCAGCCCAGGTTCAGGTGACATTACCAGTGAAGATAATTAGGGAAATCCAGCTGGCATATGCGGCGAGGCTAACAAGCCAAGTGATCGTACGAACTGGGTCAATGTATTGTGGTGTCCTTCAGAGAATGGTATATATGAATGATTGTGATGATTTAATTATAAACAGTAAAACTGAACCAAACTCTGTGTGTGTGTGTCTATGGTTATGGATATTGGCTGACTATCCTTTGTTAAACTGATCACTTGCTAATGGTCAGAAATGATCAGGCGATATTTCATCAGTGGAGGTTGACAACAGGAAAAGCTCTTCTGATAATTAGAAAATGTCTGTCCCCTTGTCTTTGGAGGGTGACACTGTCCAGCTACTGAGAGGGAAGAAACACATTTGCAGTGAGTTTTGCAATTTGAATTTAGAAATAACAGGACACAGAGAAACCAGATGGAGAGAACACTGGCTGCTTCCATTAGGAGTTAGCTGAAAACTGAGTTGTACCTTAGAAAGGTTAGGACTGCAAAAGTTATACATAGGGCTGCCTTTGAAAACGATCTGGAAACTTCAGTTAGTTCAGAGATGGAGTGACAACAGCACACAAACTACTGATTTTGACCTTTCAGATTCTTCATAGCTTGGGAGCAGGCTATCTGAAGGACCTGAGGCCTTCTCTGAAAGCCCCTGCCAAATGAGTGGTTAACGGCCTTTTCAGTGGTGTTGTCCTAGCTGTGAAATGCTCTCTTCAAAGTGGGTCACCTAGGTCCTACTGTGACCATTTTATTCTCCAAGGCCTTTAATATGTCTTAGATTTAAACTTAAAAATTTTTTTTTCTGTAACTGTTTTTATACTTTTATTCTTGTTTTTATTGTAATTACATTTTAGATTGTTTGATTTCTTGTTGTGACCTGCCCTGAGAACTCTGTTATAGAGCAGCCTATAAATATTGTAAGTAAATACATAAACAGTACCCTTAACCCAAAGTAATATGAACTAAGCGAGCAAGGCATAGTTTTAGTATTCTTTCAATTTCACATTAAAATTAATGTTGGGTAGGAACTTCTGAATGGGACATTCAAAGGAAAGACATAGATGGTACTCATGGACTTGCAACCTGGTGAGTTTTCAACAGGGATGGGCATGAGCAGTGAAGTGGTCAAGTTTGCTGATGACATCAAATTATTTAGGGATATTAAAATAAAAAGGGCTTGCAAGGAGCTCCAGAAGGATCTCTCCAAATTGGGAAATGGACATCAAAATGGCAAATGCAGTTCAGTGTAAGCAAGTGTAAAGTGATGCACATTGGGGCAAAAAACTCCCAAATTCAAGTGTAAGCTGATAGGATCTCAGTTAGTGGTGACTGACCAAGAGAGAGATCTTGGGGTTGTAGTGGATAGCTTGATGAAGATGTTGACGCAGTGGCTGTGAAAAAGGCAAATTCCATGTGAGGTATAATTAGGAAAGGAATTGAAAATAAACTGCCAATATAATATTCCCCGTATACAAATCTATGGTGTGACCACACTTGGAATACTGTGTCCAGTTCTGGTCATCACACCTAAAGAAAAGATATTGTAAAAGGGCAACTAAAATGATCAAGGGGGTGGAGCAACTCACCTATGAGCAAAGATTACAACAGCTGGGATTGTTTAGCTTTGGAAAAAGGGTGAGTAATTATGGGAGCTGTAGGCCTAAAAAAATCTGGACTGCCACAAGTTGCCCATCCCTGGTCTACAATGATAGCAACAGAGATTTAGATATTAGCAAATCCTGTAAACCACAGAAAAGTTACATTTATCAAAGAGAAGTCCTTGAAAGAAACTCTTAAAACATATAACAGCTGTGTGAAGGCTAGTTTAACTGGTAAATGTTCTACTCTATGAATAATAAAAATCACAGAAGCCACAAAAAGCATATTTCTCTACTTATTTTCTTAAGGCTGAAACCCATGTCCTTAGATATAAGTTCCAAGGACATTCATCGAATTTTACTTCCACATAAATATCCTGAGGATATTTATATCCTTAATAGAATAACAAAACTACACACAACATTTGTAGCATGTTTAAATGACACGCTTATGACTGGGCCTGCCTTTTTTTCAACAAAAAGCAGCCACCAACTGGCACCACAGTGTGTGTATGGGGGGAGGCTTAACTCTTCACCACTGCACTATTTTCCCACCAAAAATAATTCACACAAAGATGCTATTTGCCACTGAAGGCAGTAATGTGGGTTTTCCAGAAAATTTTGAGCTAGGCTAATTTGCATAGGGTCATTTGCATCAGAAAATCACTAGAGAGTAATCTAATTTAGCATGTTTACTAAATACAAGCAAAACAAACAACAAAGCTAAAAGAGTACCACATATTAATTCTTTGTCCCAATGCTGGGATAATGCTCTGCTGGCTGGGGAATGCTGGGAGCTGTAGGACTTTTGTCTGTCTAAACATGCATAGGATTGTGCCCTGAAATGCAGTATTATATTATATAGACGTTTTTACTGGAATACTTGTGCGCTAATTATAGCAACCCAAAGAACTGTGCACGATATGCTGACAGCCACTCATCTATTTCAACAGAGTTCAACTCTCTTCCATTATGGTTGTTGGGGCAACTTCAGTTTCTCTGCCTCTACTTATTAGTTCCATTTCACCTCTACTTATTAGTTCCATTTCACCCTGAGACACAGATTATTTCAGTGCCACATATGTATTCTCTCACATACATGCTAATCACCTGAAAAACATTAATTACAAATTTGAAACTGCCAAGCTGGCCTAATATTATACTTGCAGTTGGCATCCATTCGTTGCTACTAATGAACATATGAAATGGGAATTTCTCTGCAAAAAAACAAAGCACTGGAAAATTTTCCACCCCACACCACTGCCTTTGGGGAGAATAGCAGGTTTTTTTTTTTGGGGGGGGGGATTTTGGGCAGGAAAATGGCTCATGTGGAAAGGATGAAACCACCTTTCCTTACACTGCAGTTTCAGTCTGGATCGAAGTGCCCCGTGCTCCTATAATATGCAGTCTGGCCCTAAATCAAAAGGTTCTTAACACTGCCCCTCCCCGCTTAAAACACAGTCTGAGACAGTTCCTGTCCTCACAGGTTTAAATTTTGTATTGCAACAACATCCAATTATTTGGGGAGCCACCCGTTCCATAGCTGACTTATCTGAGAGGGAACAGGACAAAGATGGACCTAATCTTGATTCAACCAAAGTATCAATATAATGAGTAGTTTACCTAGTTTATTTTATTTATTTATTTATTTATTTATTTCTACACCGCCCAATAGCTGAAGCTCTCTGGGCGGTCCACAAAAATTAAAACCAAAAAGCACACAGTAAAACAATATAAAATATAAAAGCATTAAAACCACAATATAGCAATACAGCCAGAACAGAATACAACCTAGCAGCAATGCAGAGATTTAACATACAGATTTAAAAAAGCAAAGCTAAAAGGCTAGAAAGCTAAAATGCTTGGGAAAATAAAAAGGTCTTCATCTGGTGCCAGAAGAAATACAATGTAGGTGCCAGGCAAACCACACTAGGGAACTCATTCCACAGCCAGGGTGCCACAGCAGAAAAGGCCCTCTTCATGGTAGCCTCACTTCCTTTGGCATGGGCTCATGGAGAAGGACCGCTAAGGATGATCTTAAGGTCCAGGCAGGCTCAAATGGGAGATGATCCTTCAGATAACCTGGCCCCAAGCCATTAAGGGCTTTGAATGTTAATACCAGCTCTTTGAATCGGGCCCGGAAACGGACTGGCAGCCAGTGCAGCTGGAAAAGTATCGGCATAATATGAGCTCACTGGCCAGTCCCTGTTAACAATCTTGCTGCCCTATTTTGGACTAGCTAAAGTTTCTGGACCACTTTCAAAAGCAGCCCCACATATCATGCATTGCAGTAATCCAGACAAGAAGTTATCAGAGCGTGGATAACTGTAGCTAGGCTATCTCTGTCCAGATAAAGGCGTAGATGGTATACCAACCTAAGCTGATAAAAGGTGCTCTGTGCCACTGAGTTCATCTGTGCCTCAAGTGACAGTTCTGGCTCCAAGGGCACCCCCCAAACTACGAACATGATCCTTCAGGGGAGTGCAACCCCCTCCAGAACAAGTTGAATATCACCTAGCCGGGCAGACGAACCACCCACTAACAGTACCTCTGTCTTATCTGGATTGAGTTTCAGTTCATTGGCCCTCATTCAGTCCATTACCATGCCCAGACACTGATTCAGAACAACCACTGCCTCACCTGGGTTTGATGAGAAAAAGAGGTGGAGCTGGGTGTCATCTGCATATTGAGGGCACCGCAGCCTTCAGTTGTTGAGGCATGTTACTTATTTGAAATGGACAATAATTACAGACTGCCTTCCTCAGATAAGATAGCTCTACCTAGATTTGCTTTTCTTACCTTACTAAGAAAATGAATTGAAGTATACATGCTAAGGGCTTATTTGTAAAGTACTCCGCAGCCACACACAGGCATTTATCCATTCTTGCAGCTGTATTCTGTACACTACATGTAAGTTACCTATAGCAATATTACATTACCCTTCCATTCCACCACCATAATGTCAACGCAGCACCATAAGTGGGTTGTTCTCTTTAACTGAGGATAACCATAGAATAGTAGGGTTGGAAGGGGCCTACAAGGCTGCCATGCTGCTGTTTACTTCTCCCTCTCCACCAGATCTGGTGAGCTGTACTGTCCACCACCAAAGCAAGTGTCTTACAAAGAGCTTTGGTTATTGGGTGAAATAGAAATGTAATAAACAAACAAGAGAAATGTTTTATGATTGTCACAAACTATGCCCCAAAGCACCACAGTCTTAAACTACAAGTGTTCTTAATACATTATCTGGGAAATATGCTGGATTCACACACCCACACACACAACCTATAAAACTTTGATCACGTGTGATGGGAGAGGAGGAAAAATGATACTGACAAAACACAGTAATGTAAAAGCACGACATTTGTAAATAGCCTCCTGAGTACAGTAAAACGATGTTTGAGGGTTCTACCCTTAAGGACGGCCTAAAATCAGTAAAAAAAAGCGTTAGAATAGAAGCTTTCTTGCAACCCAGCCTGATCCTACTATACACGTTTGACTTGGAAGGAACTCTTCAGATAATTCAGTGGGCTTACTTACAGTGCAATACAATCCTTGCAATACAATATACAGTGCAATACTTGTCTGCTTAAGTAATTATTGTTTTTCGTGGGGCTTACTTCCAGGTAAGTGAGCATAGGATTGCAGCCTTGCTCTCAGATTTTGTCTACACTGGAGAGGTATCACAGCCCTCGAGTGGACAGCCCCGAAGCAAGGTGAAAAAAGTGGAATTACAAACCTATGCATGCTTACCAGGGAGTTAGGTTGCAATCCTATACATAGTTACCTGGGAATAAGTCCCATCGAACTCAGTGGGCGTTATTTCTGAGAGGACACGCACAGGATCGCTGTGTTGGCCTCCCTAATAACTAAACATGCATAAGATTGCAGCGTGAGCCTGTGATTGCTTCTGAAGTGCCAGTTCCTCACCGTTACGAATTTGCGAGCACTCCACACAAATACTAGAGACACAGGGCCAGGCAGCCTCCAGACGCGCTTTACGTAGCCGCGATCTCTGAGAGCTGGGGCTTTCGCTTTCCCTTCCACCCTTAGAACTTCGCTTGCTCCTTCCTCCCGCGCCCGCTCACTCAGGCAGAGCTCCACGTCCACCCATCCTCCGCGTTCTGAGCGGGAGGAGCGCGAGCGCTCCTCAGAAGCTGATTGGGCGCGACGTTCTCCTCAACCGTCTTCCTTGTTTACCCCTCCCTCCGTCCGCTCATTTCTCTGTCGCTCTCATCTCGTCGCTTTTCCCTGCCTCGGCTGCAGATTACGTCACCAGCGCACTGCGCGTTGGCGTGACGTCAGAGGGCGTCGACGATGACGATTTAGTCAGTCAGCTGAGGGAGGGGAAGCCAGGGTGAGGGAGGGGGGAGGAAAATGGCGGACCAAATCCCTCTGCACCCGGTGCCGCGCACCACCCAACGGAGGGCGGCTTATTATACCAACGCTTCAGCCGCGCAGAGGCATAACAGGTACCGGCTGGAAGGAAACTGAAAGGAAAGGGCGGGGGGGTTGCCAGGGAGTGATTGGAGGCGAGGAGGGAGAAGGGGCGATGGGGCGATATTGGGCACAGCCCAGCTTGAGAGGGGCGAGCGGCAGTTCCTTCGTGCCCCCCAGGCACCGAGTGCTGAGGCTCTGAGGTATTTCGTCCCTCACCCCATGGCAGAGAGCTCAGGTCGCTGTAGTTGTAACTCGCCTAGGCCTTCGGACAGCTGCATTGGAGTACCTCTGGAGGTTGGCAGGATGATTGTCACTTCCGGGAAGGCACACGGTGGTTGTTGCTACTTCAGCAGTAGTGCTGTCGAGTTTGGGATTGCCCTGCTCAGGTCTTGCTCCCTCCAGTGTTATCTAGAACCAGTGCCTAACTCCAGAACCAGCTTTCAAATCCACTAGAACTCATCCCTGAAATATGGCGATGTTACGATGTTTTTTGAGCATGTGCAAAGCGTCCTCCTTGTTGCCATTGAGAAGTTGCGCTCTGGGATTAGAAGGGAGGACTTGTGGCACAGTGTGTGTTGCTTCTAGGAAGATATGAGTCCCTGGTGTATTCATTTTAGAAGGAAACAGTGTAGAGACCAAACATCGACAGACGTCTGCACTGTAAACATCTGAGAAGAAAGGCAAAGAACACTGTCAATCTAAAAGTGTTAGGGTTCAAGTCATATGATTTACACCTGAAGAGATTCTTTTTCAAAAGTAGACAACATTAGCAGGACCTCTTAAGGTGCAATCCTATGCATGTTAAGACAGGATTGCATAGGATTGCATCCTTAAAGCAGAACTGCGTTATACAAGCACACCATTGGGTTCCCCATCCTATGTTTGCCCTGTAAGGCTAATGCTGAGAAATAATGCTATTATTTATTTCTTATAGAGATTTCTGCCTTGTCTTTCAAGGAAGTTCCCAGGAATGGGGGGCATTTTGAGGAGAATCAGAGGGCAGGCAAGGGGTTGCTGATTCTTTGTGTAAAAGCTCCCCAGACCAATTGCAAGAAGTCTGGCAGGTGGAAATAGTCTGGGGAGAATATCCAAGGGAGAACTGGTTGTTGTTGTTGTTCAGTCGTTCAGTCGTGTCCAACTCTTCGTGACCCCATGGACCATAGCACGCCAGGCCTTCCTGAGGAGAACTGGTAGAAAGGGTTAAATATTATTTTCCCTGCTACTAAACCCCTCTGCATTCCTAGGCAAATGTGGGTTTGGGTGTAGTTCTGCCCTTGGTAGCACAAGGTGTTTGTTTGGTGTAGTTCTGGCCTTGGTAGCTAGCCCAAATCTGTGCTGGTGTCTGATGCTATTTCTCCTCCAAGGTGGGAAGGAAATGATTGTTTCTAACACTACATGGAATTTGGAACACCTCTGGAAGTGAGTGCAGCAATAGGGGCTGCCTCTACCTTCCTCCTCAGCTTGAATTAAATCTTCTGAAATGCCATGGTCTGGATTACTCATCCTGGTATTTATTTATATGGATTGAAGTTCAGTAGAATTACTTAATTCTTCCCAGAAAGAGTTCAGTGACAGAACTGGAATTTTTGTCCAATGCAGGCATGTACTTTTGGTATCTGTTTCTGAATCTTTCTACTAGCAAACTTACTGGAATCTTTTATTTATAGTATTTATATCTCCCTTACTAACCAAAATTCTTGAGGTAGTTTACAATATGTTTAAAATACATTGAAACAGATTGTTAGGAGAAATATTAGGATTAGGAGGTACTGTAGAAACCAACCAATCTGGATAAATCTGGTATTAGATGGGGTTGCACTCCCCCTGAAGGACCAAGTGCACAGTTTGGGAGTGCTGTTGGACTTGGTGCTAACTGGGGAAGCTCAGATGGCAGTAGTGGCCAGGAGTACTTTTTACCATCTTCAGCTGGTACGCCAGTTGTGACCCTATCTGGAGGGGGAGGATCTTGCCTTGGTTATTCATGCGCTAGTGACATCCAGGCTGGACTACTGTGCTGTGCTCTACAAGAGGCTGCCTTTAAAGGGAATTTGGAAACTTCAGCTGGTGCAGATTTCAGCCACCTGACACCCTTCTTGAGTGATGTACATTCCATTGAATGCATAAAAAAGAATCCATTTGATTTCTAGAATCTACATGTTAGACTAGTATATATTTTCCAAGATGGCAACAGTAAAGTTTTGCGTACTCAGCAGGAGTGTGTGAATTCTCTTCTGATTGCATTCCCTTGTTGCTCCTAAAACATAGGGAACTTTGGAAGCAGCCTGTGAAAGAGTGAAAGCAGGTGCAATTAAAAAATAAAACTGGGAACACTGGAACATGTGCAGAAGTGCTTGGGTGTGCATATTGGACTCCTGGGTTTCAAGGCATGCAAATGTCACATATAACTCAGGCCCTGTTAGGCATGAGGCCTGCAGCTTGTATTAAGCTTGTGTCACGTTATGTTAAGCAGTGTAGTTAGCCTGTTTTTAGAGATTGAATGGGATGGATGAGTGTGTAATGGCTGAAAACAAACCATGAACGGTGGAAAACAGGAAAGAACCTGGTAAACAAGAAAGAACTGTTGCAGGGTCTACAGGCACAAGGTAATGGGACTGGCTCTGAGGTTTATCTGCATGAAACTACATGAATGGTGCCTGGACAAAGAGTGAGGAAAGCTGATAACTAGTGGATGGGTGCAGACCAAGGCAGAGAAGATTGTGAGGATGCCAATCGATGTAAGACCACAGGAAAGTGTTGACATTTCTGGCAGGCATCCAGAGGGGTGTAGATGCAGAAGCAAAAGAGTAGAAAAGAGGGCCTTAGAGGAGAAACTTTGAGAAGCCTCCACCTGCAATTAATAGAACAAATTTGCCCATACACGTACTGCTTCTCCAAGTCCCATCCTTCAATACACATACTTATGGGTTGGCCGCCCTAAGTGGTGTAAATGTAAGTATGATTGCAATGCTTAAAGATTAGCTAGAGATTTAGGACTGCTTTTGCTTGCTTTTATGTATGATTCTTTCAATAAAAGTTACATACAAGGTATTTTAACTATAAATGTGTGTGTTTGGTCCTGTATTCTCCCGAATAAGGTCTGCATAATTGAGTAACATTTAAATCAGCTAAAATAAAAAATGAGAAGAATTTTTAGGGTTTCATAAGGATAGTTTCTTCTTGTATGTTCTACTAGATTAAAAAAAAAAAAGAATGTAAAGAATTCTGTTTTATTAAAATAGCTGTTCTGATAAGAATAAATGTTCTTCTAGATAATTTGTGCTCACTATAGATAGAAAAGCTGAAAAGGATAAAGTACTTTTCTGTTTTTGCAACTAGCACATTTGGGAACATTTTAAATATCAGAAAAGAGACTGAGTTTGATAGTACTTAGGGATGGAATTTATTATCTCTGGAGCATAAGCTTTGTAGGCAGTAACTGTCTTAATATTCATGAAATTAAATTATTATGAGGCAAGCATTTGAGAGCTATTATGTGTTACAATCTGTGTCCTTTCTATTGTACAAGATCGCAAATGCATCTCCCCACATATGAGGAGAAAAAAGGGGAATCCTCAATAGTATGTAGTCCATTTGAGATACAAAACATGATGGAGTAATGTCCAGGTATGTAGCAAATTACATTTCATTGTGAAGCAGGGATGTGTGAGTGCTACTTCAGTCCTTGTAAATGTGAGAAGTTCCCTTAGGGTGCAATCTTATGCATGTTTAGACAGAAAAAGTCATAAGAACAGCCATGCTGGGTCAGACCAAGGGTCCATCTAGTCCAGCAGTCTGTTCACACGGTGGCCAACCACCTGTTGACAGGGAACCCACAAGCAGGACATGGGTGCAACAGCACCCTCTGACTGATGTTCCTCAGCAACTGGTGTACATAGGCATACTGTCTCTGATACTGGAGGTAGCATATAGCCATCAGGACTAGTAGCCATCAACTGCTTTCTCCAAGAATTTGCTGGCTGGGGCATTCTGAGAATTGTAGGACTTTTTCTGTCTAAACATGCATAAGATGGCACTTTGTGTCTACAATATTATATGCACTTACCTGTGAATAAGCCCCATTTAACATCGTGGAACTTAATTCTGAGTAGACATTGCACTCCTAGTCTTTATGTAGGCCCTGGTTTATAGAATCAGATTTCTGCATGAAGTCATGTTCTGCTTACACTCCCAGCTGCTTGTCAGAATTTCTATTTCAGAATAGCCCTCACCCGAGGTCCTTGAAAAAAAGTGTAACATTTTGTATATATTGTATATATATTCCCCAAACATAAGCCAGTTTGGCCTATGTCGATTCCTGACATGGTTAAAAAGGTGTCTATTTGTGTAGGGGCAGGTACAGTAATCTAAAATTCAGCTATTGACATTATTTTGTCCTTTAAGCATTACCAGTGTTGATGAAAGGACATAATTTGGATTTCGATTAACTAAGGGTGTGGTGCTTTTCTAGAGATTCAGTGCCTTGCTCTTTTGACAGCATCATAAACTCAGTGTAGGTATATCACTATGACTTGTTGAAGTACTTCTAACTGGCAACTACAGGTAATGAGCAGAGGGATTCTGTTAAGTTTAGTTACTATTGCTGTAGTTGCTGTCATGATATAAGTTTGGTTTTCAAAATGTGTTTATCTGCTATCCTGGGTTGGTACTGGGGATTAAAGGAAGCTGGTTTTCAGCTTTCTTAAATATTATGTCATGGAGTAAAAGAAGATATGGTTAACTTACTGAGCCTATCTGTAGTTCTTGAATTATATTATGCATTCAGAATAATAGTTATCATAAAGGTAAACGATGGCTCACAAAAAGCTACTATGTAGGATAACCACAGTGTCAAGAAAATTGATGCACTGACAGTACAATCCTATACATATCTACTCTGAAATAATTCTCATTGGTTTCAATAGGAGTTACTCCCTGATAAGTGTGTTTAGGATTACAGTCTGAGTGTAATAGATGAAATATATGTTGATAATAGAAGGGGTTGGTGAACTACTGTTACAGTTTCTTGAGACTCCTCCTCAGGAGTCCTGATGGTAAAAATGTCATTAATATATCTAGAGATCTAAATGACATTGGGGGCAGGGCTATACAGGGTGGCCCGACTCACATGTTTACTTAAGCCCTTTCAGGATTGCCTGAATAGAGCTCCTGTGTAAGTTCTAGTATGCACTTCTGTGGAGTTCCTGCCTTCGCCTAGTGAGAATTCCCCTTCTCTAAGGCCTTTCTCACCCCCAGCAGGAACCGCCACCTCTCACACACACCGTGTTTTGCTGCTACCTGGACCTTTAAGGCTTAGGCCCAACCCTTTACTCAGTCCTCTATCTGCAAGGACACACAGACTTTATTTATAACCTTGTACTGTTCCCTTTATACTTCCCCTTATGTCGCCCAGAGCAGAAGGTGTACGGTGTGGTTAAACAAATAAACTTTATTAACTACAGCAAACAAGTTATTGAATAATAAACAGGCAACTCTTAATGGCTTTATCAATATATGTTCTCTCATAAACTGTTCTCTAGCTCGCACTCTCAAACAATCACTTCACAAATCAACACGAACCTCTCTCTGTCTCTCCTCAATCTTAAAACCCTAACGCTATCACAAATCCTAGGTCTGATCTAAGCCATTCCCCAAACCTATTTCATCTCTGATCTTATCCCTCACTATCTCTATCTGACTCTCTCAAGCAAAGCACACAGTTTATATAGCACACGTACTTCAGCCCTCTTCACTTACTGAACCAATCAGCTCACATATGCAAATCCACCATTCTTCCTGCCAATCATCCTTCTCTCACTATAAACATACTCACAATACAATACAGAGATATAACAGGAATATATATATATATATATTCATATTCAGAACCATAGACTCATAACAGGAACACATTACTATACTTACAGATTATACGTATAGAGACGAGTAACATCACAACTGCCAATTCAGATGGAGTCCTTGCCTGGTTTTGTGGGCCTCATAACTGTCACATGTTAAAAGAGTGCACTCCAGAATACACAGCCAATATTCCCCTGTGGCTATCCATTTCAAAGGAATATCAATAGTGGGTAAGCTGTCTTTCAGGGAGGATTGTCAGCCATTACTCATCTTTTTCATTGAGGAACTCCTGATACACTTCCAAGGTTCCCTAGAATATGACTGAAAAATAACTAAGCTGGTTTCATGGATTCTCAGGCATCTTTCGTTCTGTTGTCTGCTCATTCGTGGAATCAGATTTTTTGTGTGAGAATTTCATTCATTTGCAAATGTGCACTTGCGCTACCCCCCCTCAAAAAAACAAAAAACGGCTTGCAAGTCCACATGACTCAGAAAAAGCCAGTCTGCTGTGGAATCCACAGGTCTGAGTCTTAGAAATCTGAGCTCATTTTAATGCATTACAGATTTCTCTGACATCCTTACAAAGGAGTGGGAAATGGGCTTCTGTTAGAGCAGAAAACTGGGGTTAAAGATATGGGTTTGTGTTTTGGGGCTTAGACCTCTTACTTGTATTCAAGTTCTTGGGCAAGTTGTCTTTTAAACTCATAGGTTTGCCGTTTTGTGCAATCGGTGTTTCTGTGGCCGGACCCACTATGGCAGCTATTTTGCGAATAGGCACACTGTCATGACAGCTATTTTGGGATGGTACCCATAACACTTTCTCAAAATTCCCAAAGTGCATACTGACCCAAAAACGCTGGAGACCCTAAATGATTCAGGGAAGAAAAAGGAAAGTTTGAAATTGTGCTTTGCCTTCTCCCATTCAATCAGTTGACAAAGCAAACTCTGCTGTTCTTATAAAAAATCAATCTGTGTTTGGAATGAAGTGGCAGGAGCTTGTTGTCTGGGAGGCCATTCAAGGAGGTGGATAGTGCTTAGGGGAAGGAAGCCTAAGAGTGTGCATGGGCAAAACAGTTTTGCGTATGGAGAAAGAGTGAAGCTAAAATACAATACTGAGCAGTATCAGACAGAGATTGAAAATGGTGTGGGCTGCACTCCCTTTCAATCCACCAGTCAGATTTGTAGTATTTCCAAAAAAAGAAGGGAGGAGAAAGGGAAGAAACCTTTGCAGATCCCATTCAGAACTAGAGAAGTGACTTTCCCAACAACCTACTCCAGGGTTTTTTGGAAGCCTAATTTAGCTGCTGTAATGCAGCCTTCTTCCCTAAGCATTATTGCTTGCCAACATCAAAAGATTTTCTCAGCCCTGTTACTTTGGCAAGTGGGTCTGTTGAAGGCTGCAGAAAGCCTGTGTTTTGGCAAATGTGTGTTGAACAACACTGGATAATCTGGCTAGCAGGGCACATGTTCTTCACTGTAAAGTATCCCTGTGAAGAGTGTTGTATTATATGCCCCATTCATTTAATTCTGTGTTGATTCACTTGGACCTCTCAGTAGCTTTTGATACCATTGACCATGGTATTTTTCTCAGTAGTTGGATGTGGGGAACAATTGTTTTACCCTTTGGCAGTTAGAGTATGGTGCTCTGCAGGCCTCAATATTTGAGGGAGTGCCTCTCCCTACATATGCCTGCCTGAGGACTGAGATCTGTTGGAGGGCCCTCCTCTGCATTCCACCAGTGCGAGACATACACTTTGGTGGGATGTAGAAGAGGGCCTTCTTTGCTGTGGCACCCCAATTGTGGAATGCCTTCTCCTTGGACGCCTGATTTGGGCGGATGTTGGTTTCATTTTGGTGCCAAGTTAAAACATAGCTTTTCACCAAAGCCTTTGTGGGCTAATTGAACTCCCTAAAGTTGCATACTGTTTTAGGGCGCAATCCTGTAGGCTGCTAGTCAGCAGCTAGATGGCCATAGGATAGGTCAATTCCTGGGAACTGACCTCGGAGCCCACACTCCGAGGTCGGTTCCTGGGGAACCGATCCCCACCCCCTCCTGTGCCGCCTCATAGGCAGTGTGGATCACCTCCGCACTCATAAGAGCAGCATGGAGTGGTGAAAACGGGGTGTTTCCAGGGGTGGGGAGGGGAGGTCGGAAATGCCGGTATGACACATCCTATGTGTTGTCCAGCTGTTGCTTCCCATGTCCCGAGGTCCCACGGTTAGACAGCCAAAGTCAGCTGTCCAGCCATGAAAGCAGGGCAGGGGGACCGAGGAGGAGATTCGCTCCTTACCACTCCTATCCTGCGCTGGATAGGCAGTCGCCCCTGGGCTCGGAGGCGACCGTCAATCCACATAGGATTGTTCTGTTATTGTTTTAGATTTGTAATGGGTATTAGCTTGTTTAATGGTTTAATATGCTTTTAGCAGTTAAAATCATTTATTGTTTTATACTGTTTAAATTGATTTTATCTGTATGCTGCCCTGAGAACTTAATGATATAGGGTGGGATACAAATGGTTTTTAAAAAATGGTTTGTTGGTTTGTTGTTGGGTTATTTAGGGTGGTTAACAAGCCACCCTTTGGAAATGTCCACGGTTCAGACAAGACACTAACCCATGGTTCAACAAACAACCCACACTCAACCACTGAGTGTGGGTTGGCGTGTTGTGTGAACAGCTTGATTGGCCCAGAGCACCTTTTATCACCTTAGGCTGATAGACCAATTGTGATCCTATCTGGGAAGAGGTAACCTTGCTACAATTATCCATGCACTGGTAATTTTTTGCCTGGATTACTGCGTCATATCTGGGGTTGCCTTTAAAAGCAGCCCAAAATTTAATTGTTCCAAAATAGGGCAACAAGATTGTTAACTAGGATTGAACAGTATGATCATATCACACTACTGCTTTATCTCCTACACTGGCTTCCATGACTTGGGGCCAGGCTTCCTGAAAGATCACCTCCACCCATGTATCCCTATCTGGACTTCAACATCCTCTTCTGAGGCCCTTCTGTGGGTGCCTTTGCCAAGTGAGGTGTTGCAAGTGGCTGCTGCAGAGAGGACCTTTTCATTGGTACCACCCCAGTTATGGAATGTCCTACTCAGGGAGGCTTACCTACGTTATGGTCTTTCTGGGGCCAGGTAAAGGCCTTTTCATTTTTTCAGGATTTTCAATCTTATGGTCTATTTTGTATTTAAGGGTAGTATCCATCGCTGTACTACCATAATATAAATGATGTTGCAGTAGTGTACACTTTGTCTAGCGCAACACCAATAACACTTGGTAGCCTGATGAGTTTCCCTGGAAAACTTAGCATGTCAGAAAGTACTATTGGCGTTGCACTAGAAATAGCTTATGCTAGTGCAACTTCATTTATGTTAGTGGTAGTGCAATGTCGGATTCTGCCCCAAATGTTTTTTCACTTTTATTATAAGATATCCAGTGAACTTGTGGTGTTGAGACTTAGGGATGTACGAAAGTCACTTACCTTTCCACGGATTATGTTCATGGGGGGGAGGCATTCCGTCCCTCCCCCCGGAATCCTCAACGGGGTGGAGGCGATCCGTTCCTCCCCCCCGGAATCCTCGACGGCTGGCTGTGCTCCACGGCAGCTCCGCAGAGCAGCCGGCCAGGCCCAAGCCAGAGCGGTCTGCAGCCGGATTTCTGGCCACGGAGGGCTCTGGGTAAAAAACCCAAAAACCACGTACGCAAATGGCAGCGGCTATGGCCGCCGCCATTTGCATTCCTTATTTTTCGCCGTCTTAGTCTACGTAAATATTTACGTAGACTATTACGGCGAAAATAAAGGGGAACGCAATTAGTGTATTGGGCGCTATTTGCGTCCCTTTTTGATTCGCCCACTATGCTATTTGCGTTCCCCTTTATTTTCGCCATAATAGTCTACGTAAATATTTATGTAGACTAAGACAGCGAAAAATAAGGAACGCAAATGGTGGCGGCTGTAGCCGCCACCGTTTGCGTACGCGTTTTTTTTTTAAACCCAGCAGATAGGCTACGTAAATCTTTACGTAGCCTATCACGTCTCTGTAAAAAAAAAGAAAAAAAGACAAGACTGCAAGTGGCGGCGGTGGCAGATGGTCAGAAGACCAGCCGCCGCAGCTGCCACTGCCAAAACCGCTGCCCGGAACATCCGCCCTAGGTAAGTCTCGTCCTAGGGGGGGATCCGCGGGTGGGCGGGGGGGGTGGCAGGCTGTTCCGCCACAGATTTCGGGGGGGCGAATGCACTGGCATTCGGCCTCACCGAGATCCGTGGCGGAATTCTCTGACATCCCTATGTTGGGTGGAATATAAATATAGTAAAATAAACTAATCTGAACCCAAGTTAGAATATTTTGTTCATTTTCATTATGACTTCTTAGATTGTTGTAAAATACTTGGTTTTGTAAATTAATGTATCATCTATTAATTGACATATTTTGTATTGTTATAATACGAAATTTGTTCTCTTTGAACAGATTAGAAGCTTTGGGATTTTGAATGAACTTTAACAGTGCCAGGTTCTCACACATTTTATATAGATCCCATTTTATAACTGTTTCATATTCAGTTTGTGTCATGTGTCTTTTAGAGTCTCTGAACAAACAGCTTCTATATGTAGCCCTTTGAAGGGTGGGGGTGGGGAGAGGTTGAGAAAATAGGGTTTGTTCTTTTATTTTCCAGATCAGCATATCTGTTTGTCTTAAGCACAGCTTTTCAGAAGCTCGCTTCTGAAATATGCTACTTTCAAAAACTCATTTTTAAAAAGATTGTCCTTTAAAAGCATGTCTTAGAATTGTTTATCTAATCTACTCTCAAATAAGTTTTTTTGATTCAGGTTCAGGACTTATATGTGTGACTCATGCTCATGTTTACTGCCTGGCCTTTTTGTTATCTTCTGCACCTCTAAAACATCTTTATGTTTTTGTATCTGTGTCTGATAACAAAGTACTTAAACCTTAGACAAAAATAGTAAGCATTCTCTGGTTTCATATAGTTAAGCTTTGTCAATGTCTTTGTATTAATATATCAGTCAATTCTCATGGTATCTTTATTTTAAGATCAAGCCAGAGATAGTGTCTTGTTTTTCCCCCAGTGCTATCCACAAAAGAAGTAATAAAACAAGATACATCGGTTTACTATTTCAGTCAATCCATTTACTCAGTCCTATGAGACAGGATTATAGCACATTATTCCAGTGAAGTTAAGAATGCTCAAACAAGGGGTATGACACACAAGGGGTATGACATTGGTTTGTAATAATGGTAATATAGTAGATACAGAGCTTACTGATAAAACAGAAAAGTCTGACATTTATTATAATAAAAATGCCAAACGGAGAGACTTCAGTTCACAGTTTTCATCCATGTGAGAAGCCCTGACCTACCCTAGGTATGTGTTTGTGTGGAGAAATATAATGTGCAGACTGGTGGAACCTTGAAATTATTACAATTCCTTTAATTGTAGTGACTGGATAAGTTTTTAGAGTTATTGGAAAAGTCGCCATTGTGGTTATACAAATTGCTTCTTCCTATATATGTGATTCATCATTTCACGTGTTCCTGTGTGAAAAATGTAAAGAACAATTAAAGATTGATAGTGCATTCATGACGGCAATATATGGTATAAATCAGTCCTAAAAATATAATATCACATTCTTTGACTGCATTTGGATATCACAATAACCCATGGTGGCTTAATAAGCTACTCACAGTAGCTTGTTTTTTAAATAGTCCACAATGCCCTGCCACACAGCCAGGCTAATAAGCTGCTGTGAGTAGCTTATTAAGGTATTGTGTGTAAATAACTCACCCCTTGCCCCCTGTCCTACTGCAATCCTCCCACCTGAGCAGTTACACTGTTTCACCTCTAAAGCGCTGGACGTTTGCAGGATCTGGACAAAGCATCATACATAGCCTCCCCCAGTCAGGAGGCACCCGATCCGCCATCAACGCCTGGCACAATCACTCACCAAGCAGCAAAAATCCCAAGTGCTGCAAAAAGGGGGTAGTGGCTTGAAAACCTTGGGGGTTTGCAGGATCACAACCAAACTTCACACACAGCCTCTCCCTGTCGTGAGGCACCTGATGTACCCTCAAAACCCTGCACAGTTGTTATTATTATTACAGTTCTATACCATCCAATTGCCAAAGCCCAAAGCAGCATGTTATTTAGAGTACCAGTTCTGAGATGAATTGGGAGAGCAGTGTGAATTAAGCATTTGAGTAATGCACACAAAAAGTAAAGACTTGCAACGTTGTGGTTGCCTTGGAAATGATACAACAGGGCTTCCATGTTTGACTGTCACTCTCAACTCCTTGGAACAACAATGGGGCATAAATATAACATTGGCAGTGTTTGGACAATCACAGGCCTAAAAGAAGCCATAGTTGCATCTTCCCCTTGTGCTGTACATGCGCAATGGTGATTTGCATAATTACCCACGATGCAGCATGGGTTGCCATGTCATCCAAACCCAGAATGGGGGTGTGTGGCGTCTTATCCATGTCACAACCATAGCTTGTAGTAAGAAGCCACCCCTGCTGCTCACTCCATCAGGTTTAGACAACATGGCAACCCACGTTGCATTGTGGGTAATTATGCAAATCGCATGGGGAGAAGCCACAATAGCTTCTTTTAACCCCATGATTGTCCAAACACCCCCAATAGTTCCTTCATGTTAGGGTATTTGAGGATGCATCCTATAGTTTGGTGTTGTCTATGTAGTTTGTGTACTGGTGATACGAAAGAAAATGTTTAAATGATTTGAACAATAGACAATAAAATGCAGCTGAAACATAATGCACTCATTTAGTTACTCATTCCTTTAAAAAGCCACCAAAGTTTGAAGAGGACATGGTATAATCACAGTAGATATTTATATAAAAGTAATTTTAAAGTATTTATTGTAGTCTATTTCCTTCTCTTAGTTTTTTTTCTTTAGAAGTTGTTTAACATTAATGTTTTTTTTTCCCTTTAGGGAGCCATTTTTTCAAGATGCCTGCCTCATATCTGATTTAGTATCACCAGTGCTATGTTTTAGATTCTTACTTATTTATTCACTTTGCTTTCAGAGCTGCTTTATTTTATAAAAAAAGTTTCTAGCATTACACTTAATTGGTTTGTCACTCATGAAAACCCAGCTCCTCAGACAATTAAGTGTACACGACACTAGATTACAAAGAGATTGAGATTTTTCCCTATGAAAAATCCATTATTCATCATTGTATTGTTTTTAAATACTTTGGTAAAAAATTTAACACAATAGGAAAATTGCTTTTTGGAGAAGAATAAATTGCTTGCCAGTTCAAAGGCTGCATTTTGAAGTCAAGTTACTAAACATGATGCTTATTTGTTATCTCAGTAGCTGGCACACTTGCATAGATAAAACAGCACTCCTAGACTTTAAAATATTTTTTGAGAAACTGTAACATGTTTTTGTAAGGGCTATGAATAATTTTTGTTCTGTAACTCCTGACATGATTACAAGAAATAGTGAACTCTATTGGTAAATGGGAATATGTAGTCTTTGGCAAAGATGAGTATAGCCTCTTTTGTTAGAGCTGTTCAAGGGAGACTTGCATACAGAAGCAAATGCAGCAAAATAGAAATGCCATCAAAATGATCATGGATAGCATCCTGTATGAATGAAAGATTGCTTTATTTCGGATTTATAGTTAATTTTTAACAAGTTTGTAGCACACAATACAAATCCATATATGTCTACGGCAGATGTTACAATGGTTTATATGACATTACTGGTTTACCCTGCCTGTTCCCAACCATTAACTTGTCTAAATGTTGTTGTGCTTTTTTAATGATGTATTGTTTTATAATTTGTTGTAAACCCCTTCAGGATTTTAAAAATGGGAAGTGGTATATAAATACTCTAAAATAAAATTACTAGAGGGTAGTGGACTTCAAGAATGGTTGATAGTGGAACATAAGTACATACAATTCCTGAAAAATGTCTTGATGCTGCAGTTACAAGGTTAAAAAGATGAATTCCTTTCAAATTGGTAAAACTGTGACTTCATGTGTGTTTTCCTCCTGCTTTT
Source organism: Heloderma suspectum (assembly GCF_057233095.1). Taxonomy (NCBI): domain Eukaryota; kingdom Metazoa; phylum Chordata; class Lepidosauria; order Squamata; family Helodermatidae; genus Heloderma; species Heloderma suspectum. The sequence goes on from NC_139461.1 coordinate 100,053,359, forward strand.
AACAGTTCAAAAATAGAGTAAACATTAGACATCTCTTGATCTTAGTAGTTCAGCAATTATTAAAAGGTTTTTTTTATATAAAAAGTATCCTAGTAATGTGGTAAACTAATGGAACTTCAATACTAAACTAGTGTAAAGAGGTTGTATCCAATGATGTCTCTAGAGGAGCCTTCTGTCAGTGGAATGGGTGTTGGTGGTGTTGACCAATTTCCCCCTCCCGACTACATGCCCCTGCACCATCTCCTATGGTGTTCCAAAGATCCTCACAAGGAATTGGTAAACATTGCCTTCCTTCCTGTTCCACTGACAGAAGTCTCTGTTGGATCAAAGACCTTTCATCAGCAGAGGACTCTGTTGGATTGAACCAAAGGAATGTTATCTAGACTGTACCAATACTTATTGAAAACTCTCAGTTGAATGCATATTACCTACCTTAAAGCTAGGAATAGAGACTTTGATGGGAAAATATCATTAGCAGTGGCATTATATCTATGACTTAAAATTTCAACATGGTAGAAAATTATTTTCTTATTAGATGATACCAAAGAAATTTTTTAAAATATAATTTATAAATGTTTGGTGCTTCAGAGCAGGTAAAGTTGACACATTTCATATATGCTGGTCTTTGGGGCATGTAAATAGATTTTGGAAATGGGCAACAAGTATTGTTTTTCAGGTTACAGGAATAAGAGTTTCCATGGATCTATAGATTATAATGCTTGATTATTTAAAAGAAATTAGTTCAAGGAATTAGTATATTATTTTTAATCTATTAATTGCAGAAAGAATTAGATGGCAAAAAAATAGAAATCCAAAGAACTACCCTAGATTTGTCACTGAATAAATAAATAATGGCCTGTAAACAGTCTTCTAAAACTGACTCATGCATTAAATACAGGCAAGAGAAGTTGCAATCTAGTGATGCGTTCAGAGCTATAAAGATGTTTATTGTAAGATTATTAGGGTGGGAAATCAGTTTTGCTGATCAGAAATTGCTGCTGATAAATTAATTTTATGTTAAGTGTCATTTCTATCTTTTATACGTAGTATTTTGTATGTTTGTAACATTGTGTATATATTGCATTTAACATTATGTATATTTATTTTATTTTTATCTCATTTCTATACCGCCCAATAGCTGAAGCTCTCTGTCTTACTGTCTGTATCTCTCTCTCTCTCTCTCTCTCTCCCTCTCTCCCCCTCCCCCCTCCCCCTCTCCCTCTCGTTCTCTCTCTCTCTCAGTTCCTTGCATAAGTATTCACCACCCTTTGACGTTTCGACATTTTGCGTGTGCTACAACCTGGAATTAAAATGGATTTAATTAGAATTTCTGGGCACTGATCTACACAAAATAGTCCGTAATGTTAAAATGAGGGGAAAAATCTACATGTTTTACAAAATGATTTACAAATAAATAAATGAAAAGACTGGATTGCATATGTATTCACCCCCTTTGTTGTGACACCCCTAAATAAGCTCTGGTGCAACGAACTGCCTTCAGAAGTCACATGATTAGTTGAATGGAGTCTACCTGTGTGCAATTCAAGTGTCACCTGATCTCAGATTAAATACACCTATTTCTGGAAGGCCCCAGAAGTTGTTGGAGAGCATATCTAAACAAACAGCATCATGGAGATGAAGATGCTATCAAATCAAGTCCAGGATAAAGTTCTGGAGAAGCACCAATCAGGTTTGGGTTATTAAAAAAAAAAACCCAAACTACAAACATCCCCCAGAGCACCTTTAAATCCATTATTACAAAATGGAAAGAATATGGCACAACCATGACTCTACCTTAGAGAAAGCTGTCCACCAAAACTCAGTGCCCGGGAAGGAGGGCATTAGAGAAGCAACCAAGAGGCCAGTGCTAACTCTGGAGGAGCTAGAGAGACCCACAGTTGAGATGGGAGAAACTGTCCATGGGACAGCGACCACCTGGATGTTTCACAAAGCTGGGGTTTATGGAAGAGTGGCAAGAAGAAAGCCATTGCTGAAAAACCCATCTCAAATCACATTTGGATTTTGCCAAAAGGCATGTGAGAGACATGGCAAACGTGGGAAAAGTTTCTCTGGTCTGACCAAAATTGAACTTTTTAGCCTTACCGCAAAACCCTATCTGTGGCACAAAGCCAACAGTGCTCATTGTCCTGAGAACACCATCCCCAAGGTGAAACGTGGTGGTGGCAGCATCATGTTGTGGGGATGCTTTTCATCAGCAGGGACTGGGAAATTGGTCAGGATTGAGGGGAAGATGGATGGAGCCCAATACAGGGCAATTCTAGAGGAAAACCTGTTTCACTCTGCAAGAGACCTGGGACTGGGGTGGAGGTTCACCTTCCAGCAGGACAATGACCCTAAACACACAGCCAAAGTTACACTGGAGTGGTTTAAAAACAAGAACCTGAATGTCTTAGAATGGCCCAGTCAACGCCCAGACTTCAGTCCAATTGAGAATCTGTGTCAAGACCTGAAAATTGCTGTTCACCAACGGTCCCCATCCAACCTGGCAAAGCGTGAGCAATTTTGCCAAGAAGAACAGGCAAAAATTACAGGATCCAGATGCGCAAAGCCAGTAGAGACTTACCTCAAAAGACTCACAGCTGTAATTGCTGCCAAAGGTGCTTCTACCAAGTATTGACTCAGGGGGATGAAAACTTATGCAACCAACAAATGCCAGTTTGTTTTTGTTTGACTTTTGTGCCGCAATACAAATATTTGGCACCTTCCAAGTATTAAGTATGTTGTGTAAATCAAGTAGTAAAAATGTCAATTAAATCCATTTTAATTCCAGGTTGTAACACAACAAAATATGGAAAAGTCAAAGGGGGTGAATACTTACACAAGGCACTGTGTGTGTATATATAATTTAAAATTAAGATTGTTCTGTTATGGGGTAGGCAACATGTGGCCTTCCAGATGTTTTGGTCTTTGCACTTTCTAGGAATCTTGTTATAATTTGGACAAGTTCATTCTCCCATGATGTACTTGATATGTCAGTTGGAAATGTTCCATGCCCTGGAGAATTCTCTCTGGCATTGTGAGTTTTTACTTTAGAATGCCCTGAATGCTTAGTATACATTTATTACTAACATTGCTATACCACCTTATCAGCTAAAAAGTACTCATGGCGGTGTACACCTTATGGCTATCCTCTCTTCTGGTTCTTCCCCCAACCTGATGGTTCCTGGCAGCCTTACCAGCTTGCCCTCAGGTCTAGTGGTGCTGCTGCTGAATGCCAGGTCGGTCCAAACTAAAATCTCCCTCATCCATGATTTGATTGTGGATGAGGGGGCTGACCTGGTATGTATTACTGAGACCTGGGTGGGGGAACTGGGAAGGGTTACTCTCTCCCAGCTGTGCCCTCCTGGGTACTAAATGCAGCACCAACACCGACTCGAGGGTCGGGGAGTAGGGGTTGCTGTGGTCTATAGGAATTCAATTCCTCTCTCTAGGCTTCCTGCTCATTCGAGTACAAATCTTGAGTGTTTGTATCTTGTGTTGGGTATCTGGGACAGATTAGGGATTCTGCTGGTGTACCGCCCACCCCACTGCCCATCAGACTCCCTGCCTGAGCTGACAGAGGTGGTCTCGAACTTGGTGTTGAGAATCCCTAGGATGATGGTCCTGGGGGATCGCAACTTCCATGCCGAGACCGCTGTATCCAGCGCGGCTCAGGACTTCATGGCCACCATGGCAACCATGGGCTGCTCCAACATGTCATTGGCCCAACACATGTAAAAGGACACACACTGGTTTTCTCGACTGGGCAGGAGGATGGTGATCTGAAAGTGGAGGAATTAACATTTGTCCGTTTGTCATGATCAGGTCACTTCCTGCTGAGGTTTAGACTCTTGGCAACCTTTCCCCTCTGCAAGGGTGGGGGACCTATTAAAATGGTCTGCCCCTGGTGGCTGATGGATTCTGATGGATTCCAGGGGGCTCGGGGGGGGGGTTCTTGCTGGTATGGCTGGTGCTCCTGTCGAAGCCCAGTTCACTCTGTGGAATGCAGAGATGACTTGGGCAGTTGACACAATCATGCCCAAGCGCCCTCTCCCTCTGAGCAGAGCCCAGCCCAGCCAGCTCCTTGGTATACACCTGAGCTGAGGGCAATGAAGCAAGAGGGGAGATGGCTAGAACGCAGGTGGAGGAAAACTTGTGCTGAGCCTGACTGAACACAGGTTAGAGCTCATTATCGAGCCTACTCTGTGGCAGTGAGGGTGGCAAAGAGACAGTTCTTTTCCACCAGCATTGCATCTTCTCAGTGTCGTCCAGTGGAGCTTTTCCAAGTGGTTCACGGCCTGTTACATTCTGGGCCAGGGAGGAGACTTTGGAACCCTCGGTTGTACGCTGTGATGAGTTTGCACTTTGAAGATAAAGTTGCTCAGATTCATCATGAATTAGACACCATAATTAATGCAGTTCCATTTGTAGAGGCGTCCAGAGCACCATCTGGTCCAGTTTTATTGGATGAGTTTCAGTTATTGAGGCCTGAGGATGCGGACAAGGTGCTTGGCCAAGTCCAATTGACCACTTGTGTGCTTGACCCTTGCCCTTCATGGCTTATTAAATCAAACAAGGAGGGGATGTCTGGCTGGGTCCAGGAGGTTGTAAATTCCTCCTTGAGAGTGGTGCCAGCCTCTTTAAAAGAGGCGGTAATCAGGCCACTCCTGAAAAAGCCTAACCTGGACCCGGAGGACATTAACAATAATAGGCCAGTGGCCAACATCCCCTTCCTAAACAAAATGCTTCAGCGGGTGGTTGCAGGACAGCTCCAGGCACTCTTAAATGAAACGAATTATCTAGATCCATTTCATTCGAGCTTCAGGCCTGGTTTTGGAACGGAAACTGCCTTGGTCGCCCTGTGGGATGACCTCTGCCGGGAGAGGGATAGGGGGAGTGCGACCCTGTTGATTCTCCTGGACTTCTCAGCGGCTTTCGATACTATTGACCATGGTATCCTTTGGATAGGTTGTCTGGGAGTTGGAGGCACTGCACTGCAGTGGTTCCGCTCCTACTTGGATGGCCGATTCCAGAAGGTGGTGCTGGAGGATTATTGCTCTGTGCCTTGGCAATTATGCTACAGAGTTCCACAGGTCTCTGTTTTATCCCCATGCTGTTTAACATCTACATGAAAACGCTGGGGGAGGTTATCTGGAGGTGTGGGCTGAGGTGCCATCAATATGTGGATGACACCCAGCTCTACCTCTCTTTCTCATCATACCCAGGTGGCAGTGACTGTTCTCAATCAGTGTCTGGGCATGGTAATGGGCTGGATGAGGGCCAATAAACTGAAACTCAATCCAGACAAGACAGAGGTACTGTTAGTGGGTGGTTTGTCTGCCTGGCTAGGTGATGTTCAACCTGTTCTGGAGGGGGTTGCACTCCCCCTAAAGGATCAGGTTCGTAGTTTGGGGGTGCTCTTGGACCCAGAACTGTCACTTGAGGCACAGGTGAACTCAGTGGCACAGAGCACTTTTTATCACCTTAGGCTGGTATACCAACTATGGCCTTATCTGGACAGAGATAGCCTAGCTACAGTTATCCATGCTCTGATAACTTCTTGTCTGGATTACTGCAATGCATGATATGTGGGGCTGCCTTTGAAAATGATCCGGAAACTTCAGCTGATCCAAAACAGGGCAGCAAGATTGTTAACAGGGACTGGCCTGCGAGCTCATTTTACTCCAGTACTTTTCCAGCTGCACTGTCTGCCAGTCCATTTCCGGGCCTGATTCACAGAGCTGGTTTTAACAGTCAAAGCCCTAAATGGCTTGGGGCCAGGTTATCTGAAGGATTTTCTCCTCCCATATGTGCCTGCCCGGACCTTAAGATCATCGCCAGCGGCCCTTCTCCGTGAGCCCCTGCCAAAGGAAGTGAGGCGGGTGGCTACTAGGAGGAGGGCCTTTTCTGCTGTGGCACGCCAGCTGTGGAAGGAGCTCCCTAGTGAGGTTTACCTGGCACCTACCTTGTATTCCTTCCGGTGCCAGGTGAAGACCTTTTTATTTTCCCAGGCATTTTAGCATTTTAGCTTTCTAGACTTTTAGTTTTGCTGTTTTAAATCTGTATTTTAAATCTCTGCGTTGCTGCTAGGTTTTACTCTGGTTTTATTCTGGTTGTATTGTTATATTGTGGTTTTAATGTTTTTATATGTTATATTGTTTTAGTGTGTGCTTTTTGGTTTTAATTTTTGTGAACCGCCCAGGGAGCTTCAGCTATTGGGCGGTATAGAAATGAAATAAATGAAATAAATAAATAAATAAATAAAGCAATAGAAAAAGAGCATTAAAAACTGTAAAACAATTAAAACATAAAATAACTAATAAGAACAGTAGCTATTCGGCTTATATATATCAGTGTCTTTCTGCTAGTGAGTGGAGCTCCTGCGCAAGGAAGCCACCTCTGCCCCATCTTTTGGGATACCTTCTTCCCCGTAGCCCTCTGTATCATACCTCAACCCACTCAGGAGGCTCTGCCGACCCTCTGGCCCAGTTCACACAATCACTACAGCTTAAACAAGCCATGGTGGCTCATGCCGGGTACCATTTGTCTATTACACATTTGGGCTCGGCTTGTTGTGTCATCTGACCCCGGGCAGCATGGCTTGTTTGAGGGAAAATAATCCTCAAATAATCCAACAACAGGCCATAGGTTATTTGAGGGTTGTTTCCCCCTCAGACGAGCTATGATGCCCAGGTTCAGATGACATGACAGGCTGCACCCAAGTAGGTAATTAGGGTAATGGTGCCCGGCACGCCACTGTGGTCATGCGAACCGGGTCTCTGTGTAGCACTTTAAGGGTCTGCCATTGGAAGGAGGAGGAGAAAATCTACTTCTGTGAACTTTTTTCCGCTGGTATGGTGTTGGATGGAACCCTTTGTATTCAGTCTTAATGCTCTTATTTGTTTTAATGTCAACAGGTACCAGGTAGAAGATGAGTCATCTCATTTGGATGAAATGCCTCTAATGATGTCGGAAGAAGGCTTTGAAAATGATGAAAGTGATTACCATACTTTACCAAGAGCCAGAATTTCTCAGAGGAAGAGAGGTTTAGAATGGTTTGTCTGCGGTGGCTGGAAATTCCTTTGCAGCAGGTTTGTTGATAGTTTGATTGTTTCATTTAACTATGTGATAGTTTGATTTCTGTGTTGAGTTTATATAAATACAGAGTGTTGTACATACAGAAAGCGATTTAAAACAACTTTATTCTAGAGGAAAAACTCAAGTACTTGAAAATTAAGAAATGACTGGCAGGTCCACATGATCAAACAAGCCACCGTGGCTTGTTTAAATCGGTGGCGTATTCCGGGCACTAATTACCCACCTGGACATGGCTTGTGTCATCTGAACCTGGGCAGCATGGCTTGTTTGAAGGGAAACAACCCTCAAGTAGCCCAACAACAGGCCATGGGTTATTTGAGGGTTGTTTCCCCCTCAAATAAGCCATGCTACCCAGTTCGGACAAGATAAGAAGCTGCGCCTGGGCAGGTAATAAGGCTAATGGCAACCAGCACGCGCTGGCATGCGCTGCTGATTTAAACAAGTCACCGTGGCTTAAGCTGTGGTGGTTTGTTTTGGCTGTGTGAACTATGTCAGAAAGTATAGGCCCCTTGTGAAATCTGTGAGTGGGGGAATGAACTGAAGTGGGTGGAAACTACTTTTTCTTCCAGCTTTTAATTGTAGAGCCATATCAGCACCTGGCATCCTTGGGCAGCTGATAAGGTGCTAACACCCTGGCAGTTCCCACTGCTAATGTCTGGCCTGTCCCTATTTAAATTATTGTTTTTCTGGCCAGGCAGCTGGAACTAGCCACCCTTAGGTTCCCACAACACCCCTTACCTACTGTCACTCTGGGGCATTGTAGGAATTTAAAAGAGTGACTAGACCCAGCGGCTGAGTGCTGTCTGGAGTGCTGCCACCACAGCTAGATAAACCTGCCAGGGCCCAGTGACAGAGGAAGTGGACCACCCAAGCCCCATCAGACATGGATATGGTCCTGACTAATTGATTATTTATCAGGGGGAGGGGGATAAGAAATACAGAGAATATTTTGCCTTTGCTCTCTTCTTTTTCACCCCCCCTTGCATTCCCAAACCTTTCTTCATAGACTTCTTTGAGCCTTTACTTCATCCCTGAAGTAGCCATTCGAGGGAAAAGGGATTTTGCTTAGAGACAGGGTTCCAAGATCTTAGTATCCTCCTGTCGAGGTCAGTGTTCTCAGCTGCCTAAGACTTGGGGCTTGTACTCCTAACTATGATTAGGAGATTGGGATCATATTGTAGGTTCACTGTCCTCCTCCCATCTCGTCTTGCAGAAAAGTTCCTTCCTTCCTTCCTTCCTTCCTTCCTTCCTTGGAGCTAACCATGGTGCAGCATTATAGCTGTATCAGCCTTAACATATTGGAATGTTTAGCATCAATTTAGGGTTAGACAATAACGTGCAAATCATAGTTAGTATTAACTTTAGTGCAGACCTAACACCACACCATGGCTATCTTCAAAAAAGGAGAGGGGGACAAACCCTCCAGCACACTTTTCTACCCAGTATGAGATAATACTCTTCTATACATAAGATAACCGACTCTTTTGTACAAAAGGCCATGCATCAATAAATTCATTAGTCTTTAAGGTGCCACAGTATTCTTTAGTAGGAAGAACATGCCACAGAGTTATTACATGCTGTAGTCATTACCTGTTTTCTTGGGCTTGGAAGAGCTGTAGGATGAGAGATCAGTTGCTAGCAGTCTTGATTCTAATACTTCCCAGGGGTGTATGTGTTATGTAATGAAAATAAGTTCACCATAGCTTTCAAACAATTATGTATATTTTAATTAAATTCTGAATCCTCAGTAAAATTCTCAAGTTTTATATGTATTAGTTTCCAGTTTTGAGACTGTAGCTAGGATAAAATTAAGGTTTAGATTTGATGCTGCTTACAGTTTAAGGAGAAAAAAGTTAAACTGATTTTCGAGTTTCCTTTAGTGGTTATTGAGATCATTTCATTACCATCAGTAGCTTTTTATGTACCTGCTTTATTCTAAGTAACTAGCTCTTGCTGCTGATCTTCTTAAAACAGTTTGCCAAAATATTCCCTTTCCTAGCATGTACCAGCCCTACAATTTTTCATTAGTTTAGAGATTAGAATGGGCGAAAATCCCATTTGCAGGCCTCATGCCTAACTTATTTTTTATGACCTGGAAAGAGAGATGGCAGTACCATTTCACTGATGCTCCCGAGAGCCTTAACACTAATTCACTAACAGTGGGTAATATCTGTAGTTGATTGATGTTGGTGAAAGGGGAAACGTAAATTCATTAACTGATGATAAGTTAACATTTCAGTTTTAAAGGTTAAAAAGTACATGTAACTGATGACTCTGGAGTGAATACAAGTTAGAATTATCTCCTGGTACTCTGCTGTCATTTGTAAACCTCTTGTGTTGAACTCTCATGCTTGACTTCAGCAGAGTCTCTTGAGTAAATTAGTCTTGTATTGTCAAGGGCTCTCTTATTTTAGACTTACATTAAATACACTTTTTCACAATAAAATCTGCTTCTCTCACTACTGCACCATATGTATATGTCTTCCTGTACACAGAATTGCAGGCAGGTTTTTATTTTATTTGTTTTATTTGCTGTTTCCCCATTCCAGTTTTCAAGTACTTGTATATAATCTGTTAATAGTTACCTTTCACTTTGAAAAAAAGACTATATAGAACTATTAAATAAGAAGACAATTGATGCATTTAGTTTCCATGTCTACTATCTAACCTAGTCTTCTCTGTTAACAGTAGTAAAATGGTATGATGAGAACAACCTAGAGTGAATGTATAGGATCTTAAAGTATGGGATTATACAAACTGTGCCAAGGACAACAGTAGCACAGTGCATTCCTTACACTCGAAGGATCCCTTGCTATCCACCAAAATGTTTGGGGGTCCCTTGGAAGTGGCTGCATGTCTTGTGGATGGAGGTGGTTGAGCCACCACATTAGAGTATGGACAATAGGGTTAACAGAAAATTTGTTAAAATGAACTGAAAACCCTGTATAGAATATACACCGTGCATGAGACTCCACTCTGCACAGCAAATAATTGTGCTCACTCACTCAAAGAGGGATCTTTATAATTGGTACCAGTGTTGGGAAGAACCCAGATGGGAGGCTGTGCAAAGCAGGATGGGTTAATTCTTTAACCACATGTTAACACTAGCCTTGTCTTCTGCAAAACTATCCTCCTGATCTTCGATATGTAGGAGAGTCAGAGCTTAACTATCCACTCTGTCAGGGTCTGGAAGTAGCACCCGAAAGCATATATAGCTCTGGCTCTGCTTCCCCCAGGGAATGGGACTCCAGCGTTAGGGAGGGCAATGGCTCTGAGAACAAAATGCATCATACGAATAAGTCTGTTGTATCATATTATTTCTGAAAGTAGCCAATTATATTGGAAAAATCAGCACAATTATTGGCAAAAATGGTTACAACGATTTCTTAACATCTCAGTAACGGAGCAGGTTGATTTGGCCATTGTTCTGTCCAGGTGTGTGAGGATTAAGCCTAGGCCCTCTGTTTTGGTTTTAGATTCTGATTCAGATTCGGAGACGAGTTAGAAGAAGCCCAGCAGAGACGGGGTGTGGGGGAAGACATTCCCCAAGACTCCTCAGGAGCTAGTGAAGGAACTTCCTGAGGGCTTTTTGAGAAGGGCTTATCGAGGAGGAGGGCCAGGCTCAGAGACCCTCTTCCCCCTCCCCATGGAACCCAGGCTCTGTTAGAGGGGGAGGCAGCTTCTGGATGATTGACAGATGCTAGAATCCGCCACTGATTTAAGCAGGTGAAGGAGAGGAGGAGGTGGGAGGCGTCCCACCAGATTGGCTGCCCATCAGAAATTGGGTCGGGAGGATCCTCCCTGGAGCTCAGGAAAAGCGAGCCGAGTATGGTGGGAAACCTGTCTGGAGTTGAAAGGCAACTCACTTGCTTTCAGTAGCTCTCTTACAAAAAGATTTACTTTGCAAATTAGGCCTAGAGGACAGCTCTAAGCTTTTGTAGTCGCTTGAGAGGTGAAGAAGTGGTATTAGCTGAATAAAGAGTCTGTGGACTGCACAGCGAGTCTCTGCTGCCTCATTACTCAGTGGGAGGGCTTAGCATCCGTGACAGCGTGCTCCTTTGCTCCCTCTGCCCTTGCTTTTGCCACCTCCTAAAATTTCCCCCTTGCAACATTCTGTAATTCTTTACCTACTGCTGGGAATGGCTGAAGATCACTATTACAGTTGTCAAGGAACCTTAAGCTCTGTGACTGCGTTGGAGCCAGTGATGTGGATCAGAAATTTTTCCAGTCTTTTGTTTTTCCACAGAAACTGTATGGTTCCATAGGTTCATTAATAAAAATAAATGTATGCCAATTGCAAATACAATATTAGGCAAGCTTGCCAGTTTCAAAGTTGCAATTAATGTTTTTCAGATGGTTATTCTTAGCAAGTATGTGAAAGAATACATATATGTCATTGAAATATATCTGTGTCTCAGTGTGAAATGGAATACATGCTATTGCCTTTAATTTTTTTTACATACGATATCATTTAAATCACAGTAAGTATGCTTCCATTTCCCCTCCTCAAACATTACAAGTCAAATACTTGTGGTGTATTGAGGTACTCTTTTAGCTTGGTTTACTAACTACAAATAAAATACACATGCTAAGTTAGATCTCTCTAACATAGAAAGTTAGGGCAGCTTGTGGCTCTCCAAATGTTTTGGCTTATGGATTCCATCAACTCTAGCCAGCATAGCTAATAGTGAGGAATTGTGAGAGTTGTAGGCCAAAACCCCACTCCTGTGTCTAGGGCATCAAAACATTTTCTGATGATGCAAACTGAATATTTCTTATGCAAGTGAACCCAATTTGCATTGGAAATTTCCCAATACAAATGGAAAATTTTCCAATGCAAATTAGCCTACTATCCATTGGAAAATTTTCAGAAAAACCCTGTCCCAGGTTGGAGCAGAAGCATGCAACACCTATATGCTCTAGAGAACAGACTGCAGTGAAGCCAACTTCTGCAAGCTGATCAAGAAGTTGGCTGCTAAGTGTCCTTTGTAAACTGGCATGTAAATCAAGTATCCAGTTTTTCTTACGAGAGGAGGACAAGATTTTTGAGTCTATGCTTTGCTAGTTCCATGTTCAGAAGTTACAGTCCATACATTCCTGGCCTCGAACAAGACATTGTTTGTCATCCATGATAAGGTTATTAATTATAGCTCATGAAAGAAAAACAACAACCCTTTTTAAAATTAGAGCAGGCCCAGTGGATTACACCAATATCTTCTAACACTAGCTAGATTGACTTGTATTTTTCCTCCTCCCTCCCAATCCCCTTTTCTTTTGAGTTGTGTCTTTAGATTGCAAGCCTGACGGCAGGGACTGTCTTATTTTTTATCTTCATAAGCCACACTGGAGCTTTTGGGCTGAAGGACAGGATAAAAATGCTATAAATAAATAGATAACAGATTATCTTCTGTCTACTTTTTTTGAAGAGGAATTTTCAGTATATATAACTTTGCCTTCTCTGCTTCCATAAAGAAGGGTGAAATTCTTGTGCCATACAATTTTATCCCTGACTATTTTTACTGAATTGACTTGTATCTCTTGAATTCAGTGCCAGGATCTCTTGTGTAAATTGATAGCATGATGCCCCTTTTATTTTTCCTCTCCACAGTAGCCTATTTCTGTTGTGAGCCTTGCACTACTTATTGTTCACAACAGTCTATCTAAACATGATATTCTGGACGTTTCATGTACTAAAATATAGAGACATGCAAGCATGTGTTTAAATGTAGATGGCATCACAAGATAGGACATCAAAAGGATAACAAGCTACAAAGATATTTTTGCTATATTTCAGATTTCCTCTAGAGTTTTAAAGCTATGGAACTGCTTGCATTTTAAAAATGTCAGTAGCATCAGTCTAAAATAAAAATATCTAAACTATTTTTTTCAAATATTTTAAATCTGAATACACATTGAACCACAAATGAGGAAACATGCAGTATGACTACATCCTTACAGTGTTAAAAGTATCATCAAAAGGACTCTCTGCCATGGGCATTTGAGCTGCAGCAGCCGTGTTGCTAAATGTTCTAACTATAATACCACTTTTTGTATAGAAACCTTGCTTTCTTCAAAATTGGCAAAATATTTTATGTTTATTTCAGTGATCTGTAATACAAGAATTTTCAGAAAAGTACATTCTTTATAACATAGTTTCATAACTCTTAAAGCCTGTGAAAATGGCAGCTAGTTTTAGCTGTAATTATTTCTCTTTTTAATTTACACAATACTTTTAGCTTGTGAAATTATAATGCACATAGATCAATACTCTGGAATTCTTTGGAATGGGCTGATTTCTTTCTCATGAGATTTGCATTCCAGTTCTTACAAGAAACAACAACAACACTTTGTCCCAGTGAAATGGTGGTGTTGAATTGCATTTCCATATGAAATGAAGTGGATATCAAATACTTGGATTAATTTGGCCTGTACACTTTCAATTAATCTGTAACACATTTTTTGTGCAGAAGCATGGGAAAATGCTGATCTTTTAAGAATGACATGACTATTGTGTTGCTTTAGACCTGAATATCAAAGCTACCTGTTGAGTATAATAATTACAGTATGTTTTCTTTAGAATTTAATAAGGAATAGCTTATCCTTGGAGCCGATATAGAGCTTTTATGTTATCTTATTTTAAATGAAAATCCTTAACTGTTTCCTTACAGTTAATCTTTACAACCAGTAGGAGCTGGAAAGTGTCGTTCCCCCCAATACACACACTTTTTGAAAGCTTTGCTTTTGACTTGGCAGAAGGCATTTCATATGTAAAATAGTAAGAACGTGTAGTAGATTTATTTCATAATTGGTGCTCTTTTAAAAGTGCATAAATGCCGCTAGGAATTTCTTTTTAGTTCTGTCTAGGCAAAGCAATGTCACCGTGGGCAGTATCCAATGCTGCCCATGTACCAATGGAACATACTGCTAGCATAACGGCAAGTAAGTGGTTCCTAAAGCAAATCCATGAATGAGCCAAAATGCTTGTTTCTGGACCAGGCAAGTCAGTGGAACTTGGAGACTGTAACTCTATCCTGTCTGGTTCCGGAAACTAGTGTTTCAGCTTGTTTCCAAGTTGCTTTAGCAGTGATTTAGGTTTTCTGGAAAATTTTGAATTGGAACATTTTCTGGAAAATTTTCCTATACAAATTAGGCTAATTTGCATAGGGTCTTTTGCATTGGAAAGTTTTCTGATGGCCTAGAGCATCCTTCCCCAACCTAGTGCCCTCCAGATGTGTTGGGCTACAACTCCCAGCATGTCCTAGCCAGCAGGGCTAGCTGGGGGCATGCTGGGAGTTGTAGTCCAACACATGTGGAGTGCACCAGGTTTTGAAAGCCTGCCCTGAGTGATCTAATTAGCATGTTCATTTGTATTTAGTAAACAACAAAGCTAAAAAAGGTCACCATGTTAATTTTTTTTTTGTCCAAGATACTACAAGTATTTGACCTGAAATATTTGTGGAAAAAATTAAGGCACACTTAACGTGATTTAAATGTTATATTATGTAGACATTTGGGTTGGAATACCTGTAAAAATGTAAAGACAGTAACATGTATTTCCCTTGCATTTAAAATGTAAGAAGAAGAAAAACAAAGTACCCAAAACTGTTGACACTAATTCAGCTTTCCCCAACCTGGTACCTTCCAGACGTATTCATATTCAACTCCCAGTCTCCCCAATCAGCATGGCTGGTCAGGGATGCTGGGAGTTATAGTATAACACATCTGGAGGGTATTGTGTTGGGGAAATGCTGCACTAATTTAACAATTCAAAGAACTGTGCATGGTATGCTAACAACCACTCATCTATTTCAACAGAGTTCAGCTCTTTTCCAGTATGGTTGTTGGGGCAACTTCAGTTTTTCTGACCCTACTTATTAGTTCCATTTTACCCTGAGATGTATTTCAGTACACATATGTATTCTCTCACATACATGCTAATCACCTGAAAAACATTAATTCCATCTGAAACTTCCAAGCTTGCCTAATGAACTTTTGAAACAGAAAATTTGCCATGAGAAAAAAGCACTGGAAAATTTTCCAGCACATATACTGTGCTTTAGGAAGCTGTGGTGGTTGGTCTCACGGGCACAAAAGGATGAGCAGAGGTGCATGAGCAGCGTTGGATACTGCCCTATATACTGATGGGTTTTATAAAAAGAATAAAGAGTTAAACTTTAACAGGAGGAGCGGTAGAGCTGATCTTCACCTCCACACTCCTCCCACTCTGCATTCTGGCTAGTTGGGCTTTTTCGCCGGTCTAGCTGGGGCGTGTCAGAGAAGGAGGGAAGGAGGCTGGATAGGCCTTGGGATACATTGTATCCCGGCTTCCCCAGTCTCTTCCCCTCCCTGCCCACCAGCACACTCCTTTTACCCCCACTCCAAGGCACCAGCACGATTCTCTCTGGCTGCAAGGGATAGTGGGAGTGGGCAGGGAGACCGGATTCCTGGATCTTCAACCTCCAATCCAGGAATCCGAATTATCCTATGGCCCCTATGGGCCAGAGGATTGCTCCCTTAATTAAACTGGAACATTTATATGTATGCATGAAACAACGAGATAACTAACTAGTAAAACAGAAAATAAAACAACCCTTCTCCCTTGAACTCTTTGTTAAAGTGGGTAGGTCCTTATATCTTTTCTATAATAAAAGTTGTAAATTAAAGTTCTCCAGTGGCTACATAAATTAAAATGGTATGATTTTATAAAAGCTTTTTTTTTCCAGTGAGACCAGTCACTAAAGGATACTCAATTAATATATTGCATGTGTGTGAACAGAAGTATTGGTTGTACCCCAAATGTTTAGCCTCTGTATTTGGGTATCAGATGAAAGTTATACCCAATGTTGTGCAAGCACACTTCTACACATGCAACAGAACTTTCCCATTCTATCCTCTCCCTGTACAACCCTAAAATCTTTACTGGAGGGCACCCAACCCTCCCGAGCTCTAGGGAGTGGGGGAATCTGTTCTGCTGGTAGGTGTATCATTCCTTTGGTGGTTGAACACAATTGGATGTTGTCCATAGTTCCCTCCTGTCTAGATTGACCCCAAGTGGCATTTGTGTCTCGTTTTATGCCCTGTCCGTGATCATATTTTGAATAAGCATGATGCTAACTAAACAAACTAGAAGTCCGAACCCATCAGAAATTCACTCTTCATACCTACAAGATTTATTTTCATCTTAGAGGCTTGATCTTTGAGCAATAGATCTCATAAGCATCTTGTATTATCAATAGTTGTGTAAAGATTTTATTCCTAAATGCATTTTTAATCCTAGATTCTTACTTCAACATGTTTTCTCTAAATGCAATTCTGTATACTATGACTTGTACAGACAAGGCTTTCTTAATGCACCGTTAAGCAAGACAAAGACACATCATGGCAAAAGGGACACAACAACATCTCCATACAAACTGATAGGGATTTCTGTTTTAGATATCCGAGTCTTGAAAGTATTGAATCCCATTTGCTTGCAACAAATACTTCAAAATGGAATTGTCAAAATCTATAATTATTTCCATCAGTGAAACCTCATTGCATCTGAGGGCTTAAAGTATGCTTAACTCTAGATGCCAATCAGTCCTTTATCAGAGGCATCAAAACTGTTTAGCAGTGCCAAACTTTGTTCAAATATCTGTAATTTGTTTGCTAAGCTGATGAAGGTTTTGGCACCTGCCTAAGAGGGGAGGGAATAGTTGTTGCATGATTCAGCTTTCCAATGCGAATGACTCTTCACTCAAACTATTGTTTTGTAATCTAAAGTATACAGAGATGTTGAAATACTTTAATAGATGTAGATATTGTATCATTAAGAATTACATTTATCAGGCAAAGTTCAATAAATAATCGATACATTACAAGCCTATATGCTGGACTGAAGCCAAATGGAGTTTTTATCTATATAATATGGATTATGAATTCTAGGGCAGCTTTTCCAAGCATCTGGGTACAATGTTTTGACTCGTGGTGGTTTTCTTTTTAAAAATTAAGAATTATACCTTGTCCATCACAATATTGAAGGTAGCTATTAAGGCTGAGCAACTGCCTTGGATGTGGTACAAATCAGAAGCGATTAGCCCTTGCTTTGGCGATATTTGGACTGCTTCCAAAACAAGGTAACTCTGGTCTGAAGCTGGCAGGTCCCAAAGCATTGAACTTGCTTTGGAGGGTGTGTTTTGTCCCAGTTTGATACACTTTTGGACGTACCAAAATCAGTTTGATACACTTTTGGTACGTACCAAGGTCTTCATAAATGAAAATTGCCAAAGAGGGAGGAAGTAGAAGAGAGGTATCATTTTGGGACTAACAGCTCTAGCTTACAATTGGGGAATGACTCTGGAGAGCCCTAGTAACCAGTGTTTTGGGGAGAGATGTTGAAAAAAACATATTGGAACCTGTTTCTGTCAGTTCTCTGTTCTTTCTAAGTTTTGTGTCATCTGTTAGGAACTGTAATGGCCAGGGAGTGTCTAAAGAGTTTGTGGAGTGGGTGTATTTTTGCTTGTGTGACCTTTCTTTGCTGTTTTAACTTGTTAATATGGAATCTTATCTGTGGTCTTAGTTATTAGGTTATCCACTTCCCTAGTTGCAGTTCATCCAGTTCTGCCCCAAAATGAAAAGTTCCCAGTGTGTTGGTTTTCCTGTTCTAATCAATATGGAAGTCAACTGGGGCTTCGGAAAATGCTGAAGTGAGGCTCCACCTCAGAACTGGACCACAGTGCAATGTTAGTCCAAACCTCTGAACACCAGCTATCTAAGATAGTAAAGAGGGTTCCTAACCAAATAATAACATATTTTTGATATACACAGTTATCTGGCCACAGGATTGAGATAATAAATAAATGTATTATGGTTTTAAGCATATATACACATTTTATCAGCACATTAATCAACTAATTGACTGAATTTTCTCTAATCTAATGATAGCCTTAGTTTTTAATTGTAAAAGATGAATGCATACACACATGTGACACCTTTAAAAAAGAGCAATAGTGTAGTCCAAGACCATCTCCCGTCACCCCCGCCCCCGGCTAAACAAGAGGCCATGCCCTGCTATTTCAGGATCACTGTTGTATTTCTTTAAAAAGAAGAAGAATTGAACTGGATGTTCTTCCCCTTCCTGGCTGAAGTGCTAATGACGAGGATCCAAAAGGCCACATGCACCCAAGAGGTTTTTTAACCTCTCACTTCTGGCAGCAGTCTTCTACGTTCTAAAAAGCTGTCATAAAAGGTTGGGAACCCTTTGGAGCCTATATGAGGTGCAGTGGGACAAAGAAAAATAGTGCCACATATATCCCTTGCTACCTTTTTCCAGGCTTTTTTGTCAGCCTGGTACCATGCATTGATGTAGGAAGATGCTCCAGCAAGATGTATAGTCTTGTGTACAAGCCTTGTGCATATTTACCAAAAACCTAGGCAATTAGTTCAGTTTTTAGCTTGAATTATAATAAGTATACTTGTAGAACCATTCATTTCATTTTAGCAAGGTGAGTGTAATACACTGTATCTGATGAACTGGACTCTAGTCCATGAAAGCATATGACGTAAGAAATGCGTAAGTCTTTAAGATGCCACAAGACTCTTCGTTGTTTTGAAAATAAAAGGCTTCCTTTAATTTTCCTTGCAGTTGCTGTGATTGGCTCATAAACATTTGCCGGAGAAAAAAAGAACTCAAAGCACGCACAGTATGGCTTGGCTGTCCTGAAAAATGTGAAGAAAAGTATCCAAGAAACGCTATAAAAAATCAAAAATACAATATCTTTACATTTATACCTGGGGTAAGGCTACTAATGATTCCTTAAAGGTGGGCTTAGTTTATGTCTTTTATAAATTGTCTGTCTTACAGCATTTTAAAACAAATCTTCTGAATTTCTAACTGCAGTCATTTCATGTTTTCTTGAAGTTTCAGACATTCCTCTTTTTGTAGCAGTTTCCCACTGAGAAATTTCCTTTGTAGTTAGAGCAAGAAAGAGTTAATTGGAAGCCAGGTGGGATCAGGGTTGGCAGCCTCCGAAGTACTCAGAACAGTGTTCCACATTTGAAAAATACCATTTTTTTCAGGATGAATAAAGAATAGCAGATTATATTAATCAGTAGAAACTATTTTTGGTATACCTGGGTGATTACAGTAAATTCAACAACAAGATTCTTGAAAAACAATGACAGACTTTTATTGTGTGTTTGGAACAAAATATCAACAAGAAAAAATGTCTGAGAATAAATATTGTTAATCCTGTGAAGAATATAAAACACGATCCAGCCAAAGTCATGCATTTTTAAGGTCCACTGACTTCAGTGGGGCAGATAAGCATGTGCTTAAATCTTCCATTGAAGACAATGTTCTTAATTTAACGGGATCATGTTAATAAATATTTTGTATCTGGAATATAAACATGTAAAATGACCTCTCAATAAACTGTATGTCAAGTTTTAGAGCTATACAAACTTGATTTTAAATCGTTGGCCTTGCTGGAGGCACGCACACTTTCAGGAAGCATAAATGTAGAAAAATATATTTTAATGAATTTTCCAAAGTACAGATTTCTGTTTAAAACATAAAAGTTGGAACATGAAAAAGTATGCACTGAGAATATTTCATATGCTGCCTTTTCTATTTGAGCAAAGCTGTGACTGGCATATATGGATGTTATTTGGTATTCTAGAACAAAAATGTAGAGCTTATAAAGCAGCCCTAAAAGACTTAAAATTCATATACATACTCATTTGGAGGATTGTTCATAGGGGTTCATATTGCCTTTTTATACTTTTAAAACTTTTATTATCAGAGTAGCACAGAATTATGTGTAAATCATCCCCCATTTTTCTTTTCTTTTTTTAACCTATCCTTTTTTCTTTCTTTTTTTTTAGCATTTCAGATCTCTGTGTAGAACATGTTCCTCACAGAGCATTGACTTTAAATGCAGAATAAATGGTTAGGAAGTTAATTCTCTAGTACGGCTAGTGGTACAGATTACAAGAAAGCACATAAATGTAGTAATTGTTTTTATGTAAGAAATGTTTATATGGTGTTGGCTATTATGTGTGTTATAGACATATAAGAAAACCCCTTATTAACTAAATCCAGTTTAAAATAATACTGTGTCTCTTCAGATTTTCTTTTGGCTTATTACGGTCTTCAAGATGCAGAATTCTTTTCACGGCTAACAATAATAATTTGTTGTAATACATTTTGTGCAAATCACAAAAGGACACAGTTTGGCTTTTTTTTTTGTTCCTTGACTAATTTCAGCAAATTCTATTATGACTTTAGCATTGATTCTTTGGATAGCCAGCCTTGTTACTTTCTAATTTAATATTTAACTGAAAGTAACTGTTGAGGGAGAGGTGTTTCAATGAGTATGAAATAAACAGGCCATTATATACTGTGCCTTTTACCATAGTAATAAATTGTCTTGTTGTTTTTTTGTTGACAAGAATGCTGCGTCTTTCAAATCTTAATTTCAGTAAGAATGCAGATTTTGTAATTGTTATGCAGTGGTTTTCTCTTCACCCTACACTACCCCTACTCACCAATACTATTCAGCTAGCTGGCACATGCATGGATATTTCTCGTAACCCCCCCTTTAATTAAAAAGACAAAAAAGTAAGTCTGTAATGTGTAAAGTGTTTTGCTTTTGAAGCTGTTAATGTCAACTGTTTTCATGCAGACAAATATTTTCATCTTCATTGCATGAAACCAGCATTTTCTCTATTTACACTGAGCTTTTCCAAAGTATACATTTAGCATTGATTACTATAGTTAAATGCACAATGTGTATTTCAGAGGTTTAGGCAGAGTCCTGATGCCTGCAAAGATCAGTCATGATTTGTGAACACCTGTTGGCATAGCATAGTCCAGATGCATTATTAGTCTTGGAATATTTTTTCTTAAACTTTTCCTTAGGAAATGGAGTAGTTTGAAAGCGTTTTGTAATTGCACAGTTGGAATCCTATTCTGGCTTTAGTATGAATACCAATTACTGAGCTATTAATTGATGCTAACTGGGATTTTAAATTAATTAGTGGTGAGGGAGAAAATATTGTTACCCTGCTGAGATTAATTTATATGAGAATTTAAACATTCTAGAAGAAAATAATCATGTTTCATTGTAAATATAAACACAGTATTACTGCAGCATAGCTCTTACCATTTGTACATATGTTTGTAAATCAGTAATAACTGCTAAACCAATTTGAATTTCCTTGTATTGAAATTTCCATAATATGTTGGCTTGTCTGGAGCTTATGTTTGATGGTATTGTGTTTGCATCCCACCCACCTGCAGACTTGGGTAACATTCTTTATTTACATAATAAAAATGGAAATGTATTTAAAATAAAATCAATTACAGAATTAACATTTTTTTCCTTCTGGAGAGTAGGCAGGGATAACAGCAGAATAGTGTGACAAGCTATACTATGCTGTTTTATAGTACAATAAATCCAATAGAACTATTTTGTGTTACTTTTATTATTTGCATACTTTCCCCCCTTATAACTGCATTCATTTTGTTTCAAAGAGAATGTGTTTTTCTCCCTATATTCATTACATTTGTTAATCAATAGACAATATTAGACAATACTGGGGTGTTTTATGTCACATTGAGTATTGAATACTGGCTAGATATGAGCTGTGTGCTAGAAAGACATTCAGCTCACATCTCACCTCTTCCATGAATTTAGGTGATATTAGCCAAGCTACTGTTTTCTCAACTCAGCTGTCTGTCTGTAATCTGGAGTTAATACTGACCTAGGTTATATGTTTGTTGTAAGGATTATTAAAATAATGTATTTCAGTATTGTGAACACACTGAAGTGCTATATGAATGTTAGGTACTATTATTATTCCTAGATTGTGGATGAACTTCAGAGTAAATATTCAAGTTACTACTGTTACTTGCGGGGGGGGGGGGCAGTATCCAATACTGCTGCTGTGCTCCTGCTGTTTCTGTTTTGCCAGCAGGCTCCACTGCTAGTACAACAGGAAGTTCGTGCTTCCTAAAGCAACAGGGGATAGGTCAATGGAGCTTCCTTCTGACCTGCCTCATTTCTTAAATGAGTGTTTTTATTTGCTTCAGGATCTGCTAAGCTTTCTACTGCCAGTAGTGGATCCTGCTAATGTTCAGGCAGTGTCGGATACTGCCCTTTGAATTAGAAGAAATTGTTCAAGTCATGTAGAAAGAAGAACTGTTGATCATATCTGAAAAATTAAGCAACAATTCTTACGTAGTTTTGATTAAAGTTGCTGTTACATAAAAATGTCTGTATAATGGAGATGATGTTGAAAGCACCATTTTCTGGTTTTTCTTTTTTCTTTTACTTTTAGGTTTTATATGAACAATTCAAGTTTTTCTTGAATCTTTATTTTCTCGTTGTCTCCTGCTCACAGTTTGTACCAGCGCTGAAAATAGGCTACCTCTACACCTATTGGGCTCCTCTGGTAAACAAAAATGCTATAAAACTTTATTTTAAGTATATGAAATTGTGTGCACTTGACAGAGGCTCAAGATGGAACTTTTTTGTTTGTTTCTTAATGTTTAAGAGATCAGGAGCATCCATCAGACTTCCATTTTCTTCCCTTTCTCTCCGGAATTCCTTCCTCCCTTCCCTTTTCAGAGCTTACAATGGCTAGTGCTGTGTCTGCATTGAGCTGAATGCAAACCATATAGCTGGCTTTGAGCCACAGCTTGGAACCTTAGCATTCAGCTTAATGCAGGTATAACTCTTAACACATGAAACACATGATCCTCAGGGGAAAGGAGGAGGGGAGGAGCCTGTGCAATGCAGGGGCACTCCTGATCTCTTAATTACAATTAACATATCAGGACATGTTAGTCTGAACTGAGTCAGAATAACAGAAATGTAGCTTTGT
Organism: Heloderma suspectum; assembly: GCF_057233095.1. Lineage (NCBI taxonomy): Eukaryota > Metazoa > Chordata > Lepidosauria > Squamata > Helodermatidae > Heloderma > Heloderma suspectum. The sequence goes on from NC_139461.1 coordinate 100,076,324, forward strand.
TACTAAATCAGGATGGGCACCTTGTGGCTTTCCAGATGCTTTGGCCTACAAAAACTTCTGTTTTCCCTTAGCCAGCATAGCCAAAGGTGAAGGATGGTGGGAGTTCTAGACCAAAACATCTAGAGGGCCAAAAGTTGCTCAGCTCTGTACTAAATGGGCATATGTGCAAAAGATATAAATAAGCACCTCTTGGTCTTTTGTAAAATATTATACATTACCTAGCATTTTTTAAAGTAACATTGCATGTTTCTACAGTCAAACAGTTTTGGAATTCTCCTCCTCCTTATGCTTCAGAAGCAGTTCAGGTCCCCTGTTTAAAAATAAAGCATCTATTAGCAATATTTTTCAATTTAATCTGCTAACTATCTGAATATCATAGCTGTTGATTTTAAGTCTACTATTCTTTACATGAGAGCAAAGCAGAGTCTGAAGGTTCTTTTGTCCTGCATTATCAGTTGTCCTACAGTATCAGTTGGGGTCCTCTCCATCACAACATCAAAGCAACCAAGCCAACTCACTGCCCTCAACAAATGGTGTATGCTGAATATGGAAGCAAACTATAGATAGCAAAGCCTCCCTCAAGAACATCCAGTTTGGGAAGCTGGCAAGAAGTATCCAGGTTCCCAAGCCTTCACAGAGTTGTCACTTAGTTGGGATGGTCTTTTGGATTCACAAGGCTAACAAAGAACCCCTTGTTTAGTTTAAAACAAAAACAAAAGAACTAGTATATACTGTGGTGAAAAACAACAACAAAATAAGTGTAGGTCTACTTCTGAATTCCCTGGAGCCACTTTATCCTTCTGACTGTCCTAGTGACTATAACTGTGTTTTGCTGCACAACCTGTCTTTTTTAGTCATAAAATGGTTGGTTTCAGTTATAAAAATGGCACCATCCATCAGTAAGTAGTTCCAAGTATGGAGCATATGTTATTGTGGATGCCAGGAGATTACATATACAATCCAAAATTGAAATGGTAACATTTACCTCTTTCCTCCCCTTAAAAGGGAAACTAGGCAAACTTTTATACCAACCCTTGATTAAAATTCAACTAGGATCACTAGGATACAGATAAAATTGCTGCAAGGACTACACCTGGCACATTCGCCACCAGTTGGCTATCCCTGATCTAGCATATGCAGCTGAGGAAACAGATGTCCCAACATATTTATTTGGCAGTAAGTGCCATTAATTTCATGAAACTTATTTCTGTGTGAGGGATTGTGGGAGGTATCTTTAACCAGAGTTAGATTGCCTGTCTTAAGGCCAAAAGGAAAAGCTATTTCGGAAATTAACAGTTCTCTTATTACTTCTCAACCTTTCTTTAAACACAAATATACATGATAATTCTCATCATGCCTCTCACTTTCACATCTTTGAGACCATAGGACAGTTCAGAAGTTTTATCAAAAATGATGGTTTAGCATTTATGGGCCTGAGCCTTAGGCTTATATATTCCCTCCTTTCCTGGTTTGAGGCAAACAGTTGTTTGTCATTTCACCTGAACTTTGGTTTGTGCTTGCTCTCCAAATGTCATTTGGAAACTTGGGATAGGAGAGAAAGTAGTTTCGTTTGCGTTTTAATATAAACCAGCCAAATCTAGGTTTCCTGAACTGACTGGCAAACTGGAACACAATTATCCTTTGGATTTTGCACTTCTCCAAATTTTGCAATGCAGTTCTCTGATCATAAATTGCATACAAAAATGCATACATTAGGGGAAATTGTGGACAAAAAGGCATATATTAGGGGAAGCTGCTTCCAAAAATGTGTATATTAGAACAAATTGCTTACAAATATGTGTAAATTAGGAGAAATGTGCACAAATGACAGTGCACTGGTCTGAAGGTCCTGCCAGGCTTTTTCTGATAATGGAAAACTCTAGTTTGATGTTGCATTTGAATCATCCCATTGCCTTAGATATGACTCAATCTAGGAATTAATATTTTCGGATATGATGTTTTATTCTTATGATGAGATCCTGTGAAATAGTTTTATCATATCTGTTTTGGAAATATTTGTAGGAATTATCGTCTGTATCTCAATCTCAAGTGTTCTAGAATAACCATGACATTGGAGAATGAGAAGAAAAACAAAAAACCCTAAAACTGTCCTCCTAAAATGAAAAATATAAGCACATACTTTTCTCATCTACTGTTAAATCTTCTGTGTATTTTAATAGAAATATTTTCCATTTTGGGAAATGTTTGTTATATTTTAAACAGGGATTTGTTTTGGCTGTCACAGTGCTGCGGGAAGCAGTTGATGAATTTCGTCGTTACCAGCGAGACAAGGAAATGAACTCTCAGTTATATAGCAAGCTTACAATACGAGGTTGGCAATCTTTTTTCATATGAATCATGCATAGCATTCATATACTCTATCTAGTCTGTGCGAATTACAAACTGTTTAAATCAGAAGTGCAGAACTTGTGACCCACCAAGCCATACATAGCCCAGTAGCCATATATGGTACCCTGGCTGATGCTTGACATTTCTTGGGTTTGCAGTCCCTGGCAGGAAGCAAAAAGCCTGTTTATTAAACACCTGGAAAGTTACCATACATGGTTGGTGGGCTGCATTCATTGTGCTAGGTCACTAGTCGCTCAGGCTTGGTAGACATTAACCAAAGGGAGCAAACAGAATTCTGTAGAACTGAAGAACATAATATGTTAACTACTGTCAAATAAGGCATAAGAAATTGAGTAAATCACAAAATACTTTCTGAAGGGTTGTTTAATAGTAAAACGTACACCCCAAATTTCTCTAAAGATTTCTGTACAAAGTTCTTTAAAATTTTTACTACCTGAAAGTGAAGGTCTTTGAAAGTGAAATGAAACAACAAATGAATAAATACTGAAGCTGCAAAAAACCCACAGAACAATTCAACGTCCTCTGCCTCTTTCAGTCACTTTTGAGATGTGTACTTCAAGAAACTATGGGAACTTAATCAGAAACAATTACAATTTGATATTCCTTTATAATCAAGTCTACTGGTTGAAATAATCTTTTGAAAAAAAATGAGTAAAGTATTCTTTAAAACAAAAATCTTGATTTACTCCTAAAAAATATGCCAGGTTTGACTGAGAAGATTAATAAGGCTTTCTACATTATTTGTAATTTTGGATCAGGTACTAAACAAGGGGGAGTATCCAACAGCGTGCTGCACCCCTGCCAATTCCATTGTCCTCCTACCAATTCCACTCCATGAGCAAGACACACCACTTGCGCAACGGAGATTTAGTGCTTCCAGAAGCAACCGGAAACAAACAGAAACACTCCTTTCTGAAATGGGACAGGTTAGCAGAGCTGACATAAGGGAGCTCCACTGAACTGTCCTGATCCAGAAATGAGCATTCCACTCACTTTGGGGCTTCCTGAAGGAAGTGTTAAATCTCCATTGCACAAGCAGTGAGTCCTGCTTGTGCAACAGATTCAGCAGGAGAGGACAGTTGCGTAACAGCCCCATTGGATGTTTCCTACGAAGGCCTCTGAGTGGGACATACAAACAGATTTGGCTACATGATGGCACTTCTGAGACCAGACAAAGCTGATTTGTTGCACTCTAAAATAGCCTGCAGTGGAAAGAGAACACTGGAGCAATTGGGCTGCAGCGCAGTAAGACAGAGCATCCCCCTGATCTTTTTCACCAACTTCGAAGTTCTCTCCCCTCCCCCGCCCCCAAATATTATTGAAAGGGGAAGAATTTTTTCAGTGGATGAAAATTTGCAAAACATTCCTCCCCACCCTATCTCCAGTTTTGGGCCGGGACAGCCCTGCCCTCATGAATAGCAAACCTATGTATTTTATTGTTATCTATGCACCTGCTTCAAAGCATAGATTTCCACATGTTCAGTTCTCACACAAGAAACCTTATACTAGCTTCTTCTGTAAATGTATACATATATAGGGAAAGCTACACTAGATCTGACTACTTCTGACCTGCTAAACCAAACATAGCCCAGCAAAATGAGGCACAGTTAAACCTCCTGTTTTATTTTCCTGTATGGTTAAGACTTACTGGGGAGGGGTGGGAGGTGAGGAGTTGTAAAAGCACCTGGCTGATCACAGTGTGTGGCTGATGGGTTGCATTTGACATGATGAAGCACAACTCTTGCAAGTTTGCCCTAGACATTTATAAAATAAAATGTCTGGAAAAGCAAAAGACTTACATTAAATACAGTATAAATTGCTCAGTCATTCACACTCTAGCTCTTTCTTTCATATAAGTGTGAAAGAGAGGAGCTTTTTAAAAGTGTGTCCCATGCAGCTCTGTTGAAGAGAGCTAATGATGCGTTTGAATATGATGGAATATTTCCATCATATGGCCCCTCCCTATTGAGGAAGGCCCATAACTCCAGTGAAAGAGTGCATACTTTGTATGCAGCCTTCCCCTTCCCTTTGTGAAAGGGTGCAGCACTGTCAGTGAGAACAGGAAATGTGCCCCCCTTGACAAAGCAAGCGGGCCAACACTCTCTCACTCCAGTCTAGTTGGGGCAAAATGTGGATGGAGAACAGTGGCTGCAAACAAGTACAGAGGGGTGAAAAGGCAGGAGTGCTTGAAAACATTGTCCTGAAATGGCAATTTTCATAGAGAAAATCTAAAAATTTAGTGAAGCATTACAAAGAAAGATCATGCCTTAGTTCTTAAAGGTAATGTCATGTCTTCATGTTCAATAGTCCTCTACTTATACCATCATTGAAGTGTAAGCTTTTCTTCATTCCTTCCCCAGACACTTGCTGGGTTTTCTCCCACACCAAACACCTCCCCTACAACAGCACTTCCAATTAAACCTTACCAAGTAGTTCTTCTGAACTAAGCAAGTGCATTGCTGTATAATTCAATAGTTCCACCTTGTAATAGCCTTTTCCAATTCCTAGCTTATGTTCTTTCAGTGGAGGAGGAAGGTGGGGCAAGCATAGGTCAGCTTACAGCATTAAGTACTCACAATAAAATACAGAAAAAAAAGATAAAACAATAAAAACAATGCATTGTATTATTTTTATTTAAAGTGTTTTTATCATGCTCCTCAGCCAAAAAACAAGCTCTTGAACAGCTTACATTCAATCACTAAATAAGACAAGACAATCTCTGCCTGCTGGCCTACAATCTAAAAAAGATGACACACAAGGAAAAAGGAATGGGATTTGTTTCTGCCAGTCAGACCTCAGACAAATACGGAACCCTGTTTTGAAGCAGTTCCTCAGCCTGATATCAGTGCATGGGAAGCTTGTATGCGGGAAGGTGCTTCTTCAGTTTCTCTTTAATTTGAAATATCAAAGTTTCCCCATAAATTGTTAGTAGTATTAGCTTATTTCAATTTTGGAATCTTGAACACCTTTGCTACAATAACATATTGATACGCCCCTGTGGTTATACTTTTTGTGAATGTAAAATTTAACAGTTGTCACAATTCCTGACATTTTTTGTCTGAGAGCAACTTGTTCTTTGTTTTTCTTTTAATACCTGGTTGGTTTCTGAACAGCCACAAAGTCTGCTTTCTCTGTGCTCCTGTTCTGACATTTCTGTTGTTCAGTTGTTGTTGTTGTTCAGTCGTTCAGTCGTGTCCGACTCTTCGTGACCCCATGGACCATAGCACGCCAGGCCTTCCTGTCCTCCGCTCTCTCCCGGAGCGTGCTCAAGTTCATATTCATTGCATCCGTGATGCTATCTAGCCATCTCATCCTCTGCCGTCCCCTTCTCCTTTTGCCTTCAATCTTTCCCAGCATCAGGGTCTTTTCCAGGGAGTTTTCTCTTCGCATTAGGTGGCCAAAATATTGGAGCTTCAGCTTCATTATCTGTCCTTCCAATGAGCACTCAGGGTTGATTTCCTTTAGGTTGGACTGATTTGACCTCCTTGCAGTCCAGGGGACTCGTAAGAGTCTTCTCCAGCACCACAGTTCGAAAGCATCAATTCTTCGGCGCTCAGCCTTCCTTATAGTCCAGCTCTCACAGCCATACATTACTACTGGGAAAACCATAGCTTTGATTAGACGGACCTTTGTCGGCAAGGTGATGTCTCTGCTTCTTACTATGCTGTCTAGGTTGGCCATAGCTTTCCTCCCAAGGAGCAAGTGTCTTTTAATTTCATGGCTACAGTCACCGTCTGCGGTGATCTTGGAGCCCAAGAAAGTAAAATCTGTCACTGCTTCCATTTCTTCCCCTTCTATATGCCAGGAAGTGATGGGGCCAGATGCCATGATCTTAGTTTTTTTAATGTTGAGTTTCAAACCAGCTTTTGCACTCTCCTCTTTCACCCTCAACAAAAGGCTCTTTAGATCCTCTTCGCTTTCTGCCATTAGGGTGGTATCGTCTGCATATCGGAGGTTGTTGATAATTCTCCCAGCAATCTTAATTCTGACCTCTGATTCATCCAACCCAGCATTTCTCATGATGTACTCTGCATATAAGTTAAATAAGCAGGGTGACAATATGCAGCCTTGTCGTACTCCTTTGCCAATTTTGAACCAATCGGTTGTTCCATGTCTGGTTCTTACTGTTGCTTCTTGACCCTCGTACAGGTTTCTCAGGAGACAGGTAAGGTGGTCTGGTACTCCCATCACTTTAAGAATTTGCCACAATTTGTTGTGATCCACACAATCAAAGGCTTTAGCGTAGTCAATGAAGCAGAAATAGACGTTTTTCTGGAATTCTCTTGCTTTCTCCATGATGCAGCGAATGTTGGCGATTTGATCTCTAGTTCCTCTGCCTCTTCGAAACCCAGCTTGTACTTCCGGTAGTTCTCGGTTCGCATACTGTTGAAGCCTAGCTTGTAGGATTTTGAGCATCACCTTGCTGGCATGTGAAATGAGCGCAATGGTGCGGTAGTTTGAACACTCTTTGGCATTGCCCTTCTTTGGAATTGGAATGTAAACTGACCTTTTCCAGTCTTGTGGCCACTGTTGAGTGTTCCAGATTTGTTGGCATATTGAATGCAGCACTTTAACAGCATCATCTTTTAGGATTTTAAATAGCTCGGCTGGAATACTGTCATCTCCGCTTGCTTTGTTGTTACTAATGCTTCCTAAGGCCCACTTGACTTCACTCTCGAGGATGTCCGGCTCAAGTTCACTGACCGCACTATCATGGCTATCAGGGACATTCAGATCTTTCCTGTATAGTTCTTCTGTGTATTCTTGCCACCTCTTCTTAATCTCATCTGCTTCTGTTAGGTCTCTGCCTTCTTTGTCCTTTATCATGCCCGTCTTTGCACAAAACGTTCCCTTGAGATCTCCAATTTTCTTGAAGAGATCTCTAGTCTTTCCCATTCTGTTGTTTTCCTCGATTTCTTTGCATTGTACATTTAAGAAGGCCTTCTTGTCTCTCCTTGCTATTCTCTGGAACTCTGCATTCAGTTGGGTATGTTTTCCCCTTTCTCCCTTGCTTTTCGCTTCCCTTCTTTCCTCAGCTACTTGTAAAGCCTCATCAGACAGCCACTTTGCTTTCTTGCATTTCTTTTTCTTTGGGATGGATTGAGTTGCTGCCTCCTGAACAGTGTTACGGACCTCCATCCATAGTTCCTCAGGCACTCTGTCTATCAGGTCTAATCCCTGAAATCTATTCCTCACCTCCACTGTATATTCATCAGGGATATGATTTAGGTCATACCTGAACGGTTTAGTGGTTTTCCCTACGTTCTTCAATTTAAGCCGAAATTTTGCAAGAAGCAACTCATGATCTGAGCCACAGTCAGCTCCAGGTCTTGTTTTGACTGACTGTATGGAGCTTCTCCATCTTTGGCTGCAAAGGACATAATCAATCTGATTTCGATATTGACCATCTGGTGACGTCCATGTGTAGAGTCGCCTCTTGTGCTGTTGGAAAAGAGTGTTTGCTATGATCAGCATGTTCTCTTGGCAAAACTCTATTAGCCTTTGTCCTGCTTCATTTTGTACACCAAGGCCATGCCTGCCTGTTATCCCGGTGATTTCTTGACTTCCTACTTTAGCATTCCAATCCCCTATGATGAAGAGGACATCTTTTTTTGGTGTTAATTCTAGAAGGTGTTGTAGGTCTTCATAGAACCGATCAACCTCAGCTTCTTCAGCCTCAGTGGTTGGGGCATAGACTTCAATTACTGTGTTGTTGAATGGTTTGCCTTGGATTCGTACTGAGATCATTCTATCATTTTTAAGATTGTACCCCAGTACTGCTTTTCCTACCCTTTTGTTGACTATGAGTGCTACTCCATTTCTTCTAAGGGATTCTTGCCCACAATAGTAGATATGATGGTCACCTGAATTAAATTCGCCCATGCCTGTCCATTTGAGTTCGCTGATTCCCAAGATGTCGATGTTCAATCTTGCCATCTCATGTTTGACCACCTCCAGCTTACCTTGATTCATTGATCTGACATTCCAGGTTCCTAAACAATATTGTTCTTTACAGCATCGGATTTTCTTTTCATGGATCACTGCCTTGTTGTGGCGAAGGGGCTTGCGTAACTCAGTGAAGCCATAAGCTATGCCGTGCAGGGCCACCCAAGACGGACAGGTCATGGCAGAGAGTTCTGACAAAATGTGGTCCACTGGAGAAGGAAATGGCAACCCACTCCAGTATTCTTGCCAAGAAAACCCCATGGAACGTATCACAAGGCTGTTGTTCAGACATATCCTCTATTGCTTCATTTCCTTGACCCCAAATATCAGAGATTTGCATTAAGATGGCACAACTTGTTATATAAAATTGTTATATTTATGTTTTAATTTGTTACATTAGCTACCTTGGGCACTTTGTTGTGACTTGGAAAGGCACAATGCGAGTCCCAAAATCAAACTTAAGCAATATGAATTTTACATGCTAAGCATGTATTAGGTAGTTTTATTCATTTTTATTCATTTTGAGAATTTATACTCTGTCTACTACATGAAACAGACAGTATCTTGAAAGGAAAGGGCAAAAAGGAGGAAAAATTATTCTAATACAGCATTTGCACAATTTTGCTTATCTTATTTGTAGAGATCTGTTGTAAAGTATTCATATACATGGATTTTATTTATTTATTTTAAAATCATGGCAGTCCTTAGCCATTCAAGTGTAATGAATTATGATAGACACTTAATTGTGTTCTAGTTCCATATACAGCTTTAGGCAAAGCCTTGCGCCTTGGTGGACTATAAAGCTTCGATATGCAGCCACTTCTGACAGCTTTGGACTTTTTTATTGGCAATTACACAGATGGTGAAGAGTGTTTTTAGCTAGTGAAATGTGTTTAGAAGGAAAAATAGTTTGCAAAAATAATTTATGCAGTGAATGGCATTTAATGTTTTTCTCAAATTGTCTTTTCGAAATTGTAATATTATATACTTTGTGTGTTTTCTGAAATGTTATCCAGTAACTGTTGCTTCTGATAGACAAAGGAAAAGTTGTTTATACATACCTCAAGGTTTTAAATTAAAGTTTTTATTGCTGAGGCATGTTCTCCCAACCTCTCTGCAAGCAAGTGGACATAGGGTAAAACTTAGCCAAATCTGTATATTTATATCGGAAACAACTGCCCCTGTTTGAACATACAAAATACCTCTGTGCACTGTATAGATAAGAAGACCAGGTTGCTGATACTTAGATGGTTTACCACAGCTTTATTGTAAAATAATGACAGCTGCTGTGCTGTTGCAGAGAATGAGCATCTCAGGGCAAGAAGGCATCACCTGAAAAACAATCAGAACTACATCAAGGGTGATTAATTGTTATCATCCTCCATTGAGCTATACATTCCAGGATAGGGTTCCGGATCCTCTTAGTAAAGTATTTGGGCAGAAGAAGTAGAGATGGTTGGACTTGGGATACAAGTATTAACTACAGGATAGTTTGTTTTCTTCGAGCAAAGGGTGTGGACATGCAAAATGTTTAGAAGATGCTAGGGAGTAAATAGTAGCTGAAGTATGGTTGGAGTACTAGTGGCACTTCAGAAGTCAAATTTAGGTTGTCAGGTAGGAAGCTGAATTTCAAGACTACCAAAGTAGCATGGTTGGAAATGTTACCTGAGGCACATACACAGGCAGCAAGACAGGCAAAGCTTCAGGATGATGATGATGATGATGATAGGAAGGAAAGATTTTAGATCTTTTAAGTGCTTGGTAATGTGCTGTGGCAAGGTGCATCAATATTAGACAGGCTTCACTTGTAACATAATAAATCCCACCTGGTAGTACTTAAAACTGGAAAGATAGTAGAACAATTTTAAAACTGATTTCTGAGAAAATGCTGAAAGATGTTGAAGATTGTTTATCCTAGTTTTTAAAAATAGTGTTGAAATAACCTCTCAAAATACTGTATATTTTTTAAATGTCTAACCCACATCTCTTTCTAAGGTCGCTCAAAATAGTGTTTTCTGGAATCTGAAGTATCATAGGTAGTTTAATTATCACAGAATAAGCATATGTTTTCTTAGCATTAATAGAAATTGCACTTAGCGCAGGAAAAATACTTCTTACACAAGAACATTTATTTCAAAATGCAAGTTCAACTTTCCCTAGGTTAAGGTAAGAATTGTTCTTCCTAGGGGTACAATCCTATATACACTTATGAGTAAGCTCATTGAAATCAATAGGACATGGATAGGATTGAGCTACATGAGAACCAAGTGCCACCTTGATCTTTCAACTCACTGTGTTGTTTCCCCCCCCCCCCCAACACATACACATTATGCTGTGAGGTTAATTTATTCCAAACAGTAGGAAAAATTTGAAGTACTTAACCAGGTTAAATGCTTTTCAACATCTTTCAGCTTTTTCTCAGAAACTAGTTTAAAAATGGTTCTACAATCTTTCCAGTTTTAAGCAGCACCACGTGAGACTGATTATGTTACAAGTACACAAGGGAAGGAGGGAGTTGAGAGCCCAGGCATCAATCAGGCAGTGCCAAATCATGGTTTAGTGTTACTTCTGAACCAACCCAGTAAATTGCATTTGTTTTGTATTATTATTAAGAGAATAAGTAAATGTCATTAACTAAGAAGTTAAAGTTATAATTCATGTCCTCTAATATGTGAAAACGTGTTTACAAGTTTTGAATGAGTCCTCAGTATTAAAAATGTCTACATTGGAAGGGACAGACACACAATTGTAGAATGTGAATAGAAAGTAAGTATGTGTATTTACACCTTGGCCGAGTTTGCATGATGAAATAACCCATGGTTTATTTCATTGTGGATTGTTTGGGAACGAGAGACTGTGCTGGCTTCTGACTGCTCGCCTGTTTCTGGTGTGCTAAGCAACCCAGGAACTTCTGTGATTACTTGTTAACTGCTTATGTTAATGTAATTTCTTTTTTCTTTGAAGGTAAAGTGCAAGTTAAAAGCTCAGACATTCAAGTTGGAGACCTCATCATAGTGGAAAAGGTTGTTGTCTTTAAATATATATTTTAGATTAACAATGTTCTAAAAGTATTCTGTGTATGCTTTGTTCTGGACATTAACTACTCACTCTGCTTTAAATCTTCCCTATGAAAGAAGATAAACAAAATTGATGAAGATCTGCTGGCAAAAACATATAGCAAATGTTGTACATTTTGTGATTTTACTATGAAATTCTATGTGTTGGTTGAGTATTACATTCTGGGGAGAATGTTCAATCCAGTGTGCTTAGTGTAGACCCTTACTGTGGGGTGCAGACATCAAAAGCATTGGCTGTACTTGATTTATTTGAGCATGATAGCTCTCTGGCTGTTTTTCTTTTACAAGGTACAATTAGTCATGCTATGGCCTAGTTCATTCATTACTTTTGCTTCATGGTGAGGGGCGAATGGCAAGAGTAGGTGAAGCCCAAACTAATACTGAGATAGGAGTCCTTTTTGGAATTTATCACTTGACTATATCCTGTCAGCTCTAGAAATTGGGCATTTAACAAATACACCATTAAATATTACCAAGTTGTTCAACTAAACCTCTAACCAACTAGTGGAAACAGATGGCTATAAAATGGCATTACTAAAATAGTGGACAATTATAAAATGAATATTATACTCATCGATTCATGAGAGGCTGACTAATATGTTTTTGGAAAGATGCATGTTGCTATGCACCCATTGGTTTGATACCAGATATTAACAGTTTCGCAGGTTTATTTGTATGTGATTAAAGTTTTCCTTGCCTATTCTGGCTTTAATCTCTAATGTATTTTTCTCATTCACTCCTTTATAGTACAATCCTACACATGTCTACTCAGAAGTAAGCCCCACTGAGTTTAGTTGGGCTTACTCTGAGGTAAGTGAGTATAGGATTGCAGCCTGAATATTTTTATTGCTAGACCTTGGAGGGAATGAAGGTGGTTGTTTTCGGTTTTGTGTAATTGTATATCGAGTTTGAACATTATTTGTTCTCTTAGTTTTATATGGTATACCGTCTCATTAATTTGTAGGCCACTATGATGGCTGCATTCATTGATGGCTAGTTGTGTGAAAGACCCATCACACTAATTAAGCAATACAGAACACCTCAAACACATTACATTTCAGTGGAAGCAATTCACATACTCAGTTTAGAGCTAACCAATGTTCAGTAATCAAGTAACATGCATTCATGTTTGAACCAGCCCTGAAGATAAATTTTCATTTTGCAAAATGTAAGCAATTTCTTGGATTTCAGCCATAGTCATTCTCATTTTAGTTCCTGATTCACTTGTAAGATGTACAGCAAACGAATCTGGAAGAATGAGATGCAGTTTCAGCATAATCTAAGATTTATCACTAGCATATCCTTGATTGCATCTTGCATTTTAGGATGGTGACCACTTTCACAATATCTCAAAAACATTCTTTCAGTAGCTGCTCGAGAAAGCCTTGCTTCTTTAAAATGCTCTATTTTCCCTTCAAAGTTAAAATAAGTTGGCAATTTGCATGATATGCCCTCATATAACAGGAAAGAAAGTTAAAGCTAGCTCCTTCTTTGCAGAGAGCTTATAATAGAATATGGATGGCAGTGTTTATCTACCCAATCTTTAAAGGGTGTTGTGACCCTTAAAGTCTTTAAGAATCCCAGAATTGTTTTTGTGGTCAGGATATGCAAAGGTGATGTCAGGGTGGACACTGAGCCCATAGAATCCCAGAGTAGTTCTGATTCTGAGGAAGAGCAGTCGCTCCTGGGAGAGGAGCACGCTCCTCTTTCCAGGGCCAACAGCTGACGGAGATTCCTCCCACCAGCATTCCTAGCTTAGATAGCAGTCCAGGGAGTGACAGAGCGCGGATAGCAGACTTGGTGGACGCGCAATGCCGACGCAGAGAGCGGCGCCAAATGGAGGGCGCAGAAAGGAGGCGTAGTGCCCGGTTGGCGTGCAAACAACGGCTGCGCCCAGAGGATTCAAGGGAAAAGGGGAGGGACTCTCCCTAGTCCTTAAGTTCAGGGGTCTGCCAGTAATTCCCTTTCAAACGGGGACCAACTGTTCCAACTTAGGGCATAGGTACTGTGCTGCTCAGATCTAGTTGCAAATGGTAGAGTTGTCAAGTTGTAAAAGAAAAATAAAGCTTTGAAAGGAATCCCTTTGTCTGTGTCTGGACTTGGCTACTGGATTAGACTGAGAGAGGCCTCCAAGGAGCCCTTGACAGGTGTTCTTTTGAAAAATGAAGTATTTGCATGCAAAATAAAGTCCATCTGGAACGGGGGTAGGCAACATCTTTGGGCCATGGGCACATTCGGCAATTTGATAAACTGTCCAGCCACAAAATGGCTGCTATGGGAGGCATAGCAAAGGACATGTAACCTGCCCAAAAGACTAAATACATTGCAGAGGTGGGGTCTGAGCCCCAGCACACTAAAGCACCCCTTTGAACCTACAGTTTTGAGCACCCTAGAAACCTATTTCACAGTAGTCCCAGCTGACAATAAGAAAATGTGTTACTATTTCTAATAGTGGTATGGATAGAGCACCTCATGAGTGCCTAGAAAGTTGTTCATGGCGCATTGATGCCTGCAGGCACCATGTTCCCAACTCCTGATCTGCAGGATCAGAGATGGAGTGGGGGGAATAAACAGTAGGAAAAATCACTACCATAAGTAACTTTCAGAACTACTCTTCTACTCCATATAATTACTTTTGTAGACAGTAACAAATTCTGAATAAGATCACTGTAGTATAAAATATACTATGTAAATCACTTAAATTAAAGACTTATGCTCCGGCCCCTTTTTTAAATATATATATTTATTATACTTATATAATGAGTATGTAAGTGGTCTCCCATCCAGGGGAATGACCACCTCCATTTCTGTTTAACTTCAGCAATGCTGCAGCCTCAGATGCTTCCAGACCATTCATTTGGGTCCACCTTTTCCATTGTACAAAGTGTAAGGTAGATCGTTTTTAAACCCTAATGTACACATGAAGGATTAAAAAAAATATCTGGAACTCATGAATGACAAATATGAGCACTTGTTTTGATTGGTTTCCTGCCATTTCAATGAGGATGGTAAGATTAATTATGTCTGGTGGTGTGTGAGAGCATTTTTGTCAAAGTTTCAGCTTGTTAACAGGCAACTGTTTTAAAGGATAAAGCTAGTAACTTGAAATGTGACTAAAAGGTTTATGTCAACATTAAAAGAGAAGTTGTAAAGATGTATAGTTAATCTATATAAAGACAGGACATCTGATTTTATGTTTGTCATTTAAGGAATGATTTATTGACTTCTGAAGTTGCCTTTGCCTCTCCTCTCAGTTTTGCAGATAGTGGGTTCCCAAGTATTGAATATGCAATATAGTTCATGTTCCTCAGTAAGAGTTTTATTTTTGCTGTACCCTCTTCACACCTTACTATATAAACAGGATTTTTTTTATCAATATAGGAAGGATCTGGACAGTTTTAGAATAGGCAATAAAATTTCACCATGTATTTTAATTTTTGACAGAGAAAAACAATATTCTGTACCCATCCCCATGCTTCCTTTTCTGAAACACCAGAACACTTTTAAGCATTTTATGCCGAGTACAAACAATTTTAAGTATTCTGGCAAATTTTCATGATCTGACACTTAAATTAGCTGAATGGAGCAATTGGCTTGATACTTGTCTATATTCATTACATGTGTGTGTCCTCATGTCATTAACTTGTGTAGTTCTGTTGAGGGACAAATTGATTCAGGAGGATCTCCCAACAGATTTTTTGTGGGGGAGTATTACTTCAAAGCAGCAGTGTGGGGCTAGTAACTGAAGTGGCACTGGGGGATGGAGTTTAACCCTTTTCTCCCATGCTGCTTCCAAGATCTAAAATGCCCCATCCCAAAACACTCCCACTGCCACTTTCCCAATCATCTTCGCAGCCACACATGATTGTTTTGAATTAAAAAACAAAAAAGTGGGTGTGATGATCCTAGTGTCTTTCAGAAAGTCCTTACTCCTCCCTCTCCTTATCTTGGTGCCCCAGTGGTCACTAGGTAAGTCAAATTAAGTGGCTGTCTTGCTGCCCCAGCTTTACCACTTGGACCAAACCCACCCTAAAATGCTACTACCTACTGAGTCACCCCCATTCATGGATCACTGCCTTGTTGTGGCGAAGGGGCTTGCGTAACTCAGTGAAGCCATAAGCTATGCCGTGCAGGGCCACACAAGACGGACAGGTCATGGCAGAGAGTTCTGACAAAATGTGGTCCCCTGGAGAAGGAAATGGCAACCCACTCCAGTATTCTTGCCAAGAAAACCCCATGGAACGTATCACAAGGCTAAAAGATATGACGCTGGAAGATGAAACCCTCAGGTCGGAAGGTGTCCAATATACTACTGGGGAAGAACAGAGGGTATTTCCAAGTAGCGCCAGAAAGAGGGAAGTGGCTGGGCCAAAGCCGAAAGGACACTCAGCTGTGGATGTGTCTGGTGATGAAAAGAAAATCCAATGCTGTAAAGAACAATATTGTTTAGGAACCTGGAATGTAAGATCAATGAATCAAGGTAAGCTGGAGGTGGTCAAACATGAGATGGCAAGACTGAACATCGATATCTTGGGAATCAGCAGACTAAAATGGACAAGCATGGCCAAATTTAATTCAGGTGAGCATTATATCTACTACTGTGGGCAAGAATCCCTTAGAAGAAATGGAGTAGCACTGGTGGGAAAAGCAGTACTGGGGTACAATCTTAAAAACGATAGAATGATCTCAGTACGAATCCAAGGCAAACCATACAACATCACAGGAATTCCAAGTCTATGCCCCAACCACTGAGGCCGAAGAAGCTTAGGTTGATCAGTTCTATGAAGACCTACAACACCTTCTAGAACTAACACCAAAAAAAGATGTCCTCTTCATCATAGGGGATTGGAATGCCAAAGTAGGAAGTCAAGAAATCATCGGGATAACAGGCAGGCATGGCCTTGGTGTACAAAATGAAGCAGGACAAAGGCTAATAGAGTTTTGCCAAGAGAACACGCTGATCATAGCAAACACTCTTTGCCAACAGCACAAGAGGCGACTGTACACATGAACATCACCAGATGGTCAATATCGAAATCAGATCGATTATGTACTTTGCAGCCAAAGATGGAGAAGCTCTATACAGTCAGTAAAAACAAGACCTGGAGCTGACTGTGGGCTTCTTGTTGCAAAATTTCGGCTTAAATTGAAGAACGTAGGGAAAACCACTAAACCATTCAGGTATGACCTCAATCATATCCCTTATGAATATACAGTGGAGGTGAGGAATACATTTCAGGGATTAGATCTGAATGCCTGAGGAACTATGGACGGAGGTCCATAACATTGTTCAGGAGGCAGCAACTCAATCCATCCCAAAGAAAAAGAAATGCAAGAAAGCAAAGTGGCTTTCTGATGAGGCTTTACAAGTAGCTGAGGAAAGAAGGGAAGCGAAAAGCAAGGGAGAAAGGGGAAGATATATCCAACTGAATGCAGAGTTCCAGAGAATAGCAAAGAGAGACAAGAAGGCCTTCTTAAATGAACAATGCAAAGAAATCGAGGAAAACAATAGAATGGGAAAGACTAGAGATCTTTTCAAGAAAATCGGAGATCTCAAGGGAACTTTTTGTGCAAAGATGGGTATGATAAAGGACAAAGAAGGCAGGGACCTAACAGAAGCAGATGAGTTTAAGAAGAGGTGGAAAGAATACACAGAAGAACTATACAGGAAAGATCTGAATGTCCCTGATAGCCATGATAGTGCGGTCACTGAACTTGAGCCAGACATCCTAGAGAGTGAAGTCAAGCGGGCCTTAGGAAGCATTACTAACAACAAAGCTAGCGGAGATGACAGTCTTCCAGCTGAGCTATTTAAGATCCTAAAAGATGATGCTGTTAAAGTGCTGCACTCAGTATGCCAACAAATCTGGAACACTCAACAGTGGCCACAAGACTGGAAAAGGTCAGTTTACATTCCAGTTCCAAGGAAGGGCAATGCCAAAGAGTGTTCAAACTACCGCACAATTGCGCTCATTTCACATGCCAGCAAGGTGATGCTCAAAATCCTACAAGCTAGGCTTCAGCAGTATGTGAACCGAGAACTACCAGAAGTACAAGCTGGGTTTCGAAGAGGCAGAGGAACTAGAGATCAAATCGCCAACATTCGCTGGATCATGGAGAAAGCAAGAGAATTTTTAAAAAGTCTCTTTCTGCTTCATTGACTACGTGTTGTGGATCACAACAAACTGTGGCAAATTCTTAAAGATATGGGAGTACCAGGCCACCTTACCTGTATCCTGAGAAACCTGTACGAGGGTGAAGAAGCAACAGTAAGAACCAGACATGGAACAACCGATTGGTTCAAAATTGGGAAAGGAGTATGACCAGGCTGCATATTGTCACCCTGCTTGTATGTTTGTATGCAGAGTACATCATGAGAAACGCCGGGTTGGATGAATCACAGGTCGGAATTAAGATTGCCGGGAGAATTATCAACAACCTCTGATACGCAGATGATACCACCCTAATGGCAGAAAGCGAAGAGGATCTAAAGACCCTTTTGTTGAGGGTGAAAGTGGAGAGTGCAAAAGCTGGTTTGAAACTCAACATTAAAAAAAACTAAGATCATGGCATCTGGCCCCATCACTTCCTGGCATATAGAAGGGGAAGAAATGGAAGCAGTGACAGATTTTATTTTCTTGGGCTCCAAGATCACCACAGATGGTGACTGTGAAATTAAGAGATGCTTGCTCCTTGGGAGGAAAGCTATGGCAAACCTAGACAGCATAGTAAGAAGCAGAGACATCACCTTGCTGACAAAGGTCCATCTAATCAAAGCTATGGTTTTCCCAGTAGTAACGCCAAAGAATTGATGCTTTCGAACTGTGGTGCTGGAGAAGACTCTTACGAGTCCCCTGGACTGCAAGGAGGTCAAATCATTCATTCCTAAAGGACATCAACCCTGAGTGCTCATTGGAAGGACAGATACTGAAGCTGAAGCTCAAATATTTTGGCCACCTAATGCGAAGAGAAAACTCCCTGGAAAAGACCCTGATGCTGGGAAAGATTGAAGGCAAAAGGAGAAGGGGACGGCAGAGGATGAGATGGCTAGATAGCATCACGGATGCAATGAATATGAACGTGAGCACACTCCGGGAGAGAGCGGAGGATAGGAAGGCCTGGCATGCTATGGTCCATGGGGTCAGGAAGAGTTGGACGTGACTTAACGACTGAACAACAACAAGAACTGAGTCACCAGAAAAGTAGTAGGCATTATGGGGTGAAAGATCTTGCTTGCGATACCAAGTTCCACTCTGCCAGTTTCCAATCTTTAGAGCAAGTGTGGACAACTTAGAGCTCATGGGCCACATGCGCCTCACAGCCTTTTTTGCACTCCCAGAAGTTGCCTACCATTGTCCTAAGGGGTCAGCACAGACTTTATAGTAGCTTGGCTGTGAGGATCAAGGCAGCAACGTGGGATGAGAGAAGGTAGGTTGGAATTATCCCAGATTAGAACACGTAATTTGAAATTAACCAAACAGATGTATTAACAAGATACATGGAACACAGAAATGCTGTCAAATAAATAAAGAAATAATTGATTCTAATTCATAATACTTCCCCTAGAAAACAATGAGCAGGTAAGTCATATAGAGTACATGCTGCAGAGTAAGAGGCAATAACTGAGTGAAGAAAGTCTTTGGAGACTAGGTTATGGTTTCACAGGCAATTTCACTTGCCTGTGAAATTGATGCAATGGCATATTCTGCTTCAGAATCTTGAGCAGAGGTAAAACAAAGGTCAGTCAACATGCACCCTTGCCTCTCTGGGTCCAACAAAAGGTCAGAACTGATTTGCAAATACACACACACACACACACACACACACAACACATATATGCATGCATGCACACATACACACACACTCTACACTGTAACCTCTTGCAACCCAACTCACTGTGACAATGAGAGATCCTGATCATGGATCTTCCTAGTCACATTTTGTTGAGCTGTGAGTCTCTCCGTAATCAGTAAGATGTGCACTGGGATTTTGTGACTGTGGGTAGGGATGTCAGAGAATTCCGCGACGGATCTCGGTGAGGCTGAATGCCAGTGCATTCGGCCCCCCGAAATCCATCACGGAACTGCCTGCCACCTCCCTGCCCCCCGCGGATTCCCCCCCGGGACGAAACTTACCTGGGCAGATGTTCCGGGCGGCGGCAGCTCCAGCGATGGCGGCGGCAGCGGGTGGTCTTCCGACCGGCTGCCGCCACCGCCATTTGCAGTCTGTTCTGTTTCTTTTTTTCCCCCCATAGACGTGATAGGCTACATAAAGACTTACGTAGCCTATCACGTCTGGGTTTAAAAAACAAAGAAAAAGTGTACTCAAATGGCAGCGGCTACAGCCGCCACCATTTGCGTTCCTTATTTTTCGCTGTCTTAATCTACGTCAATATTTATGTAGACTAAGACAAAGAAAAGAAAGGGGAACGCAAATAGCGCCCACTACTCTATTTGCGTTCCCCTTTTCTTTGTCTTAGTCTACGTAAATATTGATGTAGACTAAGACGGCGAAAAAGAAGGAACGCAAATGGTGGCGGCCGTAGCCGCCGCCATTTGCGTACGCGTTTTTGTTTTGTTTTTTACCCAGAGCCCTCCGCGGCCAGAAATCCAGCTGCGGACGGCCCTGGCCTGGGCCTGGCCGGCTGCTCCACGGAGCCGCTGTGGAGCACAGCCGGCCGTCGAGGATTCCGGGGGGGAGGACTGGATCACCTCCCCCCCCCGTCAAGGATTCCGGGGGGAGGGACGGAACGCCTCCCCCCCCCACCATGAACAGAATCCGCGAAAAGGTAAGTGACTTTTGTACATCGCTAACTGTGGGTGATCTAAACTCTTGGGTCCTGTTTTAGCCAAGGGTACTTCCAGACAACCACTTATCCAATAATTATAGCGCCAACACAGGAAGCCGAACCAAAGATGAGGTACTTCATTCCAAGAGGGTTTGATATACAGTAGCGAGTTCAACAGTTGTGCCACTGTGCTGGACATGCTAAGCTAACTAGTAATTGTGGAGTAACAGCGATCAGCATGGAGATTACTACAGCATCTGGCTTGCAACTGCAAGACATTCCCGACACTTGAAAACACCACTTTCCCTTTTCTTTCTGAGGAAATATTTTGACACCTCCACCCAAATTTTAATTTCAACTTGCAAGAAAGAAACTTAGCCTGCCAGTCAATGTCCCCACTCTCTTCTATGTGCTAGAGATAGAAGAGAAGGAGAAAGATATGTATAGTCTTCCTCCTGGAGGAATAAAAAGGGGTTACTATATTTTAAAGGCAAAATGGAAATGTTCTACATTAAGACTACTTAAAAATACAACACACTGGGCAATGTGCTAAATGTTTTTTTACGGGGGGCAGGGAGAAATGTTCAATCCATCACACACGACTTATGTGTATGTGGTGATGAATACAATATCTGTTGAATCTTTAACTATTAAAAGTTTGGAACCTTTGAAGCAGAAAGGTTTTTTATATGTCTGAACTTCCTTCAGCTGAAAGGTCAGAGAAATGAGACCTCCATTTCCACTACACAAAATTCTATTGTGTGATTTTAAATTTGAACGCTCAGTTAAATATTTCTCCTATAACTAGAGGAGCACCTGACAAAGTGCCTCTCCATTTATTTATTTATTTATTTATTTATTTATATCCCCCCTTTTTCCTCCTTAAGGAACCCAAGGTAGCGTACACCTCCTCCTCTCCATTTTATCCTCACAACAACAACCCTGTGAGGTAGATTGGGCTGAGAGTCTGTGACTGGCCCAAAATCACCCAGTGAGCTTCCATGGCTGAGTGGGGATTAGAACCTGGATCTCCCGACTTGACATCCAACACTCTAGCCACCACATCACACTGGCTGTATATCAGCCTGCTGTGTCTTTAGATCTTTAGGCTCTTCTCCAAGTACATTCTTGGATTACTTGTTGACAAGGGGGAGAGCTTCCTCTGTTGTGGCTCCATGACTGTGGAATTCCCTTCTGATAGGAGTATGACTGGCACTGACAGTGCAATTATTCTGGCACCAGGTTAAAACGTTTCTGTTTGCCCAGGCATTTTAAGCATGGCTTATCTGTTTTTGTATTTACTGACTCTCAGTTGGTTTATCATGAGATTTGTCTGCTTATTCCTTTATTATGTATTGTATCTGTATAGCTTTGTAATGGTTGTACTCCTTATACACCACCCTAATATCCACAAGAATGAAGGGTGGTTTAAAAATATGACTAATAAAATAAATATATGTATTTATGCTTTCCAACCCCTCTAAAACAATGAAAGTGTGAATTGGTGAATCACTGATAGGTCGAATCTGAGATTCAGTCAATAATATATGTAAGCCTTGTTAGTAGGCCCCCTATCTTTGCAGAAAACAGATTGGGAGTCCCCAAGAAACCAAAATAGGGGAGGGGGTGGTTTGTGCATACATGTTGCTCTTCTTCTTCTAGGGAACATGCCTGACAGTGAAGATTAGCACATAAATGTTATCCTTCAGACAGCTAGGTTAGACATTTGTTTGTCAGAAGTAAGCAAACTGCTAGCACAAGTCCCTGTACTAGCTTTGGAGGCAAAGGCTTGCATCCCCTTTGGCCCCAAAATCTTTGTTGTGCTACACACACACACACACACACACACACACGCCTTTGTTTAAAGAACTGTGGCTTATTGAAATATTACTAGTTTGTGTAATTGAAAAAGCAGAACTGTAAGTCAATGTAAGATTCCTAGATAAAGTCCATTTTAATTGAACATGAATCGAATTTTTTTAAATTTTGAGACATGCTATCTACTTTTCCAACAGAATCAACGAATCCCATCTGACATGGTGTTTCTGAGAACTTCAGAAAAAACAGGTACGTTGAGATTTTCTGGTCTTGTTACGTGGATGCTTTGTGAGTGGAATGATCTAGTATGTATGCTGGTAATTAGAGTAACTGAAAAAAAATACTGTTGTGCTCCAGTTCCTGCTTGCTTTCAATTATTTATTTATGTTAAATATACATAGATTGAAACAGGTAGGCTTTTATTTTTTAAAAGTGTATGCATCATTTGGGACAAGATCACAATTAGAAGCCATTTCCTTGTTAGGCAAATAAACCACTTGCCCAACTTGGAATGCAGAAAATTAGACTGCAGCCTGAGATAGTCTTTCACATGTCGATGCGCAATTCCTCTCACAGGCTGCATGCCCAAATTGGCTAGTTTTGGTGGGATGGGGTTGCCACAACCACTGTGTGCTTCTGCCATTCTAGCTTTGGCTTTAGACATAAGAAGGGAGGGAGATGAAGCAGCCATTATCCTCTTTTCTCCCTGAGCGCTCATCTGCCATCAACTCTCTCTCTGCCTGAGAGCTACAAAGCTGTTCCTATTTGTTGATGCCTGGCTAGCTTATGAACAGCTGGCTATAGGCTTGATGGGAGCTATGGTTGACCACAATCTTGACATTTCCAGGCAGACATGTTTCCATCACGATGGCAAAGGAATCATACGTCCCTGTCAGCTCCCTCTTGCCTAACCTTGGCTTCAGCTCTACTGCTGAGACAACCTGGGAGGCATTGTTTTAGCAGGAATCGGTATGCATCCTTTGCCCTTTTGGGTCATATAGGTGGCCTTCTGCTGATCATTTGCTTCTATTGAGACTTGATTATCAGACCATAAACACTAGTACATATAGAACAGCCTTCCCTAACCTTATACCCTCCAGATGTTTTGGACTACTACAGCTCCCAGCATTCCTGGCTATTGGCCATAGTGGTTGGGGCTAATGGCAGTCGAAATCCAAAACCTTTTGAGGGCCAGGTAGGGGAAGTTTACAAAAGATTTTGGTTCTTCAGTTCATAGTGCTCTATATTCCAGACTTAGTCTGCAATCCTAAACACGCTTGCTACAGGGTAAGCCTTATTAAATTCAGTGAGACTTATTTCTGAGTAAACATGCATAGGATTGAGCGGTTAGTATAATAACTTACACTGATGTGAAACATTCAGATATTGCCCCTTAAACATGGGGCAATATGTGTATGTGTTACATTGTCCTACAGACAATGTAATACATTCTGTAATAAAGAATACAAATGAAATATTTAGTATTGTGTGATAGCACAGACATCCAGTGAATCACGTGTATGTAAAAATAGTTTTAAACCTCTTTTTGTATGAGAAATTTTTGTTTGAGAAATTTTGTGGAATGATTAGGTGCAAGCATCTAATACCTAAAACAATTATCCTGGTGCTACTTTAAAATAAAATACTCTAAATCTAAGCATATGGAAGTAATTGCTTTTAAAATATTAAACACAAATGTTTGTTTCTTTTGCAAGTAGTAGTTTATTTTTTTATTTAAAACATTTGTATCCCTTTCTATATCATTAAGTTCTCAGGGTGGTGTACAGATAAAATCAATTTAAACAGTATAAAACAATAAGTAATTTCATAGAATCATAGAATAGTAGGATTGGAAGGGGCCTACAAGACCATCGAGTCCAACTCCCCGCTCAGTGAAGGAATCCAAGTCAAAGCATCTCTGACAGATGGCTGTCCAGCCTTGTCTTGAATGCCTCCATTGTGGGAGAGCTCACTACCTCCCTAGGTAATCGGTTCCATTGTCGTATTGCTCTAATAGTCAGGAAGTTTTTCCTGATGTTCAGCTGGAATCTGGCTTCCTGTAACTTGAGCCCATTATTCTGTGTCCTGCACTCTGGGATGGTCGAGAAGAGATCCTGGCCTTCCTCTCTGTTTAAACATCTAAAAACATATTAAGCCATTAAACAAGCTAATACCAATTAAAATTTAAAACAATAAAACAGTTAAAACAGTGTGTTACTTTAGGGAATGCATTTAGCCCTCAGAAGCTTTGGTAAAAAGCTATGTTTTTACTTGGCGCCAAAATGAAACCAATGTCTGTGCCAATTGGGCCTCCAAGGGGAGGGCATTTCACAACTGGGGTGCCACAGCAGAGAAGGCCCTCTGCCACGTCCCACCATAGTGTATGTCTCACACTGGTGGGATGCAGAGGAGGACCCCTCCAACAGATCTCAGTCCTCAGGCAGGCATATATAGGGACAGGCGCTCCCTCAAATATTGAGGCCCCAAGCCACTTAGGGCTTTAAATGTCATCACTAAAAGTCATCACTTTAAATGTCATCACTTGAATTCTGACCAGAAGCATATTGGCAGCCAGTGCAATTCCTTTAAAACTGGTGTTACATGATTTTTATGAGATGTTCCGGTCAGCAGTCTAACAGCTGCATTTTGCACTCAGTGCAGCTTCTGAGTGGTTTTAAGGGCAACCCCATGTAAAGAGCATTGCAGTAGTCTAATGGGGAAGTTACCAGCGTATGTACTACTGTGGCTAGGTTATCCCTGTCCGGGAAAGGCTATAGCTGGTGGTTCAGCCAAAGCTGGCCCCAAGAACTCCAGGCCTGGGGCTCCAGTGACAGGAATGGATCTAGGAGTACTCCCAAGCTATGCACCTGCTCCTTCAGGGGGAGTGCAACCCCATCCAGGACAAGTCACTTACCCAATTCCCGGACTCAGGAACCACCAATCCACAGAGCTTCTGTCTTATCAGGTTAAGCTTCAGTTTATTGGCCCTCATCCAGCCCACTATAGCCTCCAGCCACGGGTCCAGCACCTTCACCAACTCTGACAACTCAGATGACAAGGAGAAATAGAGCTGAGTATCATCACCGTGATGGGCTGCAGTGGCTTAGTGGTTAAGACGCTGAACTGCAGACTGGAAGGTCGGCAGGTCAGCAGTTCGAGACCCGAGTGCTGCATGACGGAGTGAGCTCCCGTCTTCAGTCCCAGCTTCTGCCAACCTAGCAGTTCGAAAGCAAGAAATTGCAAGTAGATAAATAGGTACCACCTCGGTGGGAAAGGTAACAGCGTTCCGTGCACCTCGGTGTTCAGTCATGCCGGCCACATGACCATGGAAGCGTCTTCGGACAGTGCTGGCTCTTCGGCTTAGAAACGGGGATGAGCACCGCACCCTAGAGTCGGACACGACTGGTTGGGGACACCTTTTTACCTTTATCATCAGCATACTGGTGACACCCCACCCCAAAACTCCTAATGACCTCACCAACAGCTTCATATAGATGTTGAACAGCACGGGGGATAGAATAGAACCCTGTGGCACCCCACAGCTTAACAGCCATGGCATAGAACAGGAATCCCCCAATACCACTCATTGGAATTGGCCCTGCAGGTAGGAGTGGAACCACTGTAGCACAGTGCCCCCAACTCCCATCCTGCAGAGCTGATCGAGTAAGACACCATGATCAATGGTATCAAAAGCTGCTGAGAGATCCAGAAAGATCAACAGGGTAGCACTCACGCATCTTTCACCCCAAGTAGGTCGTCAGTCAGAGCAACCAAGGCCATTTCAGTGCCGTATCCTGACCTGAAACCAAACTGAAATGGGTCCAGATAATCAATTTCCTCCAAGAACGTCTGAAGCTGCCCAGCCACTACACACTCGAGCACCTTGCCCAAAAGAGGTATATTAGCAATAGGGCAGTAGTTCTCACATACCTGTGGGTCCAGGGAGGTCCTCTTCAGGAGAGGATGCACTACAACTTATTTTAAGGCGGCAGACACCACCCCCTGACAGAGCAAAGCATTTACCACTCCCTGGACCCACCCAGCTGAATCCACCCCTGCTAGATCATATAAGTCAAGATGGGCAAAGGACAAGATTACATGTGGTGGGACGGACTGATTCAAGTGTCTTGTCCACATCAGGCTGCATTTTGATTGATTATTATTTGATGTATTTCTGACACTTTAAGCACTTCTCCCACCCACCCAAGATATTGTCCTATATGTCGTTTATGTTTCTTTGTGTACTTTTTATACAGCTTTACTCTAACATGAAGGATAAAAGCAAAAATGATAGGCTGGATCTAGACTAGTCATAACTAACTTGTCCCATTCATTTCAGTGGGAATAAAGCGTGACTTACTTAGTCTAGATCTAACCTGATACATTGTTGTAAGCCACAGCGAGAACACTGATATTAGGTGGCATACAAATATTATGAATTGATAGTTTTAATTTTAAATGCAACTTTATTACAAAATATGTATTTAAAATGTGTATACCCTGCTCTTCAGCTGGAAAGGCTCCCAAAGCGACTTACAAATCAATAAAAAGTAGGCAATCCCCACCCTAAATCTTACAGTCTAAAAAGTCACAATACAAATGGATAAAGAGATGAGGAGGGAAAAGGAAAACAAGAAAACCTGGGCACCGGTTCTTAACATTTTATGAGTCTTATGCCCATCTGTAAGCAAATGTAATGGTGTAACAGCTGCAGTGTAACTGGAAGTTGTTGGCCTTGTCATGAACAAGGAATGGGAACAGTTCAAAGAGAGAAGGATCCAAAAATGGCTGGTCTTTCAGCTGACCCGGTTGTGTGTGTGTGGGGGGGGCTACTTCCTATCTCTTTCTGTCTGCTGCAGCCTATGACATGGCTGCTGGATGAAGTTGTGGGAGAGGAAAGCCTAATGCAGCTGGCTTCTCAAGAGGGCTGATGGCGGCCCTGCTTTCCTTCTCTGCTGCTGCTACAGCCTGAAGGAATAGCTGCTGCATGACAGTTGTGTAGGGAGTGGGGGGGTGAGGAGTGTGTTAGTCTTTGGACCAAATTGGCAGATATTCATCTATCTGCATGAAAGTACTCAGAAACTTCCAATTAGTATCAAAGGAGTAGTTTGAACTATAAAGAAGGATAACTTGCAGTCTGTAGGAATACTACGTTGAGTTTTGATATGTTTATACTTTCAAAATATTAAATGCAGTGATTCAGGAAAAAACTAACTAATTAATACTGTGGTTTGTATAGTTATTTCTCATTCCAGTTACAACTACTTAGATTATGTGTCCCCAAACTAAACTATAATTCTGCATTTATATTGTGCAGCCAATTTATTGTGGAAATAACAGGATTATTCCAGATATGTTCAGTGCTGTAGCAGGTAAACATACCCTGTGTAAAGAATGAGACATGTTATATTTTGTTAACAATTCTATTTAGTAGTTTGGTGCATCTACAAATTATAATTAATTACAGAGTACTGTTTGGTGATTTTTTGCACAAAGATGTTTGACACTCTGAACTTCTGAAATTACACAGAAAATGTGGCATCACTTTGAAATTCAGCTGTTCAACTCAAGTGTCACCTTCTATCACTTTCTGAACAGACTGCTACAGAATAATAAGGCTATAATAGTTGTGGCACGTGTTGTGGAAATTTCTATTATGTTTAGAAACCATACATTCTAAAACCTACCTGTCTTAAAACAAAACAAAAAAGTTTGGGAAATGTATTGCTACAGAGAATGACAAATGACTAGAGTGAAGTTTTGCACATACGGCCAAATAAACTTTTATCTTCAGGGCATGAGTGACTGCCAACAATCTGTCCAAACTACTTTAATCTGTTACCATATCTCAGTTCCTATTCCAGTTTTAACATTTGATTTAACTCAGGCTAGCAGTGTTTTGACACCTATCTCAAGCCACTGAATACTATTGCTTTTATGTGTTCCACCTATTGTTTTATACATGAACCTTAGTGGAATAATAACAATACTAAGTATACTAATAATATACTTGATATGCTAATATTTAAAGAGCTGGTGTAGTGTGGTGGCTGAGAGGCTGAGCTATGAAGGAAAGACATCGCTGATTCAAACTTTGCCTCTGCCATGAATTCACTAGGTGCCCTTAGGCAAACCACTTTTACTCCATCTGATCCCTCCAGCTGCAGGTTTTAATATAGGCATGATATTCACCCACCTTACAGGACTGTTGTAAAATATAATGGCCAGAATTTGGAGAGGCTCATGTCCATGGGAGAAGCCTGTTTCTTCTTTCAGTGGCCCTTCATGAGGTGCTGCAACAGAAGGTTCCTGACTTGGGGGGGGGGGTGTCTTTTCAGGAATGTAGAGTGTTTCCTCTGTAAAATAAAAGCTGAATGCTGTGTGCAGAATGCCATGTGGTACTTATATACCAGCCAGTATGTATGTATGTGTGCAGCATCTGTGGACACCATCCTACATATTGCTGCTGCTTGTCATATAGTCTGAACTCAGGGACCTTGGGTTATGTGAGGGTTAAACAACCCTCACAGAATCCATGGCTTGTTTTAGGTTTATATGAGGGTTGTTTAACCCTCACATAATCCTTGGGTTTGGAACACAATAAGCCGCAGTTGTGTCTTGAACGGCACACACCACAACCCACCTTCGCTTAAATATTCCAGGGTGGTCTGTTTTACCGTCTGAACCATCCCATTAAGTGCTTTGAACACTCAACTACTTACTACTTATTCTGTAAGTGTTAATAATAATTGTAACAGTTTCATTTGAAAAAGGGGTTTTGGAGGCTCCTGGGCATATATTCAAAAGCGGCAGAGGCTTGTTACCCTTTCTTCCTTTTTGTGTAATGTTTCCGGCTGCAGCAAGTGGTCCAGCACCCATTTTCTCTACAACGCTTCTGTTGGAAGAACATCATGTCATAGTGTCATTCCAGGGCAGTGTTGGAGGGGGGGAGGGGATGGCTTTTTCCCCTCCAACAGTACTTCTGATATGATGCTTTCTTTTGTTCCCCACTCCTCAAATTTCATGACCTGAAAAAAGTGATGCAAGAGTAAGGAGACATTTTCAGCTCAGGTATAGATCATTTGTGATTTTGTGAGTCTCCATAATTCATGGGCTGGCCATTCCATTTTACACTACAAAGGTTGAAGTGGGAATAATGTGCACCATTCTCCCACATATTGTCATACATCTACCCCCCACAAACATACACACACACTCTCTCTAAAGGGTCTTCTCCAGTCTTGGGAACAAGAGTGTTGAGGAGGAGGAGGTAGTCTGCTTAAATGGGAAGCAGGGTGCACCTCTGATCATCTCATGTACCTACCACAGTGATTAGACACTTTTTGAAGTCTTGACTTGAACTTTTCCTCTGCCTTCATATGCAGCCTGAACAGAAACAAAGAGAAAGCCCTACAGGATACCACACAAAAGCTCTAAAGACATGTTTAGGCCATCACCTGCCACATTCTGGGACCCTCACCCTTTTCTTTGAATCATATGTCAAAGCCAAAGTGAGTTTTCCATATTACCTTCAGTACCTGAAGATTAAGCCTAGCCCAAAATAACACTGAAATATTCATTTGAACAGTGACAGAGCCCATTGGCAAAGCAAAGCTTGAGTATTTTCTGTGAGCACTGCAATACATTCCTTCTCATTCACCATATTACAAAGTGCTCCTGGAGTCCTTTGGACCACAGGAGTAAATTTTTCCTAGGTATATTATGCCCTGAAAATCCAGTATTGTTTTGGATTGCAACTCCCATCATTACCAGCCAACGTGGCCATTGGTACATACCTTACATCAACAGGAAGCGTTCCATTAAGGTGGAAACTTGCTCCAAGTAGCTACAAAGCAAACTACAGGAGCATGTGGCACTACTAAAATGACTTCTATAGATGACAGCAGCGACTGGGCAGGAACATAAGGCGTCAAACAATCCCTCAAGTATTTTTTCAGCTTCTCGCTTGCTTTCTCTTCTGTCTTTGTCTCCAGGGCTTCCTGACAGCCTACTGAGGATTACCTAGTTGGTGTTAAATACGCGTGCATGCGTGTGTGAGAGAGAGAGAGAGCGCGCGAATTGTGGCGTGCAATGTACCTCAATAGGGTTTTTTTGTTAATTAATGATTTTTACCAATAAAATCTAATTTTAGCATTAAACTAAAACCATTTTAACATCAATCACATCTTTATTTCCAGCTAGGACTTTAAAGGGGGCTGCTGGACCCCATTAGCAAATTGATATTGTCAAAACAAATGGCATTGGAATATCAACGTTATTTGCCCTGAACCTCCCAAGGGTAGGGCATGTTTGAAATCTAAATACTTATAAATATGCAGAATATTCCCAAATTTACTATTACTATTCTAATAAATCAAAGCTTTTTATCTTGTATATACTGAAACACATACAATTGCAGGAGAATCTGGAAACAAACTAAGAATGATCTCTCTCTCTCTCTCTCTCTCTCTCTCTCTCTCTCACACACACACACACACACACACACACACAGAGTGTCAAGTATTTCCTCTAGAGATAATGTGTGTTTTTGAACACTGGTATCAACAACTGGTTAATATTTTTTACTCAGTGAGATTTACAGTGCAATCCTAAACATGTTTACTCAAGTAAGCCCGATTGAGTTCAATGGGATGTATTCCCTAATAAGTATACTTAGGATTGTAGGCTTAATTTAGAAAGAATGAATAGTACTTCTCTCAAACCAGTTAAACAATTGGTATTATACACTGGTCACTTCAGTATGCCTTCTGTCTGAAACAGAAGTGACATGTAGCAATTGTCTGTATTATAACTGTACTATTTTTAGGCAGTTCTCCAAAAGTAAATATAATTGCAAAATGAATTAATTGCTGCCATAGAAAGATTTCAAAGGTTCTGATTTCACAGTGTTTCAAGGGCAAAAAGGGTTTGGATGGCTTCTGCTTCTAAAGGGAATATAAATCATATTCTTATATAAATCCTATCAGAACAGAACACGGATATGTGCTTTAAATATATCCCTTTCTCTTGATGATGATCAGTGAATGCAAAATAATTCTGCAATGTATAATAAAATAAAATAAAAATTCCTAAAACGTGCAGAGTCGATAGAAGAACTAAAATATATGCAGTGTGATCAAGCTTGGATTAAAAGCGTCTGTGTGCTTGTCAATAACGAATTGTGATGAGTTCAGGGGTATCATATTGACTGTGTATTAATACATGGTATCCTATTGGACCATAAGCTGATTGTTTAGAATGTAAATGAATCTGTTGATGGATCCAGTGACTGATGGCTTAAATTCCAATTAATCAATTGCTTCATCAGTTTCTTAATTCAGATCAAATATCTCTTGAGTGAACATAGTACTTTCAGTGGTATTAGGAAAAATTAATGCTTTAGAACTAGTTTCCATCAATCTCTTATAAATGCCAATATGTTTTTTTTTTTCACATGTCCCAAGTGACAAGATTATAGTGTAAATATTTGGCATATATATTAGAGTTTCTCTTTACAGCAAGGTATGAAAGCTGAATTTTTCTTAATGTAGTAAATGAAACTCTGTGCCCAAATGTATCAACTCAGTGGTGCTTTTCAGCTTATCATTGGTTAAAAATATTCACATATATAGTCATAAATAATTTAAAATTAAATTGCTAGTAAAGGAGGTATTTTTCTTTTGTGCTTTTGGGTTTTGACTAAGCAGGTTGCTAATACTGCAAGGTATAACACTTTATGACAGCTTCACATGCCTCATTTCTCAATGACCCATCAATTAATTCATCAACACTTGACGCAGACTCTTCATTGTGACACTTATACCAGTTGATCTTAATTTGATTGCCATTAAAACCACCCTTACCTGACAACTCTTGTCAATTATACAAAATAAAATCAAGTATTCATAAGAAGGCTGTAACAGAATACAGGCAGGCAGATTTAATAATTCAGTTTTGGTGAGGCTTAACTGGCATTAGTTGTAGCTAATGTTTTCATTTGTGAAAAATTTATCAGATACAACACTTGAGAGAGAATACAGTCAGAATAGCTTTATTTGTGCAGCCTTGGCTGCACGGTGGCATAAAAGGAAAGCATGTTAATATAGTTCTGCTCTTTTTAAAGAAGTAAAAAAAATGACCCTCTACGTGAAAAAAAAATGATGCTACTTAAGGAATTTTAAGAATCATTGCTATAGCATCATACAAAAAGGAACCAACAGCAAAATTAGCCCTGTATATGTTAGTTGGACCAAAATCTCATGGAGGAGTGTGTATGTAAGCGCGCGCGCGCGCGCACACACACACACACGCACAGTAACTTTCAGATCTTCATAAGATGTGAAAAGATGTTATGAAGATGTTCCATATTTCACATACATCTCGCCACGAGAATTCAAAATCAAAACTGCATTATCTGTAATATTCCAAGGGAAAATTTGTAAAGGTGGAGTGAGCTGGCTGCTTCTGTCCATTTGACTTTTCCTTTCTTAATATGACTCAGGGTTATTATAGAAACAATACTGGGGATCTAACCGTGATTAAAAAGTCAGGACAGGTTGTGGGATCAGAATGTACTCCTTGACAATTATGTGTTCAGTTGCCCTACACTGTTTCATCTCCCCCCCCCCCCCAGCTCTTCATTTTAAAAAAAAATGTGTGTAACTTACTCAACTAGAAGGGTACAATTTGAAATGAACGGGGAAGTGAAACTACCAATGCCTAAGGCTGGATCTGTTCTGTCCCCAGTAACATCTTAAAATAGGGCAGGTAAACCTGTACCTTAAGTTCCACTTTTGTTCCTTCATGGTTCTACCACTTCAAGACCACTGGAGTGGATTTTTTCTGGTTTTGCTAAGAATGTACAGGATTTTGGTGTGTGCACAACACCGCCGCCCCCAACCAAAAGATTACAAAGCAATTAGTACAAGCCCAGTATTTCTGTTAACGTTTTCTCTTTTGTCTCTCCAGCATTTTCCAATGAAGATTAAAAAACAAAAAAGTTAACACTTTAGGGGTCCAATAAATTTCTGTTGGACCACAATAGCAGATTGATACCATAAAAACAAATGTTTTAGAAGGATTAAATACTCTCATGTAATTAAACCCATTCACTTTAACCATGATCTAGAAAGCACATTACTAACTCTACAAGCTCTGTATGCCTAGTATTTTGTTTTCCATTTTCATAAGTCTCCATCTTCCTACCCCTACTTAAAGCCAAACAACAGGAGATCCATAGCAGGATCTCCTTATGGTTTTCACTACAACTTGAAAGCAAATGTGAAGGGCTCTGAATTTGACCAGAACAGCAGTGCTGGGTACAGGGGATTAACCATAACCCACCATACCATTTTCTTGATCTAGATCACCCCATTACCCAACCCTGCTATTAGTTCTGCTGGGCATAAATAGACTACAAAGGATATTAGAAGATTAAAGAACCTTCAGTTCAAGAAGTCTTTACATTAATTGTTCAGTCTCAGAGTTGGCACTGAGATTGTTTTAAAGTTCATTGGTCCTCCAAAGCCTTTATTTAGATGATGGCTGTATAGCATGCACTGTACTTCTTTCTGGTATCCTAAATAGAAGAGCATTGGATAAAATGTCTTGATATTCTGCTTTACACACTCTCCTCTGCACTTGCTGTAGAGAGATGAATGAAGCCAAAAACAAAGCACCAAAGATTCACTTAGATACATTTTAATTCTGGTTGGCATTTCCCAGTTTTTTTCCTGTTTTTGGTTTAAATGCCAAGTTAGAATTATTCTAGGTACTGAGGTATCAAACATATGAATTATTCAAACATATGAATTATTCTAAAATGTACCTTGGAATACATCCTCAGCACTTTCCTGAAGGTTGTAATCATCAGTAGTAATCCACTGATAACTCACATTATTGGTCAAGTAGAACTGTGTTTAGTAAAATAAAGCAGTTAATCTCAACTTTTTAAATAAAATGGATTAGGATAATGTTCATCTGTTCCACAAGAGGTAAATATTTTTATAGTGAAAAGCAAAATGGTTGGCAGTTTTATGACAATGCATAACGAATTAGTAAGCAAGAAGGAATGGGGAAAATATCGGGGGAGGGGAGCTTGAAAAGCAAATTATCTTCTCTAGAAAAGGGATGACCAATTTTGAGAAAGACCCTGACCCATTTGGGTATGGCTGGATCAGGCTTAATATTCCCCTCACTTTCTGTCTGTCCCCTACAAGGTCCCTCGTCATTCACAATCAAGCTAATCCTTAGGTTTTGCAAAGGGGATGATAACCAGCAGCAGGAAGACTTGCACATTTGCAGATAGGCCAACTTGTCTGCTCAACAGACTCTACTGCTTGAAATGATGGTATTGAGTATGCTCAGAAGCGTTATTTGAAAGTATGGAGTCAACCTGGCTTGCTGGCCTGTGAGTGATCAAGCTAGAAGAATTCCCTAATTAGGAATTCCAAGATCAGGTACAACTCCAATGATAATTCTGTTCAAATTTCTCATTAACATGTCACCTGGTTGCCACAGGTGACTAGGAAGTATCCCCAGGTTGTGGCACAGAATTCCCGATTTGTAGCGCATTCCTCAGGATAATTCTAGCCTTTTGAAAAAATAAATAAAAATCAATCAGACATGCTCAGTTCTGTGCTGATTGAACTCTCATCAATTATCAAGGCAGTACTTAAATGCCAGAAGCTTCCTGTTTTACGAAGAACTCTACTGTTTGTATCCTTTTTGCCAGTCACAACTCCTTAAATTAGCATAATAGGCTGCAATCCTATTCTCATTTACATGGGAGTAAATCCCATTAAACAAAATGGAATTTATTTCTGACTAAACATACATAGGATTGAGCTGCTGTTTTTTTGCCTTTGGAGGGGGTTCTTTTGCTTGTCCTTAGGCTTTCATGGAGAAAAGTGTGAACTGTGGTTACTTCTTTGTATTGGCTGAAGAAGCTGGGGCTACCTTAAGAGAAAATAGAAGTATCCAGTCATTTATGTATAATTTACATGAACTATGTAAATCAGTTCATTATTACTTGATGAATTTTTTAAAGTATTTTTTAAAGTAAACTGCCATGAGAGCATTTTCCAGTTGGGCATTATAAAAATATAACTAACCAGATAAATAAAACTTTACTAATGTACAGAGGCCATTCACATATTCTTGGGCTGAACCTTGGCAATAAAAACAATTCTGACCTGGGTTATAGCAAATTCTGGCTCAAATGAAAGTGGCATGAAAGAGAAGAGTTATGAAGCTTCCTCCGTAAAGCTGTGTGGAGGTTGTTGTAAATATAAACCAGTTTTGGCAAAAGCCAGTTTGGTCAGTTAGAATTTGTAAAGGGGAACCAGCAAGGAGAGGCTTCTGTGGAACTGCAACCATGTTTTTCCAAAAACACAAAAAGATTAGAAACATGGTGATAAGTGAACATCCAAACTTAATTGTTGGAGCGAGCAATCCTATGGCTGATAGAAAGTGTCTAGATGGCCAGGATTTTTTGGTTTCTGGGAACCGAACTTGGAGCCAGGGCTCTAGGCTCAGTTCCCGGAAACCTCACTCCCCACCCCTCCCCTGCTGCTTCGTAGGCAGCATGGTTCTTCCCCATCTCCATGCTCGCAAGTGCAGTGTGGAGCAGTTGAAAAGGGGGCGTTCCCAGGGGAGGAGAGGAGATCACAGAAGCATTGTTATGATGCTTCCTTGGCGCCATCTGGCCACCCCCCTCCCGCTCTGACGTCCCAAGCTAGACAGCCAAAATTGGCTGTCCAGCTGCAAATGCAAGGCGGCTGGAGCACAGAGAAGATCCCCTCCGTGCTCCACCCACCCTGCATTGGATAGTCGGCTGCCTCTGAGTTCGAAGTTGGCTGACTATCCCCATAGGATTGTGCCCTTAACTCTCTTTTCTAAATCTAAGAAACTGGGGTTTTCCACAGCTGTGGAAATAAATCACAAGCTTCAGCAGGACTTAAGGTAGTCACGACTAACCGATCTCATTGATTTCAATGAGTTATTATTATTACTTATTTATTACATTTCTATACCGCCAAAGCTCTCTGGGCAGTTTACAGAAGTTAAAACATCAAATACAATATAAAAAGTTTAAAAGCCATTTACATGAAAGCACATAGACAATATACACAAACAACATATAACTAAAAACAACTTTGAACTGTCAGTCATAACTAAAGACACATCCAAGACCGATTAAAACTCATCATGTGCTGCCAAATGCCTGGGAAAAGAGATAGGTCTTAACCTAGTGCCGAAAAGATAATATTGTTGGCACCAGGTGGACCTCATCAGGGAGCTTGTTCCACAGATGGGGGGCCAGCACTGAGGGGGTTGACTCTAGATATAGCTAAATCTGGAATCAGCCCTTTAATTAGAGGTAGCAAAGTATTCAAAATAATTGCAGTTAGTTGCAAGTTATTTCTCATCTGGTCCTCGTTGCCCATTTAATTTTTATACTTTTAAAACTTCATTATACAAACTTCAGAATTTGTATGTCTTGGTGTACATTGAAAACGCTTGCTGATAGTGCTAAAGAAGTATTTCAAAATGCCTGGCTAGGGGGACGTTTTATTGTTTAGGTTTTGCTGTAGTGATCACTATTGAAAGCTGACTTGGCACAAAGCAGTCTCTTTTTCTGGATAAAAGGGAAACGGACTATGAGATAAGTTATTGATGAAATTAACTGCTGAAGTGGAGAGGAAATGCAGCTGGCCAATACATGTCATAGTGTGAGCTCTATTAAATGAATATATGTGCAGTCAACCATTCACAGGAGCCACACTGGTCTTGAACCGCATTGATCTATAGTATAATTCTAAATGAAATTGATGAATGAGAGCAGCCATTGACAGGAAGGGTAAAGAGAACCATGAAATGTCTTGTGTAGGGAAAGTATGATGGAAAATAGACTGTTGATTAGACTGTACTGTGGAAGCATGGCATTCTCATGTTGTCTTATGCTTATTTACAGTGTTTTCAGTTTCACTAACTGTCTGGAAAAATGCTTACTGTATATATTTTGGGTTTTCTAGAAGTAGTTAATTCTTTTTTTCATACTTGAGTCCATCTTTTAGCAAATACTTGTTTTGAGACTGAAAAATATATGTTTATAATATATATGTTTGAGATACAGTGTTTATAAAAGTGTTTACAAATTGAGGTTTGTTTCCTTCATGCTTTATAGAATAATGAAGTTATTGAGCAAGTACGGTATAGATGTTGAGCCAATTGTAAGTTCTTCTGACAGAGTACTGTATGAAGATTCCACCTTTGGGTCAGATATAATTTCAGATGCCTTCTGTCTCAACTGTGTCATTTCAGGCAGTTAGCTCCCTTAGCAGGCATTAATGAATAACAATTGGATTTAGCTAGATTGTGTACAACAGGGGCCACATACTTTGATTGTGACACCTAATTCATCCGGAGTTAGGCACCCAAATAAAACATTCTGACTGGTATTTGGCCAATCACTTTCCTCAAAATACCATTTCTAAATTTGTCTTTGTTGGTCAATGAGGGAATGGGCCAGGTAGGAAAGGGTTGACTCCCTCTTCCATTAAATGCCAAGCAAATTAAACTTTGTCCATCTGGAAAGGAAAGCTTTGTTTCAACAAAGAGCAGGGTTAAACCTATGTTCCAGGTGCTGCTGTGGAGCTTTAGTTTGAACTGAGACTAAAGAAAAGAAAAGGGTGTTGCGTCCAACAACGAAGAAAGAGGACAACAAAACAAAGCATTACCAACAGTCCTTTTGTCCCATAATCCAGTCTTTCTGATACATTGCCAATTAAAACAGGTTACAGGTAAGCATTTACTTGGCAATGTAAAAAGATTCAAGCCATATAAAAGGAAAAGATTTGGGGAAAGGGATTTGCCAGTGAGCATTTTTTTCAGTCTATTGCCAATAATTTTCCAGGATAAGTTGGCTACTAGATGATTGTGCAACAGATCTGTTGCCTCTGTCTTTCTCCTAAGCTGACAAAAAAGACCAGGAGGCTCAACACTGTCGTCACACTGGACTCTGAACGCAGTGACTCAAGAGTCTCTGAAGCCTACTATGACTATAGCTGAAAGCACCTGGTTTTCTCCTGAGCCTCAAGAGTAGAAAAGGGGCTTGTCCCTGAAGTTGTCCTGAGCTTTAGCAGTACAAGAACCAGTGAAACATGAAGCCCAGCACTACTATAGGCCCAAGTTCTCCAATCTTCTGAGCCTGGTGAGGATTCAGTTCTTCGGTCAATGCTGATCGTTGGAAGGCCTCCAAAGCGGCCAAACTTTTTTTTTCTTTCAGTCAGAGCATAGCTAAGTTGAAGGAGGAGCAGAGTCAGTTGCAGCCACAATATTTTCCTAGCTACAAAGACCAGTCAAAATTTGGGGAACCCTAAAAATGAAACTGGTAAAGTCTAAAATGCCATTTTGAGGTTTAGTTGGGGGCAAACTGTTAAAGAAAAACTAAAGAAAAACTTTGCACAGACATATCTTTGGCTCTTGAACCATGTCTGCAGGAATCTTCCTGTTTGTCTCCCTGTGCTTACTGCAATTTAAAGTGTTGGTGTAAAACCTTTCAGTAACGAAGCTTCCATAGCTGTATGCCTGTTTCCATTTTAATGGCATATAAAACATCTGTCATGTTTTTGTTTCTTTTGCAATTTTAAGGTTCATGTTTTATCCGAACTGATCAGCTAGATGGTGAAACAGACTGGAAACTAAAAGTTGCTGTTAGTTGCACACAGAGATTGCCAGCTTTAGGGGTAAGCATTGTAGCTATACATTTCACTTATTTCATTGTACCTTATGCAGTTACGTGTTTTGGAGCAGTTGTGTTCATTAATTCCTGATCACAAAATTGTATCATGTATAAAATAACATCCATAAGGAGTAAGTACAGTTGCAATCAGAAAATATTAAGTTGGCTTATGACTACTGAAATCAATGACCTATCAGTTGTAGTAACAGCATCTCCTAGGGACTGCTAAGTCTCATTGATGATACTTTCTGTAACAATATGCCTGGGTTACTGGGCCCAATAAAAATGCTGGTTTTAACCTTAAAGCCCTAATCAGTTTAGGCCCAGGTTTCTTAAAGAATCACCTCTTCCCATATATGCCTACCCAATCCCTAAGATCATCTTCAGAGGTCTTTCTCTGGGTGCCCCTGCCAAATGAGGTCAGACATGTGGCTCCTAGCGCCTTTACGGTGATGGCACCCTGGTTATGGAATGTCCTCCCCAGAGAGGCTCACCTGGCACCTGCGCTTTGGTCTTTTGGGCATCACTTTTTATTTTCCAGTCACCTGGCACCGTTTTTTATTCTCCCAGGCATTTAAACTTTTTTTAGTGATCTGTGGATGTTGTTATATTTTTAAGTGGTGCTGTGAGCTTTACTATATTTGTCATCTGCAGCTGGTTTTTATGCTGTATTTAGATGTTATGGTTTTACCTTTGATGTATTGGTTCTCTTTTATTGTAAGCTACCCTGGGATCTTTTCTTAGTGGGCGGCGTATAGATGTCAAAAAATAAATGGACTGTTAAATTGTTTAGGTTGTGGTTAAAGAAACATAGTAATTATTGTTTTAATATTATCAGTGTATTAGACACTCTTACATAGTGAACCAAAAATGTTCTTCCAAAAGGAAAATATAGAATAAATATTTAATTGCTGATGTACCTGAATTTTTTTACTAGCTTGTTCTATCTATCTATCTATCTATCTATCTATACACACACACACACACACACACACACACACACACACTGGCTGTTCATAATTATGATTGTAAACCACCTCATACATAGGGTGAGCAGGCTATAAATATTTTAAATAAGCCAGGATACAAAGAACTCTGCAAGTTCTTGCTTATATCCAGGGGCTTTGGATTGCTTAGTTGGCCCATGCTCCATGGCTAACCAATTTTGAAACTGGAGGAAGTTTCAAAGAGGTTTTGAGGTGCAATGGGGGAGATTGCTATTCAAAGAAGAAAAAACCTGAAATTCCACTAGACATATTCAAGCCCTTGGGTATACCTAAGATAGCTCTTTGGATTGTGTGTGCTGGTCCTGAAATACAGGATGTTGAAGATAAAGCTGGAACATTTTCTAAATGAAAGAGGGAATGGAGAAAGGAACTGACGTAACTAATTCCAATTAGATATGGCTTTAGAAGACTACTTAAAACATTCTTATTTACCTTCTCTGGCCTGATGGCTGCAGTCATCCAGATGTGCCTTCATAAAAAATAAACTATGGTCTTCTCCATCCACCTGTATACATAAAGAGTTCAGCTTGAAGGGTGAAATCCTACTCCCACAGTTACTAGGGAGTAAGCTCCACTAAGTATTATACTAAGAATATAGTTTGAATACTGGATGATATTTTGTCAAGTGTAATGTATTTGCTGTTTTAAGAATTCTTATTTTTCATGCATTTTGAAATAATGATATTGCCACTTAAACTTCAGAAATGTATAGGCTATGTATTGGATTTTCCTGAAATAAATGCAGTAATTTATAGCTATAATGAGGCTCACTATTTGTTTAACATGCATGCTGTTTAATAATTTAGGCCCTGAATATGAAAGCAATACTTTTAAACAAACAGGTAGCTATAGTATGAATGAAATCTATACAATGACTTGAATTCAAAGGACCATTTAACAGATTTTGCACTCCCCAAAAGATGTTGGACTTAAACAGAAGCACTTTCTTGAGCTGCTGCTATTGCTGTGGGAGCCATGTTTACAGTACCCCTTTGGAAGGATCTGTTTACATAACACTCAGTTCTGTACGATAAAAGCCTTCCTGCAACAACAGCATAAGATATGTGCACCCCAAGGTGATTTGCCTGGGCATCACCAAGATATATGAACTGACCTTTAGAAGGGAGTCAGTGTGACAGAATGGAGCAAGAGAGAACTGCATGTTGCTAGAAATCATGGGTTCTGCAGCACTGTATTTTTTGTTTCTGTTTTGCATAGTACATTGTGACTGTGGCAGAGATAACATGCAGTGTCCTGCACTGTCTTTTGAACACCATCCCATAAGGCAGGGATAGGGGATGTGTGACCCTCCAGATGTTGTTGGGCTGCAACTCTCATCATTCCTCACCATTGGCTATCCTGGCTAGGGCTGATGGGAGTTGCAGTCCAACAATATCCAGAGGGCCACACATTCCCCGCTCCTGCCATAACATACCAAATAACTGAATGATGAGAAAGGCAGCTGAGTCAAGTTTTTTGGAAACCATGTTAACTAAAAACTCCCAAATTGTGTATTTATAATTAAACCCTATTATGTTGAATGCTACACAATCTTTGGAAGTTATAGTTATGACAAAAGTTTGTATGAGACATTTATATTTAATAATCTATGACGCCTTCCACAAATCGTTATCATTTTACATGTTTAGCATGTAATAAGGAAATGAAGTGTGCTTACTTAGGATGGGCTGATTTCTGTTTTACAGTAATTCTTGAATGCCACCTGCTGGGCTGCTGCTAAAATGGCTGAGGAGATGCTTCATGCTTAGCCTTCTTCTTGCCATTTTTATCATTGCAGTCAATATAGCTTTCCCATACAAGATCTGATCTTACCACATTCAGAGGTCGGCTACCAGGTTCTTTTTCAAGTTGCAGGAAATAAAAGATTTGGTTTTAGAGAAATGAGTAATGCTGTAAAGATGAATTAATGATTTCAGATTTGAATGTTGAGACATTTTTAAATGCTTAAAATTATGATTGACAATTAAAAATAACTCCAAATTGCTAAAAGAGATTAGGATTTACAGTTTAAATGCCATGATTCAATGGTTTATCATTATGCCATTTGGGGAGATGAAGTGGTTGGTTTTTGTCATCAAGGTATCTATCCTCTTACGTTGAAGTCAAGAATGAGAGATGAGAGAGAGATGCAGTTGAAGCCTACTGTCTTCTTGCTCCACCCCCTGAAATGGCGAGCAAGGGCACATAATTCAGAGAACTTTGGGCATACAAGTGTCCTGTCTACAATTTGGCTAACCAAGTAATCTTGATTACTCCTGTGCCCCAACAGTTCCAGTGACCTAGCCTTTGGGGGACAGTTGGAAACTAATTCCAAATGCTGACCCATGATTCTGAGCTTGAGTGGAGTGCTATTCCCTCTCCCCTGAGAAGTCATCATACCACCGGGATTAATAAGAAGGTTTTCCAACTTAGAGAATATGGCTTCCGTGCAGTCTTTAACCCACAGTGTTGGCAGCAGAATTTAATTTGAAGCAAGACTCAGTTATATTTTTAATGCCACTAGCCAGGATTTAGCCCTGACCTCTAGAACAACATATAAGCTTACCCATAAATTATAGCAGAGATAAATTAAGTAAAAATCTTCTTTTGCTTTAAAAAATGTGGTTTGAACAAGGTAGAAGGCATTGTGCTAAAGTCATGACTCAAGCAGAAAAAGATGGAGTTAAAGGGGCATCCAGCCTTGGATCCTAGAGTCTGGAAAAATGCATTCCACTTAATACATGAAGTAGTGTTTAAAAGAAAAGAAATGGTGCTTCCATAGATGCAGACTAAGCAATTTGGTCATGTAGTTAACATACACTGTCCATAACTGTCATTCATTTTGATTTCTGTAGTTATCTGATGTAAAGGATTGTATCTTGTGTTGTCATGGGCTGTCAGTTCCATCATCAGCGTAGGACTGTAACCTTATCCACAATGACACCCAGAATAAATAAAATGGCAAACCTTTAGAGCTTTCTTAAAGAACAGATGACACCACCAAAGATGATCGGTACAGATTTTGTTGTCTTCCCAAACCACTTAATGTGATCAGAGAATTAAAATTTCAGCAAGTCATTTAATGATGGCTGAGCTGTAAGAACTGTAACACCCAGGTTAGGTTTCTTGGTTTCATAGTCATATGTGGCATAGTGTCTTCCTGCACTATGCATATTCTGGGATAGTCTTCTCTAGCTTAAGTGATCAAGTAAATTTATTAGCAGCAATGAGGTCACTGTAATTTTCAGTAAATGGTGACTTGCTGATTTATATCAAAAGATCCATAAAGCAGTAAACAATACCATTTACATTTAATTAGTTTTATTGAACCAAAGGCAATTTTATTTGTAATGAACTGCATGTTATGATTAAGAATGTATTTTAATGATCTTTAAGTAAGGTGAACAAATGTTGCCCTTGACCTAATAGAGGAGGTTTTTCTACAATATTGATAATTCCAGAGTGATTTCTA
This sequence comes from Heloderma suspectum, assembly GCF_057233095.1. Classification (NCBI taxonomy): domain Eukaryota; kingdom Metazoa; phylum Chordata; class Lepidosauria; order Squamata; family Helodermatidae; genus Heloderma; species Heloderma suspectum. The sequence continues at coordinate 100,119,546 of NC_139461.1, forward strand.
CATTATTACTGTGAACTGTAGAGAAAAACATTGTCATTATTGTACCATCATTTTTCTGTTTCATGACTTATGCAAATAATTAGATGCATACTTCCAAAATTCTTGCATATAAGTAAAAGGGAGATGCTCAGCTAAACAATCTCTTTATAATTTTTTAAAATGTTATATTTTTCTAATATGATGTATTGCCAGTTCCCTATACTTTTAACCTACCATTGAAAATTCAGATGTTTAACTTCCTCTTACGTACAAATATAGATGGCAATGCCTGAGACTCAACAAAATTATACACATTTTAGTTCTAATCATAGATTAAAGAGAAATGGCATTTCTCTTTGTCACAACCCTTTGTGACAAAGGTATAAATATAGGGCAATTATTCACTAATTTGATTACTTCAAATATAATTTGCAATAATTTTGAGGTTTGTCATGAACATGCTGAGTAATTCTGATCTCCCCCCCACCCCGATATATAAACTACTTTCTTTGCTTATGAGACATTTTTCATGTAGTGGCTATGCTTTTTCAGAGGACAGAGCAAGTTTAAAAGTGATCTAGTTTACTCACAGCTTAACAATTTCTGCAAAGCATGGGAGTCTGTAAAGGAAGAGAATTTTCGTGCTTGGCTCACTTCATTAATAGTTTTATTGTATTAAAAGTATGTGTGTGGTATTAGTTTTCTGCTGTATTGAGACTCTTATTTTTCTGAGCACAATAAAGCACATAATAGCCTGGATTATCTAAATTGTAGGTGATAACAGATTGAGAAGAAGTGAATGATGAAGATATAGGACACCACATGTGTATTAGTTTCATATGAATTATTTCTCAAGAGGCTGATGAAAACTAACTTAGAAGAACAAGAATGCACTGAATGGAAGTTTGTGTGAAAGCTTACAATAAACGGTTGATGATTTAGCATAAAAACAGATAATTTGTAATGGAAGATGTTGAAATCTGATTTGCACTCTTAAAATATGAATAAAATCGTTGGATGAGCAAACATAAATAATTCAGCAGAATGTGATGTAGAAGATATGGTTAGAGTTGCATTCTTTTAAAACTAAATGGAAACTAAAACTACTTGTTGATTATGTTAGATACTTTTGTTTGCTTTCCTTAAAATTATGTATATAGAACTGTATACGTATATACCGTATACTACCAATTGTGTTTATATAGCTGTCATTATTACCTTTACCCCGACAGTTCTTCCTGATATATGTGTTAACTAGTGCTTCGTTTCTGTTCCTGACACTTTGAGATAATCATGCACATGCCCTGAGCATAGCTTGTGAAACTTGCTAAACTGAATGAATAGATGATCCATGGGTAGGCAGGCATTGTCTGCCCTTGAGACATCCCATCTACAAAAGGGGCAAGGGGCTCTACCAACACAATTGTAGATCTTTAGATCAATGCTCCTACTGTACTTCTAGTTCCTGATAACCCTTCACATGCAGAGGGGACCTCAGTGTATTGAAATCTACTCCCATGTGCACATTACTACTTGTTGGATTGGAGTGATTATAAATGCAGATGGCCATTTACATAGTGAGCGTGCAACCATGTTGGGAGTCAGTCTTCTGTATTGTTTATAAGGAGAGGAGAACATTGAATAGACCCACTGTTTGTGAGTTAACTAAACTCTAAAAGTAGAACATTCAATAAAAAACTATCAAGAATAAAATATCTTGGTGTAAAAAATACTCAACATCTTCCACAAATAAGTATAAGATGAAAGCTCACAGTACAGGGATTGCTACATAAAGTTCAACAAACTAAAGGGAGGTGTTGAGATGCACTTCCCAGTGTAGAAATGGCAAGAGCCCTTGGTGATATTGAGGCAGTAAATTTAACTAAATAACTTCGGAACTGATGAAGGTCAAAGAGAGACCACTGCATCTAAGTTAGCAAGAGAAAGTTCCATAGACGACATCAGAGAAAATGAGAAACTATGGTGAAGTGGTGAACTCCAAATTTCATCTCATGAACATTTTGTATTTGAGTACGAATGTATTATTTTTCTCCGGTATTGCACTATGATAGGTACTAAAGGCATATGCCTGTATGAATTGCTAGTTTTCACCTCAAAATATTGACCAGGATCTAGCGCCTGCTAGCAAGTATGTTGAAGAAGGAACAAAAAAACATACCTAATGTGGTTTTCATATATCTTGTACTTGAGTTGAGAAAATAGAGCTGGACTAGGTCTTGCAACAGTGAGCATCTTCAGGCTGTCTCTTAGATTTTGATGTCATTTATCCATTGATGTCATTTATGCATTATCAAGTTTTATGTCACTTATGCTTGATCAGAATTAAAATCCGTGCTTCTGTGAAAGTAAAAATGTAAAGGCGTGATAGGGATTGATGTTCTAGTTGTGAATGCTGCTGACAGTTTCTTTGTAAATATCTATACCTAAACAGTTCATATAAGTAAATTATTGATTTTAGCACAAATAACAATACTCAACACATGATCCTTTTGCATAATCTTGAGTAACTCCTAGTACCTAGAGAGAAAGATTTGAATGGGGAATGGGAGGTGTGGACACTTCCCATTCCCTGTAATGTCATGGTATACTGATTCTGCACATGCACTGTGAGATGGAGGGAGGGAGAGAAACAGGGATAGGCAACTTGTAGCCCTCCAGGTGTTTTGGCTTACAACTCTCATGATTCCTCACCATTGGCTACGGTGGCTAGGGATCATGGGAGTTGTAGACCAAAACACCTGGAGTGCTGCAAATTGATATAGAGCAACTGTAGGAAAGAATCTTGTCCTTATTGTTTAAGATGTTGGTATTATTAAGCTACATAGATATTTCAAAATTATCTATTCTAGGATCTTTTTTCAATCAATGCATATGTTTATGCTCAGAAGCCACAAATGGATATTCACAGCTTTGAAGGTACCTTTACACGGGTAAGTAGTAATTGTAAGTACTTGTCCCTTTGTCCCAAATATGTAATTTATTAAAAGAAAGTTTTTCTTCATGGTATCTGTACATCACACGTACGGGCTCTTCACCTGTGCTGAGCCTCATTCAGGAAACTTCTAAAGCTACAGAACGTTTTGACGGGAACCCTTCTCCACCGTCCACTGTGCAGGTCCCAGCAGGTTCCCACCCATTCCCTCAGTTCTCCTTCGACCGCCTAGCGGTAGCCTCTTCGGGAGATTCCTCCGTGTGTGAAGAACTTTTTGTCAGTGTTTTTACACTGATGCTGAGGTCCTTGTTAGCTTTATCTCTGTTTTAGTCTTTCCTAATTGTCTTCATACCTTTAATGGTCTGTTTGTTTGTCTGTTTGTTGTCTATTGTAGCTGCAGTCTTCTTATGGCCACAATGACCCCATTCTGTAAATGTGTCAAACGTGGGAGTAAGTGCCCCCCCCCCACTGACCCTCATTCTCTTTGCCTTTTTTGCTAGAGTGAGGGCCATTTACCTGATGCTTGTTCTTTGTGCCAGTCATTCACCAAACAGGAAAGGAAGAACAGATCTGACAGGCTCAAAGCAGAGCTGCGGAAAAGGGCTTTGTTGGCTACAGGTCCAAAAAATTCAGCCAACTCTCACATAAAGGAGAAGACAGTGCCTGCTATCTCTTTGTCAAAGCTGTCATCTACTTGTCCCTTAAGTTCTGCTGAGCAGGTTGATCCTCCAACTCTGCGGCACTCTTTAGCACTCTCAGTAACGAGGAAGATTTTGAAAAAGGCTAAGGTTCCAAAGTCGGGATCTGACAATCTCAAGAAGCAAAAGAGGGTTGGTGGTAAGTCTTCAAAATGAAAGGTTCCAACACTTCCTCCTTTACTGAATTCACCTATATGTGTACTTTCATCAGTACCGACCGTTCCTGTAATCAAGCCAATTTCTACGGTGTCACAAGGTGAAATCTTAGAGTTGTCCCCTCCGTAGCCAGTTTCTCGGGACCAAGAAACTCCTCCATTGGGAGATTACCAGTTGTCTTCTTCAGTGAGAAATTAGGTTCCTCAACATCGATGGCCTTGTAGGCCCCTTCCAACCCTACTATTCTATGATTGCCATCCTCTCCCCAGGACCGAGAGCACCGTTTCCATCCTTCTGACGCGTTCAGGTCTCCTTGGTAAGCATTATGAATCTCAATATAGGGAAAAGTCCAGGTCTCCTCATGGCGATTGGGATAGAAGTTCCGAATGGTCGTATCCACCACCAAGACGTTACTCCTTTGAGGACTGGCATTGTTCTCAGGATCGAGAATATTACTATGATCAAACCACATACCTTGGAACAACCTCACCTCAGTACCATCCTTGGCCGTCAGCGACTATTTCCCATCCTCCTGCAGGAGGTGAGTTTTATCCACCCCCACCTGTACCTCCATGATCCTCATCCTTGGTATGGAGCCAGTCAGAAGTGCCCAAGCCGACACAGTTGCCACCTTCACCTGTGGCACAACTGGTCCTTCCTCTTGTCCCAGCTCCTCGACCAGCTTCACCTCATAATTCAGCTGAAGATTACCAGTCCTCAGTGCCCCGTCTTCAGTGGCACCGATGCCTAAGCGTCGAGTCCCTCTACCATGTGCAAGACAAGGACACGGCATTTTTATATTTACATCCACAGCTGAATTCCATTATCATGGAGTCATAGAGTCATAGAATAGTAGGGTTGGAAGGCCATCAAGTCCAACCCCCTGCTCGATGCAGGAATCCAAGTCAGAGCATCCCTGACAGATGGCTGTCCAGCCTCATCTTGAATGCCTCCAGTGTGGGAGAGCCCACTACCTCCCTAGGTAACTGGTTCCATTGTCAAATTGCTCTAACAGTCAGGAAGTTTTTCCTGATGTTCAGCCAGAATCTGGCTTCCTGTCACTTGAGCCCATTATTCTGTGTCCTGCACTCTGGGATGATTGAGAAGAGATCCTGGCCTTCCCCTCTGTGACAACCTTTCAAGTACTTGAAGAGCGCTATTATATCTCCCTTCAGTCTTCTCTTCTCAAAGCTAAACATGCCCAGTTCTTTCTTTCTTCAGGTCCGTTTTAGCTCATTTCCTGCCCACCTGGAAAATAAGAACAACAGACAGCTGGGTGTTAAGTATAATCAGTCAGGGTTACATGATAAGGTTTCACACCCTTCCCCAACTGGGTGGTGTTCAAGTTACCTCCCCATCACAGGCTCTTCTCCTGGAAATTACCACACTGCTCCAAAAGGGAGCAATACAAAAAGTTCTTCCATACCAGCTGGGGGATGGTTGGTTTTCCCATTATTTCACCATACCGAAACAGGATGGAGGCCTCCGTCCCATCATGGATTTGGGGAACTTGGACAAGTTTATTACTCCCAGGAAATTCAGAATGACCACAATGGCTTTAATCCTGCCTATCCTTCAGAATAATGTTTGGTTTGCTGCCATGGACCTGAAGGACGCATATTTCCATACAGCGATCGCAGGGGCTCACCCGAAGTACTTGGATTTCATCATTGGTATCGACATGTTCCAGTTTTGGGTCCTGCCCTTCTGTCTAGCACCTGCCCCGAGAGTTTTTACAAAATGCATGGCAGTTGTGCGTGCATATCTTCGACTTCAGGACATCGAAGTCTACCTGGACAATCAGCTCCTCGTCTTGGACTCTGAATTTTGTCATGCCATCGAGATTGTTCTGAACACTAGGAGTGTTGGGCCTGTACGCAAACAGGGAAAAGTAAACTTTGAAGCCTACACAACAGCTCCAATTCATAGGGGCGTTACTGGATTCAGCAGTTGCATACACGTATCTTCCTTGAAAATGGCAGGATCACCTGATTGCTGTCACGGAGACCATTTACTTTTGTTGACAGGTCACTGCTCACACTGTTCAAATAGTACTGGATCATATGGTGGCATTGGTCACAGTTGTTCATTGGGCAAGGCTTTGGATGCAACCACTACAGAACTGGTTGCTCTGAAACTTCGATTCCACCTCTGATGCCTGGTGTTGTTGCCTGAAGGTTCCAGACGAGATAGCAAATTTCCTCCTGTGGTGGATGCAGCGACGCAAGCTAAGCCAGGGCGTTCCCTTTGTCCAAACATGCCCTACGTGGATATTGACAACAGATGTTTCTCTTTCATTATGAGGAGTCCATTATGGTCCACTTCAGATTCAGGGCACCTGGTCTGCAGTGGAGAAAAAACATCATATCAGTTACCTAGAATTTCTCGCTGTTTGGAAAGTGATGTGGGAATTCAAGTTTTACCTTCGAGGAAGGCATGTCCAAATCCTGACTGACAATGCTGCTGTGTTGTGGCACATCAGGAAGCAAGAGGGCACACATTCATCCAAACTTTTCAGTCTCATGATGGATGTGTTCCAGTGGGCAATTCAACAGGACATTCTTTTGAGCATTCTTCACATTGCCAGAGAAGACAATGTTTTGACAGACAATCTAAGCCAGTCATACAAATCAACCCATGAATGGCAGATGTCTCCCTCCATCCTACATCGTCTCTTCCTGACATAGGGTTGGCCAATAGCAGACTTGCTGTCGGGAGGTCGCCTCTGCCGCCTTCTGAAATCCTCAGGTAGCCAGAATCAACACGCAGACAATAGGGCTCTTTTCCAAGGCTTTATTCCCATTCAACCTAATGACGCTTACAGATGCTAATTGCTTGATTCTACAAATGAGACTTAAGAGAGCTGCCTACTCGGGGGTTCTAACCTTAGGAATCAGTTGATCTCCGTTTGGAGGGGAAGGCAGGAAACCTCTGTACTTATGGGCTAGGAGGAGAGAGTCCACCCTTTTCCCGTGGGGCATCAGGGCACGCTGTTGCCATCGCGCCAAACAGGCTGAGTGCCTCCTCTCAGCGCCCACCATCTCCCGCTTGACACTGCGCTGGCGCCTAGCATCCAGAAACTGCTGTTGCACCTCCCTCTCCCTGCCAGGGTCACTATCTCAGGAATGTGTACCAGGAGGGGCTCTCCCCCTGGCTGCTCCTCTGAACAGCGTGCGAGTTCCTCTCCCACAGTTTCTATCTCTTCCTCAGAATCAGAACTGCTTTGGGGCTCTCTGGGCTCCAGTCCAACCCTGACACTTATTCACGAACCCAGTGAATGCCATATGCAAGAGATTCTGCACAAGAGGGGAGATCAGTTAATCGTCATTGGACAACGCCTTTCAGCTTCAATGGCACGGGGAACTGGTTTACCTATTCCCTCCATTTCCCCTTCTCTCAAGGGTGCTGCAGGTAGCCATGGTTTGCAGCTCTGCTGCATCTGTCAGTCGGCCATTCCTCCGCCTTCCACACTCCTCGGATCTGATTTCATGAGACCGAGGCAAGATTCGACACCCCGATCTCAACACCCTGAAACTCACAGCCTGGAGGATTCAGCAGTGAGTACTGATACTTGGCTCCCGTTGGAAGTCCAGGCAGTTTTGGATGTGGCTCGGAAGCCGGCTATGCATCATTCCAATGCAGCTAAATGGTCGTCATTTTTGAAGTTTGCAACTCTTCATGGTTTTGATCCCGTTAAGGGATCAATTGAAGATGTTCTTTTGTTTTTGCATCACTTGTTCCAGGAATGTTTGAAACGTTCATCCATAAAGGTTTATTTGGCAGTTCTTTCTTTTTATAATGGGCAAGTTCAAGGTTTTTCTCTTCACTCCCCCTACTACTTGTCAGTTCCTGCAGGGCATAAAGAATTCAGCACCTCCGGTGAGAACTCTGGGACCTCAGTGGAGTCTCTCTGTTGTTTTACACTCTCTCCTCTCAAAACCCTTTGAGCCTCTGGCCATGACAGACCTTCGATTGCTCTCATGGATAGTGGCCTTCTTTGGTTGCCATCATGTCCTCCAGGTGTGTTAGTGAGATCTGTGCTTTACAGGTTGATCACCCCTACCTGATTTTTCATAAGGACAAAGTGGACCTGAGACTTTCTGCCAAAGGTGGTCTCTGATTTCCACGTTAACCAATCCATCTCACTTCCAGCCTTTTTCCCGGACCCATCTTCTGATCTGGAAAGGCAGTTGCATGCTCTGGATGTTAAAAGAGCATTCGCTTTTTATGAGTCAAGGATAGAATCTTTCCATAAGACACAACAACTTTTTGTTTGTTACAGTTGTCCCAGGAAAGGTCTCCCTGTTACTTCTCAAAGTTGGCTTCGTGGATTGTGCAAACTATTGGTTTAGCCTATGACTTGTCAGGCTTGGAATGTCCATCTCATGTTTAGGCACATTCCACACGTGCGGTCACCACATCTACAGCCTTTGACAAAGATGTGCCATTGTCGGACTTATGTATGGTGGCAACATGGTTGAAACCCTCAACATTTGTAAAGCACTACAAACTGGATGTCAAGGCACATTCTGACTGTGCTTTTGGGCGAGCCTAGCTGTCATCAGTCTTATCGTGAAACACCTACCCACCACCGGTACATGAGCTTGTCAATCGCCCATATGTGTGATGCACAGAGACCACGAAGAAGAAATACAGGTTTCTTACCTGTAACTGTAGTTCTAAGAGTGGTCATCTGTGCATTCACACAACCCACCCACCATCCCCACTGTGGTGTCATGTTGAATTTGATGTTGGTATCGAGGTGTGATTTTTTTCTAGGATTCGAGGCCACACTAGGCAGTCTCAAGGAACTGAAGGAATGGGTGGGAACCCACTGGGACATGCACAGTGGACAGTGGGGGAGAGTTCCCGCCAAAATGTTCCTCAGCTTTAGAAGTTTCCCAAATGAGGCTCAGTGCAGGCGCAGAGCCCATATGTATGAATGCACAGATGACCACTCGAACTACAGTTACAGGTAAGCAACATGCATTTATCTTTAATATGAGAACACTTGATGAAACAAAAGTGACCAGTTAAGGTGCTATTCCACTACACCCCACTGTGCATGCTGAAACATTTCTCTCAAAAGGATCATGGCAACCATAAAGATGAGGACTATGCTGATACAGTTTATAAGCAGATATGAAGTGGCATTTCCTTAATACAAAACCATTAATACAAAACTATATATGGAACTTTGCAACACATATCTCTTTCTCCAGGAGAATATAGGAGACGTATCTCTTTCTCCAGGAGAATATAGTTTTCAGATGTATACCTGGTGTGTGGCAAAATTCAAATGAGACAATCCAGTTTTTTACAGCTGCTGTGCAGCACAGTAAATTGGATATTATTGAATTGGATATAGTGCCTATGGTGTGGAGGCAGATTGCACAGTACAGCTGAAACATGCATTGACAGTTTTCAGATATTTAAAAGGATGTTAAGAGAGAAACCATTGTTCATCCTGTCCATAGAGCAAAAAACAGTTGCTTCAATCCAGCTAGACTTTGTATACAGCCATTTACATGAGCAGGTCCCCATCTAATTCATAGAACCAGACTTCTGTGTGTACATCCCTAGTTGGATGGGAACTTGCTCATGTAAATGGTTGTATATAGCTTCTCCTTCTGAATCCTTCTGATTCAGCTGCTAGGCCTGTATGTGAAATCCATCTTTTAAAATGCAGTGTTCATGCTGATCAGCAGTTTGGGAGGTGGAGGAAGAATGGGTTGAACTCACCACCCTCCTGCCAAACAGCTGGTTGGTGTCTGCAGTGTCTTCCTCTGGGTACTAGTTGGGCCTAGATTCTATGAGGGAGCCTAGCTGGGAAAGAGCAACAGAGGCAGTTGGTAAGCACAAACCTGCATTCTGGTTTTCAAATATCAAATATTTTCTGATTAGGCTGGGCCATTATATTTGCAAACTACTGTTGCCTACAACCAATACATATCAACTTGAATGTTGTTCCTGCAGAAAGAATGTGACATACTATAGTTATATCCTACTGTGATTAATAATAGCACTGAAATTCGTAATTGGGAGGCTCATAAAGATTTGAAAGCGCCCTAACGAACCCATTATAAGCCAAACCTATAATTTCACCAAAGTTCACACCCAGTTTATAATGGATTACCCTAGTGCCAGACCTTCCTTTCCCAAAACTGGTTTGTGGAGGACTTGTCTTTTAAGTCTTGGATGTTCACACAGAGTCCATTGTCCCCTGACACATGTAATTCCCGATGCACCCTGGTTCAAGTGGTTGAGCCAGGAGGCATTGGGAACTCTGGTTACCAGGCTTCCTAATGGCAGTGGATGTTCCTAATTGCATGAGTCCTAAAGATGAGGCTGTTATCATGCCTTACACAGGTAAGTTTTGGAAAAGGTGGAACCAGCAAGGAAAGCCTGGCAGGGAGCTCCCCAGGTTCTCCAACATAATAAACTCCTGAAATACACTCAGTGGTTTGGGGACCCTGAGTACTGCCTCACCCAGAGTTCACTCAGAAAAACTGATGCCTGTAGGATTCTCACTTATTTGTATACTCTTCCTAGTTTAAATGGAATGCACGGTATCTTAATGCTGCAATCGGAGATGGTTATCATGGATGCTCCTTTTCAACACTTACCCTGTATTTAATCAGTCAGCCATCATTAGACAGCATGCTTCATTTTCTGTTTAGAAGCATTTTGACAGATGATTGACTCATCTCTTCATTTAGCATATGAATTTGTTGTGAATGTGTTGTTGAGTTCCTTATCCTGAAGCTTTGTCGCTCATGAGAAACTATCCATTGCCTTCACATGAAACATTCTGAATTACATATGGATTCTGAATTACACCCTGTCAGGAAGCCCAATCTAACACACAATGACCTGGTTTCCCCCATCACCATGGGTTAAACAAGCCGACCTGGATGGCGTGGCTTGTTGGGAGGGGGAAACAACCCCCAAATAATCCAACAACAGCCCATGGGTTAGTTGAAGGTTGTTTCCCCCTCTAACAAGCCATGCCGCCCAGGTTGAGTGGCTTACAATCATAAATAACACTTGATTAAAATAATAATAAAACAAATACACTGAAACACAACAATAAAAAGATCCAACCCAACCAACCTGCTTACATGCCAAAGGCTTGCTTGAATAAAAGGTCTTTGCCTGCTAGTGGAAGGACAGCAGAGAAGGAGCGAACCTAGCCTTCCTTGGCAGGGTGTTCTACAGCCTGGGACTGGCCACTTAGAATGCCCACTCTTGTGAAACCACCAAATGTGCTTCTAAAGGTAGTGGCTTTGAAAAAAGGGCCTGTCTTGAAGATCTGAAGACCAAGGTAGGCATATATGAGGGAAGGTGGTCTTTTAGGTAACCTAGTCCCAAGCTGTATAGGGCTTTATAGGTCATAACCAGCACTTTGAATTCTGCCTGGAAATAGACCAGTAGCCAGTGAAGCTGTTGTAACAGGGGAGTAATGTGCTCCCTGTAACTAGCCATGGTTAATAATCTGGCTGCAGCATTCTGGACCAGCTGAAGTTTCTGAACAATTTTTGAAGGTACCCTCACATAAAGCACGTTACAGTAGTCCAAATGAGATATAACTAAGGCATTCATGACCTTAGCCAGATCAGCCATTTCTAGGAATGGTCACAGTTGGCACACTAGCCTCACCTGCACAAATGCATTCCTAACCACTGCTGAAACCTGGGCATCCAACTTCAGCGCTGAATCCAGAAGTACACCCAAACTGTGAGCCTGAGTCTTCATGGGGAGTGTAGCACCATCCAGCACAGGTTGAATTCCTGTTCCCTGATCTGCCTTTCAACTGACCAGGAACACTTCTGTATTGTCTGGATTAAGTTTCAATTTGTTTACCCTCATCCAGTCCATTACCGACATCAGACACAAGTTTAGAACTAGAGCAGCTTCCCTGGATTTGGGTAGAAAAGAGTTGGGCGTCATCTATATACTGGTGACACCAAACCCCAAAACTCCAGACAGTCTCTCCCAGCAGTTTCATGTATGTGTTAAATAGCATGAGGGATAAGATGGAACCCTGAAGGACAACACAGGCTAACGGCAATGGCATCGAACAGGAATCCCCCAGCACCATCTTCTGAGATCGCCCTTCTAAGAAGGAATGGTGCCACCATATAACAATACCTCCCAGACCCATCTCAGATGCCTCAGAAGGCATCTATCATTGATGGTATCAAAAGCTGTTGAGAGATCCAACAGAACCAACAGGAGCACTTTCCCCGTGTCCAATTCCCAGCATAGATCATCCACTGCTAAGGTGACCAAAGCAGTCTCTGCCCATAATCAGGCCTGAAGCCAGATTTAAATGGAAATAATCCACCCCATCCAGAAATCCCTGGAGCTGAGAAGCCACTGCATGCTCCAGCACCTTGCCAAAGAATGGAATATTGGAGAATGTCTGGAAATTATTCAATACAGTGGGTTTGTTGTTTTTTAACAAAGGTCTTATCACTGCCTCTTTTAGGCAAGACAGACTCACACCTTCCCCTAAAGAGGCATTCACTATTGCCCTTACCCACTCAGTCCCCCGGGCTGCTTTTATAATCCAGGAAAGGCAAGGGTCCAGCACATAATGGTAGACCTCACTTCTCCAAGGATCCTGGCCATATCTTCAGGCTGTTCAAATTGTTCAGTTACAAATCCATTGTAACTGGACAAATGGGGGCCAAAGTTACATCCACCAGGATCAGTGATGGCATCCAAGTTGGCACAGATATGACAGAATGTAATAGGCCCTTCACAACCCGAAAAAGCTTTGCTGGGTAACTCTGTGCAGACACAGTGGTGGTGAAGTGCAGTTTCTTTGCCACCCTCATTGTCATGGAGTAGGCTTTAAAATGAACTGTAGCCCAAGCTTGATCAGATTCATTCCGGTTTTCTACCAACATTGCTCTAGTCAACGTCCCACCCATTTCATCTCCCACAGCGCCCTGGAAAACCAGGGGCCTCATTTGGCTCCACTCCATGAGAGAGGACACTCAGAAGCAATCATGTCTACTCCCCAGGCCGTTTCTCCATTTCAGAAGTCCACCAGGGCTTCAGCAGAATTGCCTGCTGAAGTGACAGGAAAATCCCAAGGAGCCATCAGGCAGCCATCCGGATCCATCAGTTTCCTGGCGCGGACCAGCTGAATTGGTCCCCTGTATCAGCAGAGTCTCTGAGTAATTTGTCAATTATCCCTCTTATAATCTCAGATCCCCAGAACTGGAGATATTTAAATATACTTAGGGTGCAATCCTATGGTCCTGGGACAGTGTCCCAGGGGCCATGGGATTTTTCAGAGTCCTCCCAAGCCTGGAGACACTACTGCAACCTTGGGAGGGTTGCAGATGCAACTGGGAGATAGGGAAGGGGTGTGTTCCCAGGGGAGGGGAGGGGAGGGAAGGGAAGAGAAGCCAAAATACGCTCTATTCTGTGGTCTCTCCAGTACCACCCCCACCATGGCTCAGAGGGCTGTCAAGTGGGGAAAAAAATGGAAAGGTGGATGGAAAGGCAAAAAACGCCTCTGTTGCTCCTCCCACCCTGCTGGCAGCAGCCAGGCAGGACAAAGGAATCTCGGAAGCCTCCAAGATAGGAAGCTTCCATCAAGCAGGTGGCAACCCAATAGATTTGCATCATAACCTTTTTTTCCCTTTGCTTCAAACCAATACTAAATGTTAATGCATAAATTTAAGATATAATAAAAAGACAGTTAATTTGAGACCTCTATGAATATATAGTTAATGAGGTAAATGTGAAAGAAAAGGTCCAGGTCATTATTTGTGTGTTTAGCACTTTTATTTTTATTTTTCATTTACATGTGTGATTTTAAAGCTTTTTTTTTTTTTTTGGTGGGATAATTTATTTTACAAGTTGATCCTATTTTTAACAGGAAGACAGTGATCCAACTGTTCATGAAAGCCTAAGCATAGAAAATACATTATGGGCCAGCACTGTTGTTGCCTCAGGTAAGAAACAATGATTATGAGTGAAGATGTTAGTAGTTAAATCTTCAATATTTTATTATTCTTTTTCATCACCATAGTTCCTGTTGTTCTTCAGAATCCTGAATGTTGCTTCTACCATCTTTGAACCTATTACTTGGGTTTAAGCTTTCACATACTCTCAGTTCAGCATGAGGGGAGGGAGCAACAGTAGTCAGACAGTAATAGAATGTTGCTCTTTAAGCTTCCTCTGGAATCTTCAAGTATGGCACACAATTCACCTGCTTAAGTGTACTAAAAGCCCAACATTGTTTTATTAATTTTTCATATAGGTAAATAAGGAGTTATGGAAGGAGTTTTGATCTGAATGCTCTGAGACCATTGTTTCAACCACAGCTTCTAAAGTGAACGTCGGCAGTTTTTTTAATATTTCCACACAACTACAACCCTATGCAAGTGTTCTCCAGAATATATGAAGGCTCAATCTAGGGGACTATCCTCTACATCCCCTTGTGTGATGCCCCTCAGTCCCTGACCTTGCCTCATTGAGTGGCAATGTCTGATGCAGAGTTCTACTCATGTTCACTTGAATGCAAGTGGAACTTTCCCCATGATTGGAGAACTTGTTTGATCAAACAATGTCTAAAAAACAGGGTCCCCGATTTTGTGGAGAGTTCTACTCACATTCACACAAACGCAAATACAACTCTGGAACATAGGAAGCTGCCTTACACTGAGTCAGATGATTGGTCCATCTAGCCTAGTATTGTCGACAGTGCCTGGCAGCGGCTCTCCAGGTTTTTCAGGCAGTTGCTTTCCCTGTCCTGCCTGGAGATGCCAGGGATGGAACCTGGGACCTTCTGAATGTTAAGCATGCGCTCTATCACTGAGGTACAGCCCTTTCCTTCTGCTTCAGACCTTGCCACTCAACACCCTCATATGCTTGGGAGAATGTCTGCATAGGGCTTAAGTGTCAGGATCGTGTCTGATTATGCAGCTGCAGTGTGCAGAAGCATTATTACTGTAACGCATTCTATATGGGGCTGCCTTTAAAGAGGGTTTTAGAAACTTTAACTGATGCCAAATGTGGCTGCCTGAGTGTAATTGGGGGTTAGGCGATTGCAGCGTGTGACAAGTTTAAAGTATCAGTTCCAATGACTGCCAGTGTATTTCTGGGCCCAATTTAAATTGTTGGTATTAACCTTTAAAGCCCTAAATGTTTGGAACCAAGTGACCTGATGGACTATCTTCACCCATATCACCTTTCCCATACTCTTAGATCAGCATCTGAGGCCCTACTTGCATGACCGCCTGTGAGAACAATTAGGTTGGTGGACACAAGAAACATGTTTTTTTTTGCCGTGGCCCCATGATTGTAGAAGTATGTCAGGCCCTGTTGTTGCAGGTTTACTATTTGTAGTAAAATAAGGATTAAGGGACTGACCTTGCTTCCTTTGCTCTCAGATGGTGAAAATGGTGTTGTGGAAGATATTGCCCAGTACTTAAGATATCCACCATCAGCTGCTCATGAAGGCTGCTACAATCCAGTTGGTAGAGTTCAGAGGATTAACAAATGCTCTTGAGAAAATATATACATCGTAGTTTTGAAATGATCTTGCAAACACCCTAGGAAAGCTTTAAAACACCCTGTTTTCCCAAATTTTTATCTGAAGTGATTCTATGTTCTTCCTCACTTCCCTCAAAGCAGTAGCTATTTACATCAGATATACCAGGGTTCTCGAAAGATAAATGGGAGTATGGAGAAGAAGTAACACATTAAAGCATAACATGTGAACAAATCCACAGTATTTGTAGCAACTGTTTATGTCAAAGATGCTAAAAGAAAAATTTGTATTTTTATATTAGCTACTGAAATAGTCTTTTGTTCATTTTTCTCCCATTTATTTTTTTTGTTATTTCTCCCATGGTAGTATTTTTATATAAACAGTTTGTTTTACTTTGCTTTGTTTATTGCAGGAACAGTAATCGGTGTTGTTATTTACACTGGAAAAGAGACTCGCAGTGTAATGAACACATCCAATCCAAAGAATAAGGTAGGCTGGTTGGATTAAAAAGAACGCTGAAATAAATAACTTTAATATTTTAAACATCTTTTCCTTTCAAAAATAACACATTTCAAGACTAAAGAAAGGATTAGGTTCATATATTGTTGTATAAATGCTATCTCCACTGGTTCACCTAGTCTTAAGTTTTGCTGTATTGTATTTGTTTCTATTTAAAATTATTTATTATTTATTTTATTTATTAAATGTATTAATCGCTCATCTGGCTGGTCACCCAGCCATTCTGGGCAATGTACAGCATATAATAAAACAGTTTAAAACAATAAAATTCTACAATAAAAACATTTTCTAAAATACCCTAACCCACCCCAAATGCCTGCCTGAACAACCACGTTTTTAATGCGCGGCGGAAGCTCATTAAAGAGGGGGCATGGCGGAGTTCCCTAGGGAGGGAATTCCACAGAGTGGGGGCCACCACAGAGAAAGCCCTCTCCCTCATCCCCACCAGTCTAGCTGTCCTGGCTGATGGGACAGAGAGAAGGCCATCTGAGGCTGATCTTGTTAAGCGGCCTGTCTGGTGTTGCTGGAGGTGCTCCTTAAGATAGGCTGGGCTGGAACCATATAGGGTTTTAATAGTTGTCTATCTCTGCTTCCTATTCATAAGTAAGGATATCAAGCCAGCTTTTACAAGTATGGAGCACATTTCTCCCAACTTATTATTTTTAAGTGTTTTTAAGTGTTATGAGTACTTGTTTGGTTAAAATTTTAATTAGTCCTGTTACTCAGTTATTTTGGGCAGTGCATAAAGCTGAGCTCCTTAACATCTGGGCAATTTGTAATGCACTGTTTTTTATAAGTATGCTGAATATTCAGTTAAAGAGTATTCAATTATGACTTTTACTACAGTGTGTCTCAAACTGCAGGTGGGTCAGTTATTAGCAAAAATAATCAAGCTTCGGGATTTCTCAGTTGAGTTGTGGATACATTAGGATCGCTGAAAACAAGGACTGGGATTACAATTCCTTGAATGCTACTTAAGGCTTTAGAACAGGGATGGGGAACAATGGTATCCTTCTGAAACATTTGTCATGGTTGGGAATTGGGGGATACCAAGCTCCAGAGGTTCAGGTCCTACCTGGCAGACAGGTACAGAAGATGGTCCTGGGATGCTGTAGTTCAGCACTACAGCACTTGTGGTATTGTGCTATGGTGTTCCAGAGAGTTCTACCTTGTCCCTTGTGCTTTTTAACATAGATGAAGCTGCTTATTGAGGATCTCCGGAGATTTGGAGTGACGTATCATTAGTATACTGATGATGCTTGGCTCTGTTTTTCCTTTGCATCGGAGCCAGGAGAGGTGATGCAGCTGTACTTGGGGTCAGTAAAGAAAGGATGAGGGTGAATGAACAAGCCAAATCCAGCCAAGACAGAGGTTCTGTTGGCTGACATTTCATTAATGTGGGGAAGTGCTGTTCAACTTGGACTGGATGTACTTACACTCCCTGTTAAAGAGCAAGTATCTAGCCTGGGGCTGTTTTTGGATCTGGTTCTTACTCTGGACGCCAAACTATCATCAGTGCCCCAGGCCTTTCACTAGTTTAGGCTGGTGCACCAGCTATGGCCCTTGCTAGACCCGGAATAGTTTGACCACAGTGATTCATACTGTGGTAACATCCAGGAATGGCCTCTGTAACGCACTCTGTGTGGGGCTGCCTGTGAAGATGGTTTTGAAACTTCAACTGGTTCAGAATGTGACCGCAAGACTATTAACAGGAAAGTGCCACTTTGACAATATCTCACAATTAAAAGATTTACACTGGTTATGTGTATGTTTCTGGGCCCAGTTCAAAGTACTGGTGTTGACTTTCAAAGCCCTAAATGTCTTAGGCCCAGGGTACCTGAAAGACTACCTCATCCTGTCCATCTTGCCTGTCCATTGAGATGTTCTTTTGAGGTCTTTCAGGTCTACCAGCCTGGTGAGGTGAAGCAGGTGCCTGCCAAGGAAAAGGCCTCCATGGTAGTGGTGCCACTTCTTTGGAACACGGGCACTCTGTATTTTGCCACATTGCACTGGCATTTTCATTGCTTACCACAAGACTTTCACCCCAGTGCAGTTCTAGTCACTCATAGTTATGCATCATTAATTGGGGTAGAGTATGGATAGGGATGCTCATGAAGATGTCCTCCATATTTATCCCCAGACAACACTTTGAAAACTTAAACTGTCCGCCAGTGAAACACGTCATTTAACCAATTTTGTATGTTTTCCTTCTGTAGGGTTTTGTGGGATTTTCTGGAATATCTGATTCCAAGATATCTGTCCAGGGGGGTGGGACAGTCTACCCTGTATTCAAAATGTTGTTACCATGATTAAATTATTGATGAAAAATATCTCTACATCTATGGGGGTTTTCCATTCAAAACTGCAGTCAGCTGCTAATTTTCAGCAATGATCTTCCTTAAGGCTATTAAAAAGACATCTCTGTTATCATGAGCTGAAACTTGAGATTGCCTTTTATAACCTAGACTTTTATTTAGTAGGAAGATAATAATTTTTTTTAAAGAACAAAAATCTTAGGCTTAAAAAAATCAATTGTGACAGGTTGCCATTTTCATGCCATTCATAATAATAAGTTACTTAGAGTCAGAACATTAAAAAGGAAATGATAATACAAATTGCCCAAGGTAGTTATTGCAGCCCCTTGAGTGTATTGATTTGTGTTTCTAATAAAAAAGGTGCTTTTAAAAGGAGACAGGTGATATGTGCTATTATGTGAATTAGAATGCTCTGTTATTATTTGAATCTCTGTAACTGCATTTTAAAATAGAGCAAAATACAATCAGCACATCTATGGTGCACACAATTATTTTCCCTCTGATACATTGATGTGAAATTAAAACTTTTCAGGAAAGAAACAATTCCAGGTCAAAAGTAATTCAGTTTTAAAGTCTTTTCACACACTGAAATGGATAAATAACAGAATAATCTAGAACTGTAGAGCATTATCTGTTACATCATGCAGTTTTATCATAGCTGACTCCTTGAGAGCTATAATATTCTGTACTAAAACCTTCTTTAGAATTGTGCTTTCATCAAATGAATCTGTACAGTGAAGAAAGTAAGGAAACTAAGGTCATATGGGTTAAAACGCAATGGTGCATTGTAATTTAACAGCTATTCTAAGAATATTTTTAAATTGTTGCCACAGAGCACCATCGAGAAAGGATTAAACGGAGCAAACAAACAAATTAGTAGCACATAGACAAGTTGTGATACAGCTTTTAGGATTATGACAACACACACCCCGCCTTCATTTACATAATCAGTATACTTTGATATTACATCTGTTAACAATTAAAAGTTGTGTTTCTTCAGCTGAAATGTGAACATAAATAAACTTATAATTTCAGGCAGCAGGAAAGAGGCAAAATGTTAAATGCCGAAAAAACAATCATAATTAGAACATCTGGGATGCATCATAGTTTTGGGGAGAAAGTTTAAACTAGTTCTTTAAAATGTGTCGTTTTCTCATTTAGCATAGATGAAACCAGAAAGGTAGACATCAAATATTCATCGGATATATAAGTATATACAGTGTATAAATTGGTACAATAATTTCATTCAATTTATAAAAATACATTCATTCTCTCCTGATTACTGCAGTTCCTTATTGGTGTGGAAACTCCACTCCCCAGATGGAGGTCTTAACCACAAGGTTTCTCCTTGTCAGTTTGGTGGAAGGGACAACCTGCTGTCCCCAAAGGAAAATGCACAATAAGTTGTCCCTTCTACAGAACGGTGAATGGGAAAACCTAGTTGATCTGGTTTTCCCTGTGTGCACTGTAGCTCTGAGTTACAGGTCAATATCTTCAGTGTCAAATAAACATTACGTGTCATATGTGCTATTGAACATTAAAGGGTAGTTCTAGCTAGTCTCTTATGTATACAGTACAGTGCTTTGCAAAGGTATTCACCCCCTCCCCTCAACTTTTCCACATTTTGTTGTGTTACAACCTAGAATTAAAATGGATTTAATTAGGGAGCCACTAGTCAGCAGCTAGACAGCCATAGGATATGTGGGTTTTCGGGAACTGATCTCAGAGCTCATGCTCCCGAGGTCGGTTCCCAGAGAACTGACCTTTCCCTGCTCTGCCTCACAGGCAGCAGGGAACAGCCCCATGCTCTGCGCTCAGAAGAGGAGCATGGAGCAGCCAAAATGGGGCGTCCTATGGGGGCGTTCCAGGGTGGGGAAGGTGGAAATGCCAGTACGACACATCCTATGTGTTGTCCGGCAGCCTCCTCCGGGCAGAGCAGGAGAAGTGCAGAGGGGCCAATCCCCTCTGTGCTTCTCCTGCCCTGCATTGGATAGGCGGTCACCTCCGAGTTCGGAGGCAGCCACCTATCCCCAAAGGATTGTGCCCTTAATTAGGATTTCTGATTACTGATCTACCAAAATAGTCCATAATGTCTAAGTGAGGAAAAAACACTACATATTTTACAAAATGATTTACAAATAAATAAATAAATAAATGAAAAGACTAGATTGCATATGGATTCACCCCTTTTGCTGTGACACTGCTAAATAAGCTCTGGTGCAACCAACTACCTTCAGAAGTCACATCATTAGTTCAGTGGAGTCCACCTGTGTGCAATTCACGTGTCACCTGATCTCAGATTAAAAACACTTGTTTCTGGAAGGCCCCAGAGTTTGTTGGAGAGCATATCTAAACAAACAGCATCATGAAGACCAAGAAGCTATCAAAACAAATCCGGGATAAAGTTCTGGAAAAGCACTAATTAGGGCTGGATTATTAAAAAAAAAAAAAGTCCCAAACTATAAACATCCCCTGGAGAACCATTAAATCCATTATTACAAAATGGAAGGAATATGGCACAACCACAACTCTACCTAGAGAAGGCCGTCCACCAAAACTCAGTGACCGGTAAGGAAGGCATTAGTCAGAGAAGCAACCAAGAGGCCAATGATAACTCTGAAGGATCTGGAGAGATCCACAGCTGAGATGGGAGAAACCGTCCATGGGAGAACTATCACCCTGGATGCTCCACAAAGCTGGGCTTTATGGAAGAGTGGCAAGAAGAAAGCCATTGCTGAAAAAAAGCCCATATCAAATCCTATTTGGATTTTGCCAGAAGGCATGTGGAAGACACAGCAAACATGTGGGAAAAGGTTCTGTGGTCTGATGAGACCAAAATTGAACTTTTGGCTTTACCACAAAACACTATGTGTGGTGCAAAGCCATCAGTACTCATCATCTTGAGAACACCATCTCCACAGTGAAGCAAGATGGTGGCAGCATCATGTTGTGGGGATGCTTTTCATCAGCAGGGACTGTGAAACTGGTCAGGATTTAGAGCAAGATGGGTAGAGCCACACACAGGGCAATTCTAGAGAAAAACCTATTTCAGTCTGCAAGGGACCTGGGACTGGGGTGCAGGTTCACCTTCCAGCAAGACAGTGACCCTAAACACACAGCCAAAGTTACACTGGAGTGGTTTAAAAACAAGAACCTGAATGTCTTAGAATGGCCCAGTCAATGCCCAGACCTCAATCCAATTGAGAATCTGTGGCAAGACTTGAAAATTGCTGTTCACCAACGGTCCCCATCCAAGCTGAGCTTGAGCAATTTTGCCAAGAAGAATGAGCAAACATTTCAGGATCCAGATGAGCAAAGCTGGTAGAGACATATGCCAAAAGACTTACAGCCATAACTATTGCTAAAGATGCTTCTACCAAGCATTGACTCAGAGATGTGAATGCTTATGCAACCAACAAATGCTAGTTTGTTTTCATTTAATTAACTTTTGTGCCACAATACAAATTGGTCCTGTTCAGATATCACGCTAAGCCATGGTGGTTAGCGTTTTTTAGCTATCCATGGTCGTTTGGCATGATGGCTGAACGGCGTTTTTCCCAGCCATCTTGGTTTATTAACCATGGACCATCCACACTCACTAACCACTTGCTCCAGCATGGTTAGCAGCCCTAACCATGGCTTAGAGTGACATCTGAACATGCCCCTGTAGATAACTGAGTGCTACCATAGAGCTCCTTAGCAAGAGCAGCTAAAATCAGCCCAGCCTGTCCCACCAGAGCTCCATGGTCAAAATCTGCCCAGCAACACATGATAGCCTCCTCACTCTCCATCCTCTCCTGCAGTACAAAAGTTGGAGAAGCGCTGGGAGAAAGATGCTTTTGATCCCTTGCCGCTGTCATTGGCACAGCGATCTTGACCACTTAGCGCTCCCAGGCACAAGCACTTGTGGCCAAGCAGCATTCCTGCCTCAAATGGCACCCCTGCCCTCAAACCTGCACCTGCCAGCCCCTGTGAAATGGCCGCCTGCAGCTGCTGAAGCACCAAGCCCCAAGATGGCTGCCTGCAGCAGCTTCCTCCACTGAGGCCCCAAAATGGCCACCTCCTGCAGCTTCTTCCACTGAGGCCACTGGGATGTATGGTGGCCCATCTGGAGGACTGCTGATTTTAGCGGTAACTCTGGTGGTTAGTGAGTAGTTAGGGTAACCATGCTGCAGGCTGTGGTTACCTGCACAGATAGCAGGGGCTCTCACAGTGGTTAGTGCTAACCATGCTGCACCATGGTTAGCCTAATGCACCCAATGTGCGTCTGAACAGGGTCATATTTTGCACCTTCAAAATGTTAAGTATGTTGTGTAAATCAAATGGTAAAAATGCCAATTAAATCCATTTTAATTCTAGGTTGTAACACAACAATATGTGGAAAAGTCAAAGGGGATTGAATCCTCATGCAAGGCACTGTATATACATTAAGCATATATAGTAGGGCTGTGCAGGGACCCCCTGATCTGACTTGGAAGCTGCCTCATGGCTTCAGAGACAGATGTCAGGGTGGAAACTGAGCCCAGAGAGCCTCAGAGCAGTTCAGATTCTGAGGAGGAACAGCTATCCATGGGAGAGGGGCCAGCTCATCCCTCACAGGCTCAGCACCTGGGAGAGATTCCTCCTGCCAGCATTCCAGAGATAGATAGCAACCCGGGTAGTGAGGGAATGCGGGAGGGGGGCTTCTTAGACGCTCGACGCAGACGCAAAGAGCGACGAGCGATGGAGGGCGTGGAAAGGAGGCGTAGCGCCCGTTTGGTGTGCAAGCAATGGCTTCCTCCAATGGACCCAAGGGAAAGAGGGAGGATCTCTCCCTAGCCCATAAGTTCTGGGTCTTCAAGTGACTCTCTTTCAAACGGGGATCAACCGACTACTTGAAGCTTAGGCTACCCTGCTGTTCCTTGTTTTAGTCGCTGGTGATTCGCATCTGAAAGAGTCATTAAGTTGTAAAAGGATTAAAGCTTTGAAAAGAAATCCTTTCATCTGTGTCTTGAGTTGGCTATTGGAATCTACTGGGAGAAGCCGCCAGAGCGCTCCTGACAACGGGCCCAATTCAGCTTGGGCTGATTCAGGGGGTGACTCAGCCCTGTACCTGAAGCAGGATTCGCCCATCCAAATCCTGCTTCAGGGGGCCCTGACACCCCTGTGCAAACCCCTAGCTTCTTACCTTGGCTGCCGCTGCTGCTGCTGTCACCACTGCCACTATCGCTACCCGCCACTGCCAGCTCCTGAGCCCTGGACGTGCGCCGGCTCTTGTTGCAGGGAGTCGCCATTTTAAAAATGGTGACTCCGACTTCCTACAACAAGAGCTGGTGTGTGTCCAGGGCTCAGGAACTGGTGGCGGCAGCGATAGTGGCAGCGGTGACAGCAGCAGAGGAGGAGGAGGCTGCAGTGGGGGCGGCGATGGCAGTGGCAGCAACAGCAGTGATGGAGATCACGGCAGCAGCGACCCCTGTGAGTCACCTCAGGTAAGGAGCTGGATGTGCCAGCACAGCTGGCTGGGGTTCTGCAGTTCTGAAGCACACCAAGCTCCCGACCCACTCCAAGTCATTTTGTGGCCCCTCCACTTCGCCTCAGAAGGGGCCCGAAATTGTCTGAAGCGGCCCACTTGGACTTGTGGTTCGGGTCTCAGGCCGAAGTGATGCACAGCCCTAATATATAGATCTTCTACAAGCGCTTTACTCATGGGAAAGCTGCTAATGGGGAGAGGGAAGTAAGAAATTCCTGTGTGCAGAACAGTGCACACAGAGTGGGGAAGATATGATGGGTAATTTGATCAGTTCCTTGTAACTTCTGAAAATTTAACAAAGAAGTTATTGAGCAGCACTGAAAATGGATGGTTCTGTTTCTCCTGATAGTTGGTATCAGTGAATAGTTTTATCTTCTGAAGACATGGATATTCGTGTTTGAGAATATTGTCAGATTTTCATTTAGCAGATTCACTTCATTGAGAGGCAACAGCATAGGAAATTTCAGTCAGTGTTCAGTGGAATTTGTTTATGGATGGATGCGTGCATACATATATGTATGTGTATATATTTGTGTAAGTGCTGCTCTAGAAAAGAAGCATGGAAAAAGTGAATCGCAGTATTCTATCAGGAATTACCAGTTAAGGTTTATATCATCCACTAATCCTTTAGAATCTAATTTAATTATCTGAAAGTTGCCATGAGTATTTTGCAACTTACGTTGGGGTCACCTCAGAGCATGCTCTCCAAACTGACAAACCTCTTGAAGAACAACATTCCATCCAGGGCCCTATTCATGATCTTTCTTTTTTACTTACTTATTTCTAAAATTATTTTAGTTCCTTTTGTCCCAGAAAGGTTTTCTGCGTTGACATACAAAGTAAAAAATATGAAACAACACCATAATAAAACTAAAAACAGGAGAAAGATCATCATTAAAAACAGTGATCAGAATTATGTTAAAAATCATTCAAATGCCAGGCAGAACAAAAGTGTTTTAACAGCCGGCCTAAAACTAAACAAAGAAAGACCTGATCTAACCTCCCTAGGGAGGGAGTTCCATAATCAGGGTGCTGCCACAGAAAACACCCTGTCCCATGTTCCCACAAACCTAACCTCATCTGGTGGTGAGATACATAACAGGGCCTCAAACAGATCTTAAACTATGGGCCAGGTTCTTACAAGAGGAAGCAGTCCTTTAGGTATCCTGGCCTCAAACAGTTTATGGCTTTATGAGTAAACATCAGCACCTTGAATTGTGCCTGGAAACAAGTTGAAAGCCAGTGCAGTTGATATATAACCAGTGTAATATGGTCAGCAAAGCATGTTCCAGGAAACAATCTGGCTGCTGGATTTTGCACCGGATGCAGTTTCCAAACATTCTTCAAGGTAGCCCCATGTAGAATGCATTGCTGTCATCTAAATGAGAGGTGATTAAGGCATGGATTACTGTGGCCAGATCTGCCTTTTCCAGGGACACAACTGGTGAACCAGCTGAAAGTGGGCAAAATTAATCTTGGCCACAGCAGCCACCTGATACTCCAGCAGCAATTCTGGGTACAGAAGCCCCCTTCAGAGGATTACGTCCCTTGAATTTATCCCATGTGCTTTAGTCTAATATACATACACTGAAGATACGTAAAACTTTCTGCAGAAAGCAGGGCGTAAGTACTGCTCAGTATGAAGGACCCAGGTTCTCCTTATGCTTCTTGTGGTGTGTCCAAAGGGAAGTATCCAACAGTGTCATTCCACTAGTGCAGTTGACATTGCACTAGCAGAAACTAGTTGCATAACTATACACAAGAGGGGAATCCAACTAAAGGTACACTTGCGCAACCGTCCCACTAACGGGTCGTAGTTCCACTTGCACACGCTCTGCTAGTGCATCTGAGTTCCAGGTTCCACTATAGCATGTTCTGCTAGCGCAGCACACTCCACTTCCACAAGCTCCAGAAGTTAGTCTCGTTGTCACTTGTGCAAGCTCTGTTAGTGCATTGTTGCCGTTTTGCATCACCTTGCCACTTGCACAACTAATAGTTTTGTGCAGCACAAGTGCAATTTGATTTAGTGGCATGGCGCCATTGGATACTGCTCAAAGTGTTCAGCCTAGAGGCTTAGGTCATAAGACCAACAGTAATAATATGGGAATAAGTATCAATATAGTGTGTATTGTAACTATGGTGTATGGGTTTTCTCTGCTGTGCTGGCTATGTCCCGTGATCATGGGAATAGCTTACTTAAAAGTTCTATTGCAAATGTTGTGATATGGAAAACTGCAAGGAGTTTCCATACCACATACTAGGTGAAAAATCATCTAATAATTTAATATATTGAAGTATGCGATTGTTCATTTTCATGCCTTTACCTGTGTAAACAAGAAATTTATGGATATCTTATAATTTAGAGAAGGATTTATTTTGTTTTCATATCTAAATCACTCAGGCAACATTTTTTCTTAACTTAAAGTCAACACTTTGTGATTTATTGCACTAATTATAAAAATTGTTCTGTAGCCTAAGGATGTAGACATTGTCAGAAAAATGAAAGGCAAAGAGGAGAATTTTCTAATGACTCCAATTAAGATGCTTTTAATTCAAATGATATAAGCATAAATAGTTTTTGCAAGATTCAGTATTGGCCTAAAATGATATATTTGGGGTTTTATTTTAGATTAATGTAGATATGGCAGCATTAGAATTACTATAGTGTGAAGGCTGTGTGCATAATATCTCATTTGTAGTCTACTCAGCTTATTATGGGATGTAATTTCAGCTTTAAAAATGGCATTGAATTGTGTTCTTCATAATGCATGAATCAGTAATCAATCCTATTTGGATATTTCTTAAAACTTAGTTCATTGGATGATTGGAATCTGCCAGAGCTAAAGGCCATATATAGCTGTTAATTAGCCTAAAGCGAAATTAACTGAATTAACCAAACAAGGTTGCCTTAGTTAAACAATTCTTCAACGGCAGGTCTGTTTTTTTCTCTGTGACGTGTAGACACAGAGCTTTGGTAACTGGGCTGTAAGAAATATACTGTATTTGTGTTTTGCTTAGGATTTAGGAACGTGATTGTCCATATAAAATGAATTGTCAGTTCATTGTTCTGGGCTACTTGAATTTTAAAATAGTAGAATAAAAAAGCCTTAGAACTGGAAAGGAGATTCCCAAGCTTGATAAATTCCACTGCACAAAAATGAGAAAATAACTCACTTAGTCTTCCTCTTCAGCTCTCTCATTTTCTCATGCATATATTGTACTGTTAAACCTGCTGTCATTTTATAAAGACAACTTTGCCATGCTGTTGGTTCCAGTGAGGTATAAAACAGCTGGTTAATACTAATGTATCCTCTTATGGTTGTGGGCATGTGCAGCCAAGACATGGCTGTGGCTGCTCAGGTGATTATGGGAGCTAGATTAGATGTTTAAAAAACAAAAACAAAAAACTAAAGTTAATACCTGTAGAAGCTTTTGTGTGAGCCAGGTACATTTACATACCTAGATATGAATATTTGTTTAAAGTGGTTCTTAAGTTTAGGTGCCAGTACGGAAGCTGATTAGCTTACTCCTGTACTTTCTTGTTAAAAACACACCTCAGGGACTAGACTTCAATGAGAGAAACATTTTGCTTGACAGGATCAATCTCTGTCCTGTGACAGCTTCTAATCAAGTTAATGAGCAATAAAAATATTGCTGTCATTCAAATAGAAAGCTGCTTACCAACAGGCTTTCACAAATGAAAGCAATATTGACAATAGTATAAACTGTGAGCAATTCTGTGCTTACTAATAGTGGCTGCCCAAGCAAGTGCTGATTAATCTGTTTTTCCAGTGCACTGTGACTGTGATTTTCATTTTTCAGGCATATTGCTTTATCAAGTTTTAGCATTGTGATGACAAGATTAGTGTGTGTGTGGGGGGGGGGGGTCCTGAGCTTGCATTCTACACACACACCCTTCAGTGTGGCCATGAAAAGGAGATCAGAAGTTTCCATTTCTGTTTTTCATTAACCACAGTTTAGTGTGTCATCCAAATTCTAAACAGTGGTTAATCTTAATTATGATGTGTTATGTAACAAGCCATAATTAAGATTAACTGCAATTTGCCCAGGCTTAGAGGACAGGCCAAGGTGTGGTTAATTAAAAACAGACGTGAAAACTTCTGAACTCTTCCTTGCAGCTGTCCCAAAAAGGAAGAGAGGTGCACACAAGCCCAGGGGGGAAGCTGGGATTGTTCTCATAACTGTGGTTTAGTATTGCATCCAAACCACCCTTAGTCTTTTCCCATATATTCCTACCCAAGCACTGAAATCATCATTGGAGGCCCTGCTCTGAATGCCCCTGAATGCTGAAGTATGATGGGTAGGTACTCAGGAACAGGCCTTTTCAGTAGTAGCCTCTCATTTATGGAATACCCCACCAGAGAAGTCCGTCTGTCGCCTACTCTGTTATCTTTTTGGCACCAGACAAGTAGCTTTTTATTCTCTCAAGCCTTTTAATCCTCTGTATCTCCACTTTTATGCTGTATTTTAAGTAGGTTTGTCATTATACTTTTAGTTCTCCTTTGATGCTTGCTTCTAGCCTCTGCTGCTTTTAACTGGTTGCTTATTGTGCTGTTTTGGTCTTTTTTAATGTAGATGTTATCTTTGTTTATTTTTGCATGTCACCCAGATCGCTTTTAGCTAAATGGTGACAATACTTTTAGAAATAAACAAAATAGTATAGAGTTCATTTTAGAGCAAGTGTTGAAATATCCAGATCAGATTTTGGAGAAATTTGGAGATATACAGTCTCAAAGATTTATTTGATTTAGCCCACATAGTTACTCCTGGAACACTTGATTCATTGTCTTAACTAATTACACCTTATGCTATTATCCATGTACCTTTTGAGTTTTAATATTGTATCTGTGTGCTGATGATTGTGATGCTATAAGATTGTAATGCAGTTGCAATTTCAGTAAATTCTGAGATCCTCTTTTTGAGGACAGTTGCAAAGTTAGGTGGTGGTTCAAAGGCCAGACAAAGTGGGTTGAGAGAACCAAGTTCAGAAATGTTTTGCTTGGAATTGCCAACTGTGCTACCATATTGTGATTGAAATATCAAAGTAATGAGCTAGTATCAAGGTGCTTGCATTCTCACAATCTTAATGACTCTGGAGTCATTATGATATTGTGATTATAAGTAATTTTTATAATATTTAATATATCTAAAATAATTGGAAGCTAATATTTCTATTACTCTGCTTTATTGAAGAAAAGGAGTTTGCACGCACATTTGAAACTACGCCTATACATTAAAACTGAAATTAAGATAGTGTTGAAAGACAAGTTGCCAGCTTACCCTTAAAAAACAAAATTCTATAATAATTGCTATAAAAGCATTGTAAAGAATCAATAAAAAGTTAGCTTTAACATTTAATAGTATAATTTGGCTGCCATGAGAGCTATTGTTGTTGAGCTGATGGGAAGATGAGAAAGATAGTGTGCTACAAAATATTGCAAGGGCGCAAAATAGTCTTTTAAAATATATTGATTTAAATTCCAGTCACTATCAAACCATTTTCCTATCATTGTCATTCTTAAGTTGAAAGCCATCCAAAGAAATACCTCATGTCTGGATCAGTAAGATATAGCCAATAACCAAAAACCTAGTTTCACTTTGCATGTTCCTACAGCTAAGTTTAGTGATAATGTTTAAACATCAAATAATATAATGTTTGAGTGTGTGTTCCTGTAAAACAAGTTAACTAAGAGAGTTTATACCTAAATTACAGGGATATTTGAAGCATTTCATGTTTTGCTGTTAAAAAAAACGATGCTTGCCTTCAGGTGGTTTAGAGCCAGTGTAGTGTAGTGGTGAGAGTGACGGACTGGGAGCCGGGAGATCCGGGTTCTAGTCCCCACTTGGCCATGGAAGCTCAATGGGTGACTTTGGGCCAGTCACAGACTCTCAGCCCAACCTACCTCACAGGGTTGTTGTTGTGAGGATACAACGGTGAGGAGGAGGATAATGTAAGCTGCCTTGAGTTCCTTGCGAGAGGGAGAAAGGCGGGGTATAAATGCAATAAATAAAATAAAATAAATAAAATAACACTTTTATTGGATAAAACTTGTATCTTAACAGTTTTTCTTAAACTGGCTGGGTGGGCATCCATAAGACGGTCATGGGACATAGAGAGGGCACACATGTGTTGTTCGCAGAACCATGCCCATGTTCCAGATTGTAAATTCCCACACTGCCCCTTCAGTAGTCTGCCCATGTTCCATCATCTGATAAAGATAGGTAAGGTCTCTTGGTCCTCTTTGTTCCAGAAGGCTGTATGCAGGTCTTACAATAATTTCATATTCTTCTTCAACTATCTGCTACTGAACGTCCTTGTCATGAATGAGACATTGAAATATTTCACTGGGCCATCAGTGCAAATTACACCTTGGCAAAGAACAACTGGAAAGTAGTCTGAGCTGAAAGCCTTGACTGTCAAGGCAGTGAATAATTCATCCTTATTTATTTCATTATTTACATTATTTATATACTGCTCCACATCAAAAGATTTTGAAGCAGTGAACAACAAAGGTTAAATAATAAAACCCATGTTAAAACAATTAAAACATTTTAAAAGAAACAAATTCTGAATTTACTAAACCGTGGCTGGTCACTTAAGGAAGGCCTCTTGAAATAACAATGTCTTGTTGGCGCCTGCCTGACCCCCGAAGGCAGGGAGTTCCACAGAAAGGGGGCCACTACACTAAAGGCTCTTTTCCTAGTGGACTCCAGCCAGGCCATGGGTCCAGAACCACCAGGGATGTGCCGTCTGATGACCTTAGTGACCGGGCAGGTTGGTAAAGAAGAAGGCGCTCTCTCAGATATCCTGGTCCCAAGTTGTTTAGGGCTTTGTACACTAATAGTAATACCTTAAACGTGGCCCAGTAGCAAATAGGCAGTCAGTGCAGTTCATTCAGCAAAGGAATTACATGCTAAAAAGGGGCAGGTCCCGACAACAGCTAGCTGCTGCATTCTGCACTAGCTCCAGCTGCTGGACCAGCCTTAAGGACAGCTGCACATCAAGTGTATTGCAGTAATCCAGTCTTGAGGTTACTGATGCCTGTACCACCATGGTCAAGTTATCCCTGCCCAGGAGAGGCTGCAGCTGGCCTACCAGCCTAAGCCGGTGAAAGGCACTCTGAACTGCCACAGCCACTTGGGCCTCCAAGTGACAATGATGGATCCAGGAATACTCCCAGACTATGAACCTGATCTTTCAGAGGGAGTGCAACCCCATCCAGAAAAGGCAATGAACCTAACTCCTGGACCCAGAGAGATCCAGGACTCACCCACAGTCTTGCCAGGATTCAGCTTCAGTGTATTCACCCCATTCAGCCCATTACTGAGTCTTGGTACTGATCCAGGACTTATACTTATACTATCCTGATTCAGATGTCACAGGAAGATAGAGCTGTGTGTCCTTTGTGAACAGGTACCATTTCTTCCCCAAAGGCAAGATAATTATATTCTTTGGTTGGGTTCCCAGTGGGATGAGCAGAAAACTAGGGAACTGCAATCTGAGACTGTGTTCAGCAATGCATCTAACGTTGAAAATACTGGTTACTTACCATACTGCCTCAGAGCCATAGTCTTGGGGATGGGAGAGAATGCCAGGACTTCAGACTTCTTCAGACTGAGATTTGTTATGCCCTCACTGGAGGAATCCTCTTCTGAGGAGGAGCTAGAGCTCCCAGAGATGAATGACACCAAGGTGCCACCCATGTCAGGAGACCTGGGGGAGCCTGGGCCCTCAGCAGAGTTGACCATGGAAGGAAGTTCTGCCTTGAGGAGGTGGCTGGGTGACCTCTTGTCACCTCAAGAGGCAGGCCACTAGGGCTCCTTTACAAAGATGCTCAATTACAGAGGAGAGCTCCTCAGGAGCAAGGCCCTCCTCCTAAGTAGGACTGTTGTCAGAGGGCCTATAAGAACCTGCAGCTGAGCCTGGGGTCGGGCTCAGGAAGCTGTGGCTATTTATGTCTTCAGTTTTGGGCAAGCCATTGCTGGAACAACATCGTTCTACCAGCTCCAGTACCTTTCCCTTGTGATTGAACTTCTGTGCTACTGACTTGTGGACTCCTTTTTGACTCTTGCTTTTTGGACTGTGTTTCTGCTTGACTGTTCTCCTATGTTTTGGCTTGGCTTCGCCTCTTCTGGAACCACCTACTTGTCTGGTAGTACTGTGCATGGGCCACTGTCTGTATCTTGACTACTCCTGCCTTAGCCTGATCCCATACTGGACAGAAACCATGGTGCTTGACCATTTGCCTGCTTAACTGATTTGCCTATTGGATTTGCCCATGTTCTTGCCTAGCATAAAATCTGAACCAACTAGAGCAGGACAAGTGCAGTTCATCCACTTCAGCAATCAAGTGGATGAACTGCAAAGCTGAAGGATAGTGTTGTGTCCATGAACAGGTCATTGCAAGTCTCTTATTTGCGCGCACACGCATACCCTGTTGGACAGTACTTTTTGTACTTTGTAGGAAGAAGTACAATGACAAGAGTTTCTGCACAGCCTATGGGATGAGCACTCTTATGATTTAGCCAAGGTTTCATTCCCACTATTCACTCTATAAGAACTCAAGCCTTGTGTGGTGCATTTGTTAAAGGTATTGTGGTAGAAGATAGCAGCAGCAGTATGGATGAAGCCAGAACAGTGGGAGGTCTAGAGAGGAGGGCTGAGTAACAACTGCTCAACCTGTATGTTCCTTGCTACCCAGGACAAAGGAGAGGAGTCGAGCCAGTCAATCTTCAGTTGGAGAGGAAAGTGGAAATAACAACATCTGGCCTCGTGTCACTTCTGGTGGGGGCAAGTACTTCACCAAGAGTCATCTCAGGCAGCAGAACAGTCCCAAAGGGGGTCGTCCATGTTTGATATCTCTGTCAAACAGGGGAATAGAAGTAGGATGAGAAATTTTTCTTTCTCTAATTTGTGATATGGGGAGCGGAGGTAAAAAGATGCCCCACACAAGTGGGGAATCAATAGGTATGTCAGGAGCTCACCCCTGCTGCCTTCTGAAATCCTCAGGTAGACAGAATCAACACGCAGACAATAGGGCTCTTTTCCAAGGCTTTATTCCCATTCAACCTAATGACACTTACAGATGCTAATTGCTTGATCCTACGAGTGAAACTTAAGAGAGCTGCCTACTCGAGGGTTCTAACCTTAGGAATCAGTTTGGAGGGGAAGGTGGGAAACCTCTGTACTTATGGGCTAGGAGGAAAGAATCCACCCTTTTCCCGTGGGGTATCAGGGCGCCGCTGTTGCTGTCGCGCCAGGCAGGCTGAGCGCCTCCTCTCAGCACCCGCCATCTTCTGCTTAACGCTGCACCGGCGCCTAGCATCCAGAAACTACTGTTGCACCTCCCTCTCCCTGCCAGGGTCACTATCACTCTCAGGAATGTGTACCAGGAGGGGCTGTCCCCCTGGCTGCTCCTCTGAACAGCGTGCGGGTTCCTCTCCCACGTTTTCTACCTCTTCCTCAGAATCAGAACTGCTTTGGGGCTCTCTGGGCTCCGATCCAACCCTGAGAAGGTATGACCCAGTCTGCAGCAGTTCCTGAGAAACCTATGGGAATGTCCACCGTGCATGACTACTGCTCCTGTCAATACTTTGTTCACTCTTTGGGAGTCTTGACATGACAGATACGATCATTCCAAAGTGCCCATTTGCTCTGAATAGAGCTCATTTTGCTTGGTGCTTCTTGGTGTACTAGGGAACTGTGAACAATGAAACAGCTAGGATAAGAGCTGGAACCCATGTAGAGGAAGATTCAAAGTGAGTATCATCTGAATACCACTTAAAGCTGATCTTTTTCTTCAAAGGCAGTGGTGATGACTCCAAAGAAGCAGTACTCTACCACCATTACAGTGTTGTCCAGTGGAGCTCTCTTCCATGTGGTACATGGACTCACCAATCTGTCCAAAAAGCTGATATTGAAGATCCCTCAGAAGCACATGAACTTATTTGTCAAAAACATTGAGAATAAAAGTGCTTGCATTGGAGCAACTTGGATGCCACTTTTTTTTGCAGTTTCATAAGAAATGTTTCCAGAGCACCATCAGATCCTAGTGAATCTAGGATACTGAGCTGTCTTGACATTGTTGCATAGAGAATTCTGTGTGCAAAATAGTATAGGGGTTATAGGCTGCAATGAGTGCTATGTTTTAATGGCTGTTAACTGCTAATGTGTTTGTTGATAGTGGTAGCACTTCATGGATGGAGTATTTTTCTACCAGGGCTCTGGATTAGCAAATTCAGAAATTACCTTGGGTAGCTTGATTAGAGTAGTGTCTCAGCAATCAACCCCTTCATGGATCACTGCCTTGTTGTGGCGAAGGGGTTTGCATAACTCAGTGAAGCTATAAGCTATGCCGTGCAGGGCCACCCAAGACGGACAGGTCATGGCAGAGAGTTCTGACAAAATGTGGTCCACTGGAGAAGGAAATGGCAAACCACTCCAGTATTCTTGCCAAGAAAACCCCATGGAATGTATCACAAGGCTAAAAGAGATGACGCCGGAAGATGAGCCCCTCAGGTCGGAAGGTGTCCAATATACTACTGGGCAGAGGGTATTTCCAAGTAGCGCCAGAACGAGTGAAGCGGCTGGGCCAAAGCCGAAAGGACACTCAGCTGTGGATGTGTCTGGTGGTGAAAAGAAAATCCAATGCTGTAAAGAACAATATTGTTTAGGAACCTGGAATGTCAGATCAATGAATCAAGCTGGAGGTGGTCAAACATGAGATGGCAAGATTGAACATCGACATCTTGGGAATCAGTGAACTAAAATGGACAGGCATGGGCGAATTTAATTCAGGTGACCATCATATCTACTATTGTGGGCAAGAATCCCTTAGAAGAAATGGAGTAGCACTCATAGTCAACAAAAGGGTGGGAAAAGCAGTACTGGGGTACAATCTTAAAAATGATAGAATCAGTACGAATCCAAGGCAAACCATTCAACATCACAGTAATTCAAGTCTATGCCCCAACCACTGATGCCGAAGAAGCTGAGGTTGATCGGTTCTATGAAGACCTACAACACCTTCTAGAACTAACACCAAAAAAAGATGTCCTCTTCATCATAGGCGATCGGAATGCTAAAGTAGGAAGTCAAGAAATCACTGGGATAACAGGCAGGCATGGCCTTGGTGTACAAAATGAAGCAGGACAAAAGCTAATAGAGTTTTGCCAGGAGAACACGCTGATCATAGCAAACACTCTTTTCCAACAGCACAAGAGACGACTCTACACATGGACATCACCAGATGGTCAATATCGAAATCAGATTATGTCCTTTGCAGCCAAAGATGGAGAAGCTCTATACAGTCAGTAAAAACAAGACCTGGAGCTGACTGTGGCTCAGATCATGAGCTTCTTGTTGCAAAATTTCAGCTTAAATTGAAGATTGTAGGGAAAACCACTAAACCCTTCAGGTATGACCTCAATCATATCCCTGATGAATATACAGTGGAGGTGAGGAATAGATTTCAGGGATTAGACCTGATAGACAGAGTGCCTGAGGAACTATGGACAGAGGTCCGTAACATTGTTCAGGAGGCAGCAACGAAATCCATCCCAAAGAAAAAG
This sequence comes from Heloderma suspectum, assembly GCF_057233095.1. Lineage (NCBI taxonomy): Eukaryota > Metazoa > Chordata > Lepidosauria > Squamata > Helodermatidae > Heloderma > Heloderma suspectum. The sequence continues at coordinate 100,154,782 of NC_139461.1, forward strand.
AAATGCAAGAAAGCCAAGTGGCTGTCTGATGAGGCCTTACAAGTAGCTGAGGAAAGAAGGGAAGCGAAAAGCAAGGGAGAAACGGGAAGATCTATCCAACTGGATGCAGAGTTCCAGAGAATAGCAAGGAGAGACAAGAAGGCCTTCTTAAATGAACAATGCAAAGAAATCGAGGAAAACAACAGAATGGGAAAGACTAGAGATCTCTTCAAGAAAATCAGAGATCTCAAGGGAACGTTTTGTGCAAAGACAGGCATGATCAAGGACAAAGAAGGCAGGGACCTAACAGAAGCAGATGAGATTAAGAAGAGGTGGCAAGAATACACAGAAGAACTATACAGGAAAGATCTGAATGTCCCTGATAGCCATGAAAGTGCGGTCACTGAACTTGAGCCGGACATCCTCGAGAGTGAAGTCAAGTGGGCCTTAGGAAGCATTACTAACAACAAAGCTAGCGGAGATGACAGTATTCCAGCTGAGCTATTTAAAATCCTAAAAGATGATGCTGTTAAAGTGCTGCATTCAATATGCCAACAAATGTGGAACACTCAACAATGGCCGCAAGACTGGAAAAGGTCAGTTTACATTCCAATTCCAAAGAAGGGCAATGCCAAAGAGTGTTCAAACTACCACACAATTGCGCTCATTTCACATGCCAGCAAGGTGATGCTCAAAATCCTACAAGCTAGGCTTCAGCAGTGTGCGAACCGAGAACTACCGGAAGTACAAGCTGGGTTTCGAAGAGGCAGAGGAACTAGAGATCAAATCGCCAACATTCGCTGGATCATGGAGAAAGCAAGAGAATTCCAGAAAAACGTCTATTTCTGCTTCATTGACTATGCTAAAGCCTTTGATTGTGTGGATCACAACAAACTGTGGCAAATTCTTAAAGTGATGGGAGTACCAGACCACCTTACCTGTCTCCTGAGAAACCTGTACGAGGGTCAAGAAGCAACAGTAAGAACCAGACATGGAACAACCGAGCGGTTCAAAACTGGGAAAGGAGTACGACAAGGCTGCATATTGTCACCCTGCTTATTTAACTTATATGCAGAGTAGATCATGAGAAACGCCGGGTTGGATGAATCACAGGTCGGAATTAAGATTGCCGGGAGAATTATCAACAACCTCCGATATGCAGACGATACCACCCTAATGGCAGAAAGCGAAGAGGATCTCAAGAGCCTCTTGTTGAGGGTGAAAGAGGAGAGTGCAAAAGCTGGTTTGAAACTCAACATTAAAAAAACTAAGATCATGGCATCTGGCCCCATCACTTCCTGGCATATAGAAGGGGAAGAAATGGAAGCAGTGACAGATTTTACTTTCTTGGGCTCCAAGATCACTGCAGATGGTGACTGTAGCCATGAAATTAAAAGACGCTTGCTCCTTGGGAGGAAAGCTATGGCAAATCTAGACAGCATAGTAAGAAGCAGAGAGACATCACCTTGCCGACAAAGGTCCGTCTAATCAAAGCTATGGTTTTCCCAGTAGTAACGTATGGCTGTGAGAGCTGGACTATAAGGAAGGCTGAGCGCCGAAGAATTGATGCTTTCGAACTGTGGTGCTGGAGAAGACTCTTACGAGTCCCCTGGACTGCAAGGAGGTCAAATGAGTCAATCCTAAAGGAAATCAACCCTGAGTGCTCATTGGAAGGACAGATACTGAATCTGAAGCTGAAATATTTTGGCCACCTAATGCGAAGAGAAAACTCTCTGGAAAAGACCCTGATGCTGGGAAAGACTGAAGGCAAAAGGAGAAGGGGACGGCAGAGGATGAGATGGCTAGATAGCATCACCGATGCAATGAATATGAACTTGAGCACGCTCCGGGAGAGAGCGCAGGACAGGAAGGCCTGGCGTGCTATGGTCCATGGGGTCACGAAGAGTCGGACACGACTGAACGACTGAACAACAACAACAACTCGGCAATCAAAGATACAAGTTTTGGTGTCTCCCATGCTTTGCATGACAGGGGATAGCACCTGATTTTATTTAATTATGTTAAATGAGTTCTTCTGCCCTGGCTAATCCTAAACCCTTGCTTAACCAGCCTTCCGGGACAAACTAGAAATTCTAGCTCAAGGTGTGCAAGGCATACCTTAAAAATAACAAGGCAATTGAGCTTCTAAGTAATAAGGAGAAATGCGGCCTACCACCTGTCTACTTGATCCTTCTTCCTGGCACAGACATCAAGCATGACCAGTTGTGTCCAGGAAGTAATAAATGTTTCCCTTTGCAGGAATCAGTTCCAGCTGCTTTGAAAGAGGTGGTCATGAGGCCACTCCTAAAAGAGGCCTCTTTAAACCTGAGAATTATGCCAAATTTCAGCCAGTCTAAAGGTACCCTGTTGAGGCAAGGTGTTTGAGTGGATGGTTGCTGTGGAATCCCAGATAGCACTGATTATCTGAATTTGTTCAATAAGTATTCCGACCAGGTTTTGGAATTGAAACTTTAGACTTATCTCTTCTGAGCAGACAGAGAGTGTAACTGCTAATTCTCAATACCCCTGACTATGGGATGACTGTCCAAGATAGAGGAATAGGGGATTTATGAGATTGAGTGGTTCAGTTTGTACCTGGATGGCCATTTCCAAGAGGTGGTGCTAGGGGACTATACTCTGTGGCAGATACTATATGGTTTTCCATAGATTCAATTTGTTCATCATCTGTGTTAAACTGCTGAGTGATGCCATTAGTGCCTTCAGTGTGGTGGCCCCCTTT